>NC_060119.1:100187778-100493890 GCF_021461395.2 Schistocerca americana
ATAGAAATGCTAATTTTGGTTCGGATCAAATTATGACACTATTGCTGCAACGAATTAACCAAATAATGGAAAACCAAGACAACAGTAGTAAAGATATCAAACAACAGAGTGAAAATTTCAAACAACTTAGGGAAGATAACAGACAGCTTAGTGAACAAATTAGAGACGTTGCCGCGCAGTGCCATGACACTAAGGAACAGTTGCGCGTGGAAATTGAGGCTTGTTCACAAAAAAATAGCGAAGAAATAAAGTCGATTGCGCAAGAATTAAGGGAAATGCAAACAGCCGCAACAAATACACTCAGAGACGAAATTAGCGGAGTCGCCAAACAGTGCTCTGAAAAAGCTGCACAATTACGGGACGAGTTGAAAGCAATGACGGTAGAACTTTCGCGCACTATGGACGCAAAGATAGACGCGAAATTCGAACAGCAGAACACTCAGATTAACGAGCGCTTTAGTCAGCACATACAGAACAGTGATACGCGTTTCCGCAGATTTATTCAAGATCAAAACAAAGTAAAACGACAAGTCATGGAAACAATCACTGCACAGAGACAAGAGGACAAACGTAAAATATTCGCGAAAGCGAAGACGTATGTAGACAATAATATTACTACAGTGTCCGACAAAATTAATACCATAGAACAATTGAACGCGGAATTACGGGATGAAATTTCTGATCTTAAAGCAAAAATGGATACACACACAGTAAATATTCAAACAGTGACAGATAGATTTGAACAACTAGATCTAACACAGGATTGCGATGTCATCAAAGCTGATGTTAAAAAACTGAGCGAAACTACGCGCAAGTTGCAAAAACAGATTAATGCGTCTGATTCTAAAACCGATGATCAGGTTAAAATACTGACTGAAAAATGTGATGAATTGGCCAGTCGTATTGATGTTATCGAAAATACCAATGACAATAAATCAGACGATACTGCACCGGTTTCTTTTATCCAAACACCTGAATTTCAAAATTTACAGCTGACAATTAATGAAATCGATTCATCTAACAACACGTTACGTCGGAAGTTATCAAATTTACAACAAGAAGTAACAGAGATGAAAAACATGTCAGTTAATAACATACCACAACAGACGCCACTTTATGAACATGTGTCAGAGTCACGCAGCGTGTATAATGTGAGCAATTTACAGCAACTACGCGACTTAAAATCCGAAAAGCCACGCGACTTAAAATCTGAAAAGCTACGCAACTTGAAATCCGAAATGACACAGACGAACAGATTCACACACAAACCTGAACGTGTTATCAAACTGAGTGACGAGAACGTAGATTTCGAGCAATTTGCATTTGTAAGAAAATCTAAGGAATTTAATAATGACAGCGTACAGGTACACGCTTTGCACTGTATACGACAATTTATCTTTGTACATTCACCGCTATTACCTGTAATGCAGAAGCTAGCTTTGAACCAGATGCGACAATTTATTTTTGTATTTTCATCAGCATTGCCCGTAATAAGGAAACTTGAATTAACATGGATACAACTATTTACTTTTGGAATTTTTCCGCTATTGCTTGCAACGCAAAAGCTAAAATTTATTTGCAGTGCGTAAATGACCTCAGGGGATTCATTACGCTTTAATGAATATGTGCCGTAGCGAGCATAGGGCCCCGAGCTGTAGTAGTGCTGTTTCATCTTTAGTTTTCTGCACTGCTGCCTTTTCTTCTACTATCCTTTATATCTATCCAAACTGCTCTTTAACTATTGCTCTACCTAGTATTAAGAAACGTATGTAATGAAAACCGGATACGACAAATCTTTTACCGAATGTGACAATTTTCAGTAGGCACTCCAGTACCGCCGTAATTTTAATTACAGATAAAATCGTAATCATCAGTATGTATAAAATTTTGAGCAGTCGGAACCATATTTTTGTAACAATAGATGTTTTTCACCACAATAGCATGAAAGTCAGCCGCTTAGCATACCTAACCAACAATGCAGTCTACAAGGTCAACCAAACTTTAATGTTTCGCCGCGTGCATGTATAGTCTCAGCTCCAACAAATAGTAACGCATGGCAGCAAAGAAATAACTACGTACAGACAACACTCTATTTCAATTCCTATCGCAATACACCGTATAGGAATGATTATTAGGACAGACGTAAAAAGAATGATGAGCACAATTTTCAGCGTACATTTAATAACAGTCGATCTTATGAGCAGCAACAACATCAGCAACAACAAATAATCATGAATGGAACAGACAATAGGTGTCATCCATAGCGTAACACGTCAGTAAGAAAAAACAGAACAGTTCATATAGTGGATATGCCACAGCATCCTCCCGTAAATAACAGGACGAACGATAGAATTTAACCAGATACAGCACAGATTGCATACTACAGTAACGCAAACATTACTTTTGACACGCAGAATTTTGTTCACGAGAATGTTATTTGAAACATGCTTTGTTGAATGCTCCACTATTATCGCACCCAGATCTTACTAGAAATTTTTCCATTGCTACCGACAGTTCCAACACCGCTTTAGGCGTACACATTTTCCAGGAAATAGAAGAAGATGGTTCTACAGTAATTAAAAACATCGCATTTGCAAGTCGCATTTTGTCACCTGCTGAACGAAATTATTCCGTCACAGAACTTGAAACATTATGTGTTGTATGGGCTTTCACGAGATTTAGGCACTTTCTTTACGGCAGACATACCACCGTCTACACAGACCATAGAGCGATACAATTTTTACTTTCAGCCAAATTCACTCACGATAGATTAAGTAGATGGAAGCTGTATTTACAGGAATTTAATTTTACGATTGTTCACATTCCCGGCACACAAAATGTTATAGCAGACGCACTATCGCGTTCTCTCAGCAACAATCAGCAAGACGTAGCAACCCACTTCTGCAAAGCAAATTTCAGTGTCATGTACATTCAGCAAGTTGCATTTGAAAATTTTATTTCATCGTCATTACAGGACATAGCAAAAGAGCAAAATAAAGACAACGTGTGGAAAGAAATTAAACAGCTTTGGCAAGATAAGAATAATGTTACGATTAGAAACCACTACACTGTACGCAATGACATTCTGTTTCGCCGCTCTCATCCTGACAGCAACAATTGGTTATTATGCATTCCTGACGAACTGGTTAACAAACTAATTTGGTACACTCATTTAAGTTACGCACATTACGGAGCAAGAAAATGTTTTCTTATACTGAGACAGAACTGTTATTTTGCCAACATGGAGAAACGTATACGACGAGTTTTAGCGTCTTGTAAAATTTGCCAGAAAGCTAAATCAGACACCACTTCACATATTCCTCCTTTATATCCCATTATACCTGTTAAATTAAGACACATGGCCGCAGTAGATATTTTTGGTCCGATTCCCAGAACTAACAGAGGTTTTTGCTACATATTTGTCGCTGTTGAGCTCACTTCAAAATTTGTTACTTTCACTCCGTTACGCAAAGCTACTGCTAAAACTGTTTCGAAAGCATTTGTAAAACATTTTCTATCTCATGTAGGGCATGTAATGAAAGTAATTTCTGACAATGGATCTCAA
Organism: Schistocerca americana; assembly: GCF_021461395.2. Classification (NCBI taxonomy): domain Eukaryota; kingdom Metazoa; phylum Arthropoda; class Insecta; order Orthoptera; family Acrididae; genus Schistocerca; species Schistocerca americana. The sequence goes on from NC_060119.1 coordinate 100,191,344, forward strand.
TTTCGTAGTAGTGTATGGACACGCATGTTACGAGCCAGAAACATTTCTCCGATCTATATATCCAAGTACCACGCTTCTTCGAACCCTTGTGAAAGATTAATGAAAGAAATTGGTAAACTGTGCCGAATATACTGCCACAAAAGACATATTGATTGGGACACACACATATTCTCATTCCAAGATGTAATTAATTCCATTCCAAATGAATCCACTATGCTATCTCCGTCTGTCATACTGAAAAACGTTGAACCACCAAACAAAATTAAAGAATTAGTAAACTTCCCTACCTGTCGTCGATTACGACACCACGAAATAATTAACATTGCGCTGAAGAACATCAAACGTGCCGCAGAGCGCCGGAGAAGACAGCAAAAACAGGTTTGTACACGCCGCGACTTTCACGTTGGACAGAAGATATTAATACGTACACACTATTTATCCAGTAAATTAAAAGGTAAGTGCAGTAAATTTGAACTTCTATACGCAGGTCCGTATCGGATTCGCAGTATCCCTCACCCCAATGTTGTACACGTCGAAACTTTGAGAACCAGAAAATCGAAAGGCAATCACCATATCTCAAACATTAAACCGTTTATTGAGTGAAACCACTGTATGATTCAACACACTATGATGCCATTTACTAATGCAATTAATTCACCTGACTAATTATTGATGATTATCGTTTTTTTTTTCTTGGCAAGTGCCCGGCAAGGTAAGGTTAGCAGGTCGCTTTTCTTGTCGTCACACATCAGACCGTGCATATTTTTCCAGATGAATTTACACATTTACGACTATTTCTGCAATTATATTTATGTGACTACTTATTGATGATTATCGTATTTTTTTTCTTGGCAAGTGCCCGGCAAGGTAAGGTTAGCAGGTCGCTTTTCTTGTCGTTACACATCAGACCGTGCACATTTTCCATTTTTTGTGTATATGACTGTACTCCAGTTTTGTTTGTATGCACTATGAAATAGTTAAGATATAAAACACACCAGTCGACTTTGACATTTTTTTTTCGCCTTATGACATCTCAACATCGTGACTGTTTCACATTTTTTTTGCTACTGCATTGTACTATTCTGTGTACATTTTTTCGCATCCGAACACTGTCAATGTCTTGGACATATTACGTTTTCTGTCATGTTATGCTGTATGGTTAATTGTGTCACCATAAACCAGTCATTATTTAGTGGGTATAGGATTTAAATGCAAGACATTAATCTTTGTTCATCAATTTCAGAAAGGAATGATGATTCTAAGAAATAAATTTAACATAAATGGGAATTTCACCTACGGAATAAACGAAAGGAGATGAAATAACTTTATGAGGAAGAGTAAAGGGATCAGGATTAACAAGCATTAACAAGACTATACTATACTCATCACAGAATAGCAGTCTTAACTAATTTTTTCTTTCAGAATACAAGGTGATTGATGCAGGCTGTCAGAGAGAACTACACATCTTAGTTTTAGTGATGAAATATGCTAGAGATAAGGAATAGTTAGGTAATGAGTAATGAAGTGATTTTTTTGCAGATGATAGTGAATACTGATGAATAATGATGAAGGGAATGGTATTATGAATAATGAAGTTTTTCTTTACAGGTGATGATAATGGTGAAGTTATGATGATATGGATAATGAAGTTTTTTTCTTTATGCCACGTAGTTATTTAAGTATTTGTTGCGGTTTGCTTTGACAGCAGGTGTTACATTGCATAGTAGGATGACGGAAAGTTTTGGAAAGGACAGCTATGGAACACATTTTATACACATTTCACTACTTGTTAATTCGAAGTTCACTACTTTTCAGCATAGTGTGCGTTTCTTCTTTCAGGTCAATAATCCGTTTTTGTATTTTTTCCAGGAGAAGTTTTTCATGACACTTACTAAACCTGTTACTTATTATACCTGTTCTAGTACTTGCATTTTTATATTTTTTACCCATTTTTGTTTATCATTTATAAATGTGATCACATGTACTGCCTTGTTACATAATCTTGCTACAGCTGACTCATGACGAATGACGTTACCTATCCTCATTTGCAGCAATAGGTCAAAAGCAAAAAGTATTATGCCTCAGCAATTAATTATCGATCCCAACGCAATGCATTGCTACCAAAAAAAATGTATTACCAGTCCCACATAATGTCACTAGTTTATGATAATTCTGAATAATACTGATCAACTCTGAATAGCATGTCACTCGAGTAATGACCTCTTAATGAGACTATATTCAAAATAATGCTTTGTCACTAGCTAATAACTGCCACTGTTTATTGTAATGCCTGTGATTACTAATGATTTGACTGTAATTAACTGATTTTTAATAATGACTTTGTAATGATCTGAATAATACTGAATGATGAACTATGTTTTATTCTATTCAATACTTGATGGCCACTGAGTACCAATAATTAATGTCACTCCACGAATTGTTATTAATTATGCCATTGATTAGCTCTTGTTTCCAATGTTGATACTTTGTAATTTGAAATGAATGTGACTGTTTCATAATGCTTTGTAATTAGGAAAAGACTAATGATTCTTAATAGATTGGAATGACACATAATTAATTAACTATGGTACTGTTTAATAATGCTTTGTAATTAATTAAGGCTACAAATGATTAATTAATTAACTGTAATTAGACAAATGATTAATTAACGACAAATGATTAATTAACTGTAATTATACAAATGATTAATTAACTGTAATTAGACAAATGATTAATTAATGACAAATGATTAATTAACTGTAATTAGGAAAAGGTTAATGATTCTTAATTATACTCTGTAACTGAAAAGAATGCGATTATTTCATAATATTTTGTAACCAGGAAAAGAAGGCTACTGATTCTATGTAAAACAATTAATGAACATTTTTCTGTAATACTACATACTTGGTACAGAAATGTTCAATAACTGGGCTATGAATGCCACGAACTATCAATGAAGACTGTAATTGTCAATATTATGTGACTTGATGTCCTTCACCTCATAAGCTGACTACCCTGAATTACTGCAATGTCCATTTGTCCTGTTTATCCCAGTGATCATGGAGCACTATATTTGGTTTTGCACTAATTCTACGTTGGTGTGCCTTGTAAGAGTGTGGTGTTGACACGACATGCTGTCCACCACCATGAGCGATGAAGACATTATTATGGTCCCACTGTTTGGTGTACCTAATGTACTGCCAAAATGAAAACATGGAACATTACTACGACAGTTCAGTGTCTTGGCTACACTGATAAATTCTGATGGGAAAAGAACTTCAAGTTGTGTCACTTGGTGTTGTACTACTGTGGAAAGATATGGACTTTCAGAGCAGCTGTGTGCAATCTAAAGTGCTACAACCATGATGCAATCCTTCCCTTTCCTATCCTGATTCTTGTCACATAAAAAAAAAAAAAAAAAAAATTTTTTTTGGTAACATCATTTACGTTCATAGGTTATACATTTTTCGATTCGCTAAACTCCAGTGTGAGTACACTTATGTCACTGGTCGACATGATGTTTGCCATTATGTTTATTTGTTGTGAAAATACTAAAGACATTTTTCAGTGCATGTGCACTTTGGACATGAATTTTTTTTGCCATTATGTTTATTTGTTGTGAAAATGCTAAAGACATTTTTCAGTGCATATACACTTGTCAACATAATATTTTTTGCCAGTCTGTTTATTTGTTCTGAATATGCTAAAGAATTTTTTCAGTGCCTGTGCACTTTGTTATCTGTCAAATAATTTGTATATACTTTTCTGATTTGCTACTATGTTTTGTACTCACATTTTGTCTTTGTCTGATATATTTTGTACTTAGTGCGTGTGCACAACATTTACTTTATGTACTACATCTAATTATTCTTGCCAGTCTGTTTATTTGTTCTGAATATGCTAAAGAATTTTTTCAGTGCCTGTGCACTTTATCTGTCAAAAAGTTTGTATATACTTTTTTCTGATTTGCTACTATGTTTAGTATTCACATTTTGTCCTTGTCTGATATATTTTGTACTTAGTGCGTGTGCACAACATTTAAATATTCTGTAAGTTGTAGGATTTTGTTAATTAAAGAAAAATTTTGCCGCGCTTGGCAAGTCCAAATGACTCACCATCGCTGCCAAATTTTTGCCCCCCGAGTGGAGGGTTATGAAACACGTATGTAACGCAGCAGCGATGGCGAGGCATTGTAGCATCTGTGACCAGAGAGTATGCGCTTGACCGCGCGAGTGTTGCGAGCGGTTCTCAGTCAGTAGTAGTCTTTGCGAGTTAGTTGTCGCTATGCAGAGTAGCAGTCAGTCAGTCGTTGCGAGTCTGTCAGTTCAGTCGTTGCGAGTCTGTAGCTCTGTCTAGTTGAGAGCAGTACTCAGTCTGTAGTCGTCATGCAGAGCGGTCGGTCAGTAGTAGCAGCCCAGTGCGGTTGTGTGATGTAGGCGGTCGGCAACAATGGTCAAGATGAGGAATAAGGTATACTGTTAATTAATATAATCATTAGATAATGAAAAATTTTATTTATTGTAATTATTCTCCAACAAGTCTCCCAATAATAATTTTTTATTTCAAAAGCATTTTCTCAAAAGTTTAATTTTTTTTTTGAACTAAAGATCTCGTTGCACTTCCCATTTCATTCCACTTCTTTTTGAAGAAAAATTTCACTAAAATTACAAAAAAAAAGGAGAATATTATTATTTGCAATGTAGTTCCTCCAAGTGGTGCGCAACAACAAGAGCAGATATGTGACATCCATTTATTCTGAGGTAAGACTTTAATTCTGATTGTTTTTACACAGGGCCAAAAACCGATATTTCGGTTTAATTGAATTTTCTTGTCACTGAATGGACTTTAATTTTTTGAAGGATTTATAATTGAGTCAGATTGCGAATTTCACATTTGTTGCCATTGTCAGTACATTTGATTGTAGGCAGGTTACGCATAGAGCCATGTCCATCAGCATTTCTAATTAGTATCGTTATTTTCTTTTAAAATTTTTGTGGGGAGGTTACACTTGGCCCCCATTTCTATTAAGTATTGCTATATTTTCTTATAAAAAATTGCGGTGGGGAGGTTTCACTATGCAAAAGTGAATTCCGCGTATAACAAACAGAAGAGAATGGACGAAGTGGTGTTTATTTATTCATTTCACGATGGTCACTCCAAAAGAAATGCACACTATTTTTTTAAAATTCCATCTTTTATTCTACATGTTTGAAAGTTTTACAGGGTGTAGATACATCCTTCAGGAACAATATTTTCGTTTCTCCACATAATTTCCATCCCTCTCAACTGCCTTACGCCGTCTTGGAATTAGCGCCTTTATACCCGCACGGTAAAATTCTGGACCAACCTGTTGGAGCCACTGTTTGGCAGCGTGCACAAGGGAGTCATCATCTTCAAACCTTGTTCCACGAAAACAGTATTTCAGTTTCCCAAAGAGATGATAGTCACATGGAGCCAGGTCAGGATTGTAAGGCGGGTATTCCATTGTTGTCCATCCGAGTTTTGTGATCGCTTCCATGGTTTTTTGACTGACATGTGGCCATGCATTGTCGTGCAACAGCAAAACATCCTGCTTTTGCCGATGTGGTCGAACACGACTCAGTCGAGCTTGAAGTTTCTTCAGTGTCGTCACACCTGCATCAGAATTTATGGTGGTTCCAGTTGGCATGATGTCCACAAGCAAGAGTCCTTCGGAATCGAAAAACACCGTAGCCATAACTTTTCCAGCAGAAAGTGTGGTTTTGAATTTTTTTTTTTCTTTGGTGAATTTGCGTGATGCAACTCCATTTATTGCCTCTTCGTCTCTGGTGAAAAATGATGGAGCCATTTTTCATCACCTGTCACAATTCTTCCAAGAAATTCATCTCCACCATTCTCGCACTGTTCCAAAAGTTCACTTCATACTGTTTTTCTTCTTTCTTTGTGAGCCTCTGTCAACATCCTGGGAACCCACCTGGCACAAACCTTTTTTAACGCCAACACTTTCAGTATTCTGCAAACACTTCCTTCCCCTATCCCAACGTAGCGTGACAATTCGTTCACTGTCATGCGTCTGTTAGCAGTCACCAATTCGTTAACTCTCTGCACAATGTCTGGAGTGTGTGCAGTACGATGCCTGCCGCTGCGAGGACAATCCTCAATATTGCCGTGCCCGCTTTCATCACGTAACCTGCTTGCTCAGCGACTAACTGTACTGCGATTGACAGAAGCATCTCCATACACCTTTTTCATCCTCTTGTGGATGTTTCCCACTGTCTCGTTTTCACAGCACAGGAATTCTATGACAGCACGTTGCTTCTGACGACCGTCAAGTGTAGCAGCCATCTTGAAGACATGCTGTGACGGCGCCACTCACGGGAACGGGTTGAACTAAGTTTGAAAACAAGCGGAAAGGATGTATCTATACACTGAAACTTTCACACACGCATTTTTACAAAAATAGTGTGCATTTCTTTTGGAGTGACCCTCGTATTTCATGTGTGCCATGTTTCCTTGTATCCTTTCCCTTATGCGACCTTGGCCTGTATGAGTGAGATAGTATGTGATGTAGCTGGAAGCTCTGGTCAGAGGTCGTAGCATTGCATGTGTAGGGTCGTTCTGTGGTAGGATTCCACCAACCCACTAAACGTGACCACGTTTAGCAAAGATGATGAGTAAGTCAGGTCAGAGAGGTCGCGAAGATCTGAGTATTGGCTCTGTTAGGTTGGAGAACCATCCCCTCCACCACCTTTTGAACGAAAAACGGTTAGGCGAGGTGTCCGGTCGAACACTTGTTCCTGGGTCGCGGCGCTGGACAGACATGGAGACGCAGCTGTCGTTTTGGTTATGTTAACAAAGTTATTAGACTGTTTGAGATCTGCTCGGTAATGAGGTCAAGATGTTGAAATCAGGTGCGAGATTACCACTAAACCGCATCAGGGAATTTATTTTCATAATTTATTCGAATTTTAGTAGATCTTTGCATTTGTGCCTTGGTCAGGCCACACACCGTGGGTTCGGCTCTGAGCACTATGGAACATCTGAGGTCATCAGTACCCTAGAACTTAGAACTAATTAAACCTAACTAACCTAAGGACATCACACACATCCATGCCCGAGGCAGGATTCGAACCTGCGACCGTAGCGGTCGTGCGGTTCCAGACTGAAGCGCCTAGAACCGCTCGGCCACGCACACCGTGGGCCTTAAGCTCACGGTCATATTATTGCTCTGTACTTAACAGAAATTCACTCATTCAATCTATTTTAATCTGCTCTTTCATTTACAGTAATATTTTGGGGGATTTTTATTTAGTTTCCATATGTTTTCTTTTTGAACTTGTTTTCGCACCACGTGGTCGGTTGGAGCAACCGCCACATTGACAAAGTGTTGTTTCGGTCAGAAAATGTATTGCACACGACGAATAATCATACAATAGTGGGCGAGTGTAAAATAGGGAAGCAAAAATCTTGTGTGTTCGTATTTTTGTGGATTTCTGTTGGCTGTCGAAACTTGGCCACGTGGGTTGAATAACACTGAAGTGATAATGTTTCTTGTGCTCCCCTATAACTATTTGATTTGTTGGCGATGTTGTGCGTTAAGAAAAATACATGTTTTGGACTCGTTCCACTAGGAAAAGTATCAGATTTTAATGCCCATTGATTTGATAAAGACTTACGAAATACTCTTCCACCCTGACCACATTTTGTTGGTAGAGTCTTTGCTGAACTTGTTCTGAGTCACCTATAGCAACTGAATATAATGAGCATGGGTTTAGCTGTAATTGTGTGTTTGTATAAAATTACATTGAAGCCAGGTCTCCGCTCCCCTGCCCTATTCCATAATTACGTGGCGAAACTGATCCATGTTAACTAGAGAGACTTTTGATGATGTATATTGCAAAAAAAAAACACAACTAGCTGTTGAAATACCATCGCTATTGAATAAATATCAATTAATCTCTACCCTCGACTGATTATTTGCTCCCTCCATAATAAAGAATAGGTAAACGTCAGTACCAAAGTCAAATCCTGGGTCATGAAAGCAAATAAAAGCTATATACTGCCTATTAAGCCATGTACAGTTGCCTTCTGTAGTGGTTCAAATAATATTGCGTTATCCGTTGCGTTCAAATTTTTACCGACTGAGTAAAACCTTCCACTAGAAATTATTAATGCCCGGCAATAACGCAAGGGCCAGTAATTTCGTGGGCCACACGAATTTGAGAAACCATTTACTACAGACGGTAGCTTGCAGGAGCTGTAGGACGTGTGCTCCCTGCCGCCGTTGGATAAGCAGCTGAGCAGCAAGTCGTATACTCCTAGCTCACTCATTTGTTACATAGTTTAATTCTTAATTTCTTTGCGTGTTTTTGGTACTTGCATTGTTTAATTCATAAATTTCGGGCGTATTGTAGTATTTGAGAGTTGTAGCATCGCGTTTTAGTACCTGAACAGTGTAAATTCGCGTAGTCGTTTGTCTTCTGTTTTTGTTTTGAACGGCCAGTGTCGGTTGGTCACAGTCAGTGTGCTCCCTGCCGCCGTTGGATAAGCAGCTGAGCAGCAAGTCGTATACTCCTTGCTCACTCATTTGTTACATAGTTTAATTCTTAATTTCTTTGCGTGTTTTTGGTACTTGCATTGTTTAATTCATAAATTTCGGGCGCATTATAGTATTTGAGAGTTGTAGCATCGCGTTTTAGTACCTGAACAGTGTAAATTCGCGTAGTCGTTTGTCTTCTGTTTTTGTTTTGAACGGCCAGTGTCGGTTGGTCACAGTTAGTGTGCTCCCTGCCGCCGTTGGATAAGCAGCTGAGCAGCAAGTCGTATACTCCTAGCTCACTCATTTGTTACATAGTTTAATTCTTAATTTCTTTGCGTGTTTTTGGTACTTGCATTGTTTAATTCATACATTTCGGGCGCTATATAGTATTTGAGAGTGTAGCATCGCGTTGTAGTACATGAATAGTGTAAATTCGCGTAGTCTCCTTCCGCCGCCGAGCAGTGTCAGCAGTGCGCAAGTAGCAGCATTACTGCATTTACTAGGCAATCTTGTATTTTAATAACCGTTTAAATTTTGTTGATTTGTTTGGGCTCTCTGTAGATTAGTTCAGACGTTCTTTGCAAAACAGTTTTTAGCATGGATAGGGACTGCAACTGCTGTGTTCGGATGCAGGCTGAGTTGGCATCCCTTCGCTCCCAGCTTCAGGCAGTGTTGGCTTCGGTCACACAGCTTGAGGCTGTTGCCAATGGGCATCACTGTGGGGGTCCGAATGGGGGTTTGTCGGGGACGGCCAGCTCGTCCCACGCATCCCCTGATTGGACTACGACTGTGGTTGCCCGGGATACTGCCCGCATTGAGGCTGATCCCTCACCTGTGGTAGAGTGGGAGGTCGTCTCAAGGTGTGGCAGGGGGCGAAAGACATTCCGGAGGGCTGAACGGAAAGCCTCTCCAGTTTGTCTGACGAACCGGTTTCAGGCTCTGTCTCAGGCTGATACTGATCTTCGGCCTGACATGGCTGCTTGTCCTGTTCCAGAGGTTGCCTGTCAGTCTGCAAGATCCGTGCAGTCGCAGAGGGTGGGCTTACTGGTAGTTGGGAGCTCCAACGTCAGGCGCGTAATGGGGCCCCTTAGGGAAATGGCAGCAAAAGAGGGGAAGAAAACCAATGTGCACTCCGTGTGCATACCGGGGGGGAGTCATTCCAGATGTGGAAAGGGTCCTTCCGGATGCCATGAAGGGTACAGGGTGCACCCATCTGCAGGTGGTCGCTCATGTCGGCACCAATGATGTGTGTCGCTATGGATCGGAGGAAATCCTCTCTGGCTTCCGGCGGCTATCTGATTTGGTGAAGACTGCCAGTCTCGCTAGCGGGATGAAAGCAGAGCTCACCATCTGCAGCATCGTCGACAGGACTGACTGCGGACCTTTGGTACAGAGCCGAGTGGAGGGTCTGAATCACAGGCTGAGACGGTTCTGCGACCGTGTGGGCTGCAGATTCCTCGACTTGCGCAATAGGGTGGTGGGGTTTCGGGTTCCGCTGGATAGGTCAGGAGTCCACTACACGCAACAAGCGGCTACACGGGTAGCAGGGGTTGTGTGGCGTGGGCTGGGCGGTTTTTTAGGTTAGATGGCCTTGGGCAAGTACAGAAAGGGCAACAGCCTCAACGGGTGCGGGGCAAAGTCAGGACATGCGGGGACCAAGCAGCAATCGGTATTGTAATTGTCAACTGTCGAAGCTGCGTTGGTAAAGTACCAGAACTTCAAGCGCTGATAGAAAGCACCGAAGCTGAAATCGTTATAGGTACAGAAAGCTGGCTTAAGCCAGAGATAAATTCTGCCGAAATTTTTACAAAGGTACAGACGGTGTTTAGAAAGGATAGATTGCATGCAACCGGTGGTGGAGTGTTCGTCGCTGTTAGTAGTAGTTTATCCTGTAGTGAAGTAGAAGTGGATAGTTCCTGTGAATTATTATGGGTGGAGGTTACACTCAACAACCGAACTAGGTTAATAATTGGCTCCTTTTACCGACCTCCCGACTCAGCAGCATTAGTGGCAGAACAACTGAGAGAAAATTTGGAATACATTTCACATAAATTTTCTCAGCATGTTATAGTCTTAGGTGGAGATTTCAATTTACCAGATATAGACTGGGACACTCAGATGTTTAGGACGGGTGGTAGGGACAGAGCATCGAGTGACATTATACTGAGTGCACTATCCGAAAATTACCTCGAGCAATTAAACAGAGAACCGACTCGTGGAGATAACATCTTGGACCTACTGATAACAAACAGACACGAACTTTTCGACTCTGTAGGTACAGAACAGGGAATCAGTGATCATAAGGCCGTTGCAGCATCCCTGAATATGGAAGTTAATAGGAATATAAAAAAAGTTAGGAAGGTTTATCTGTTTAGCAAGAGTAATAGAAGGCAGATTTCAGACTACCTAACAGATCAAAACGAAAATTTCTGTTCCGACACTGACAATGTTGAGTGTTTATGGAAAAAGTTCAAGGCAATCGTAAAATGCGTTTTAGACAGGTACGTGCCGAGTAAAACTGTGAGGGACAGCAAAAACCCACCGTGGTACAACAACAAAGTTCGGAAACTACTGCGAAAGCAAAGAGAGCTCCACTCCAAGTTTAAACGCAGCCAAAACCTCTCAGACAAACAGAAGCTAAACGATGTCAAAGTTAGCGTAAGGAGGGCTATGCGTGAAGCGTTCAGTGAATTCGAAAGTAAAATTCTATGTACCGACTTGACAGAAAATCCTAGGAAGTTCTGGTCTTACGTTAAATCAGTAAGTGGCTCGAAACAGCATATCCAGACACTACTGGATGATGATGGCATTGAAACAGAGGATCACACGCGTAAAGCTGAAATACTAAACATCTTTTTCCAAAGCTGTTTCACAGAGGAAGACCGCACTGCAGTTCCTTCTCTAAATCCTCGCACAAACGAAAAAATGGCTGACATCGAAATAAGTGTCCAAGGAATAGAAAAGCAACTGGAATCACTCAATAGAGGAAAGTCCACTGGACCTGACGGGATACCAATTCGATTCTACACAGAGTACGCGAAAGAACTTGCCCCCCTTCTAACATCCGTGTACCGCAAGTCTCTAGAGGAACGGAGGGTTCCAAATGATTGGAAAAGAGCACAGATAGTCCCAGTCTTCAAGAAGGGTCGTCGAGCAGATGCGCAAAACTATAGACCTATATCTCTGACGTCGATCTGTTGTAGAATTTTAGAACATGTTTTTTGCTCGTTTTTGGAAACCCAGAATCTACTATGTAGGAATCAACATGGATTCCGGAAACAGCGATCGTGTGAGACCCAACTCGCTTTATTTGTTCATGAGACCCAGAAAATATTAGATACAGGCTCCCAGGTAGATGCTATTTCTCTTGACTTCCGGAAGGCGTTCGATACAGTTCCGCACTGTCGCCTGATAAACAAAGTAAGAGCCTACGGAATATCAGACCAGCTGTGTGGCTGGATTGAAGAGTTTTTAACAAACAGAACACAGCATGTTGTTATCAATGGAGAGACGTCTACAGACGTTAAAGTAACCTCTGGCGTGCCACAGGGGAGTGTTATGGGACCATTGCTTTTCACAATATATATAAATGACCTAGTAGATAGTGTCGGAAGTTCCATGCGGCTTTTCGCGGATGATGCTGTAGTATACAGAGAAGTTGCAGCATTAGAAAATTGTAGCGAAATGCAGGAAGATCTGCAGCGGATAGGCACTTGGTGCAGGGAGTGGCAACTGACCCTTAACATAGACAAATGTAATGTATTGGGAATACATAGAAAGAAGGATCCTTTATTGTATGATTATATGATAGCGGAACAAACACTGGTAGCAGTTACTTCTGTAAAATATCTGGGAGTATGCGTGCGGAACGATTTGAAGTGGAATGATCATATAAAATTAATTGTTGGTAAGGCGGGTACCAGGTTGAGATTCATTGGGAGAGTGCTTAGAAAATGTAGTCCATCAACAAAGGAGGTGGCTTACAAAACACTCGTTCGACCTATACTCGAGTATTGCTCATCAGTGTGGGATCCGTACCAGATCGGTCTGACGGAGGAGATAGAGAAGATCCAAAGAAGAGCGGCGCGTTTCGTCACAGGGTTATTTGGTAACCGTGATAGCGTTACGGAGATGTTTAATAAACTCAAGTGGCAGACTCTGCAAGAGAGGCGCTCTGCATCGCGGTGTAGCTTGCTGTCCAGGTTTCGAGAGGGTGCGTTTCTGGATGAGGTATCGAATATATTGCTTCCCCCTACTTATACCTCCCGAGGAGATGACGAATGTAAAATTAGAGAGATTAGAGCGCGCACGGAGGCTTTCAGACAGTCGTTCTTCCCCCGAACCATACGCGACTGGAACAGGAAAGGGAAATAATGACAGTGGCACGTAAAGTGCCCTCCGCCACACACCGTTGGGTGGCTTGCGGAGTATAAATGTAGATGTAGATGTAGACAAAGCGACGGTAATCTTCCTACTTAGGTAGAGTTTTATCACCACCAGTACTGGAAGGTTACGTTGCAATACGAAGCCAATTGGGACAAGAAATCAAACAAAACGCACAAACTCTTTCATGAGCCACTGGAGACTGTGGGTCCCTTGTACTAAAATACTCAAAAGGTTTCCCTGAACAACCTCTCAAAGTTTGTCGGCTAAGTTCTCGCTCATCCTGTATACAGGGTAAGTTTTATTTTTGTTTTTGGACAACCAAGTATCTCGAAAAATACACATCTTAAAAAAAGAAGACCCACCACATTGAGTGCAGCAGAGGGTGGAGGGTGGCGGGGAGAGGGGGTGCGTGTGAGGAGGGGGGGCAACTTAGAAATCTTACATAAGGAGGTCCCAATTTTAATTGTAGAATCGGATTCCGCGGGAAAAAAATACATGACATTTGTATGTAATGTCCATTATAATTATCCGGGCTGTTATGCCGTGGTCGGTTGATGAATTCTGAGGTGATTCCCAACGTTTCGTCTCCGACTGTGGGAGACATCTTCAAGGGGGTCCGTAGCTTGATGGAAGGTCCAACACACACACTGGCCCGCTACTGACTGCCGCTAAGTTCCGTGTCCGCGCGCCCCCGCGCCGCGGCGTGACGTCACGTGTTTTGAAAACGTCAGTGCAATTGGCCGCTGTCCGTCGCCGTCGATCGCCGTTGCCATCACCCAGTAGTGGACGAGTGGTACACATCTTCTTTAACACCGGCATCCATATACTGTTTAATTTGACGCCCTCCTCCTTTCGGTTGAAATTATTTGGGTGTTTAGCGATTTCGATTGCCTCCCTGTAGAGCCTTTCGTAGTATCCGCTCGTGGCCGCTAGTACTTGCGTCTCCTTTAAACGAATATTGTGGTTCCCTGGCTGGAAAGCATGCTCCGCAACAGCTGATCGTTCCGTTTCTCCTCTTCTACAATTTCCCTTGTGCTCTTCCAAACGTTTAGAAACAGTTCTTTTGGTGGTACCCACATAAACATCACCACAGCTGCATGGGATCCTATACACTCCAGATTTTTCCAATGGTTTGCGAGCGTCCTTGGCAGGCCTAAGGTATTCCTGTATCTTCCTGGTGGACTTGTAAATTACGGTAATATTCCGCTTCGTCAAGATCCTCCCTATTCTTTCCGTTACATTTTTAACAAACGGCAGGAAAACGTTAGATTTTGCAGTAGCCTGTACGTCAGTATGATTTCTGCGTGGCTGCCTCAACGCACGTTTTATTTCGGCGGACGAATATCCGTTCTTCGTTAGCGCATTGTGGAGATGTTCCATCTCAGCGTCGAGCAACTCAGGTTCACAAATATTTCTAGCTCTGTCCGCTAACGTCTTGATAACACCCCGCTTCTGTTGTGGGTGGTGGTTCGAATCCCGGTGCATTGTGTGATAAATGGCATTGTAATCGGTAAATAACACGAATTTTAAAACGCTATTATCTCTAGAAAAATGCATTGGATCGAAAACACAAAAAACCGGCATATGTGGCAAACCGACTCAGCGTTTTGCAGCTCTCCACGTGGCTGTTTTGAAACAGTCATTTATTCACTATTTAACTTTATCTCATTGCGTGCACGTCGCCCACCATTTCTTAAATACGTTCCTTGATGAATCGACTGATCGCAAACTAGATTCCAATAACCGCCTTGTCTCCCCTCTCGTCACCAACTGTGGTACGCCACGGCGCCTTCACAAATACGTCCCTCCATTCCTACGCCTACACACTTGCCTTATTCTATCCCAAAACAACTTCTGCCAATTCCCTCTCTCAGATAATCAGATCCGCTCCGGTGTTTATCCTTCCTAACATCTCAACTCTTCCCCATCCATCCTGCTCCACATCAGGACTCCTCTCTCCTTTTGCCTCTCCGTCCATCCCTCTCCTGTTATAACCACTACCTTACCCACACACCAGACTGCTCCTCACCCACTGTTTTTGCCACCGTATGCATCCCCACTATACACCTCAACTCGTACCTGACATCTCCATACTTTTCCCACCTAACAGACCCCTGTCTTTTACCCACACTCCTCGTAGGACCGTAGCTATTCACAATATACATAAACGACCTTGTGGATGACATCGAAAGTTCACTGAGGCTTTTTGCGGATGATGCTGTGGTGTATCGAGAGGTTGTAACAATGGAAAATTGTACTGAAATGCAGGAGGATCTGCAGCGAATTGACGCATGGTGCAGGGAATGGCAATTGAATCTCAATGTACACAAGTGTAATGTGCTGCGAATACACAGAAAGATAGTTCCTTTATCATTTAGCTACAAAATAGCAGGTCAGCAACTGGAAGCAGTTACTACCATAAATTATCTGGGAGTACGCATTAGGAGTGATTTAAAATGGAATGATCATATAATGTTGATCGTCGGTAAAGCAGATGCCAGACTGAGATTCATTGGAAGAACCTTAAGGAAATGCAATCCGAAAACAAAGGAAGTAGGTTACAGTACGCTTGTTCGCCCACTGCTTGAATACTGCTCAGCAGTGTGGGATCCGTACCAGATAGGGTTGATAGAAGATATAGAGAAGATCCAACGGAGAGCAGCGCGCTTCGTTACAGGATCATTTAGTAATCGCGAAAGCGTTACGGAGATGATAGATAAACTCCAGTGGAAGACTCTGCAGGAGAGACGCTCAGTAGCTCGCTACGGGCTTTTGTGAAAGTTTCGAGAACATACCTTCACCGAAGAGTCAAGCAGTATATTGCTCCCTCCTACGTATATCTCGCGAAGAGACCATGAGGATAAAATCAGAGAGATTAGAGCCCACACAGAGGCATACCGACAATCCTTCTTTCCAGGAACAATACGAGACTGGAATAGAAGGGAGAACCGATAGAGGTACTCAAGGTACCCTCAGCCACACACCGTCAGGTGGCTTGCGGAGTATGGATGTAGATGTAGATGTAGAACACTATGTAGCATAGTCTCACTTCCCATAATACTTATGGCCCAGTGCAGGTCCTTCAGATTTTAAGCGGAAGTGCAGTGCTGCAGTGATTTTCCATAGGTGAATATCACCTCTTGGAAATTGTGTTTTTTAAATTGTATATGTTTTTCGTCCTTTTAGCAGTCCATCTATAATCTTTTTGATTTAAAGACAAGAAAGATCCTCATATTTCTTCTCACCTTTGTTATATTTTTAAGAATGCTTTTGGCTGAGGAACACTGACAGCGCACCCCCCGCCGTATAGAGCTACGAGGACGAAACGACTGTGCAGTCCTAAAGCATCGACTGCACACTGACCAGCGCCGCGCCGCGCCGCGAAACGGCATCAAGAAGGCGCTGACCGGCTCGCCAATGGAAAGAGTGAGCAGCGCCACACCTCCAGGAAAACAGATTTCAATGCCCCCTGTCAAAGGTGTCTTAATCAGCCGCCAATCGCTGGTCAGGCCCAGTTCGGTTGCAGACTTTGAGAGCATCGGTACTGGGTGAGACGTGGCTGGCTCATGTTATGCTTTGGATTAAACCTCGGTTACTGTTCTGTGTTTAGTCTCCCGCGGTTATCGCGATTATGCTATTACCCTCTCTCTCCGCGAGTGGCAGCCGCGGTGTGTATCAATATTCGCACCTTGTACTATATTTGTCCTGGCGCTTATAGTTTCCGGCTGTGCTGTGTGCGGGCAGTTGGTCGGTTGGCGTGGAGCGCGGCGCGTTGTTTGGCTGGGGCCACTGGCGCCGTCGGAGTGTGAGGTGCTGTACCCACTGCTACGAAATCCGTGGCTCACCGATCCCGGACACGAAAGTTGAGTCTTTACTTAATCTACCAGCCAGCCCCAACTGTTCATATTGTGTCGTTTGAATTTCGTTGTCGGCTGTTGGGACATTCCCGCGAGCAACACCGTGTGTTTTCAAATTGGCAAATTCTAACCACCCTCCGGTGGAGTTTAACTGTACTTGATTATTTTGAATTGAAGTGCACCAGCCGAATCTTCTGCCATGTGGCCGTTAACGTTCCGGTTATCTGCCCTGGCCGTTGACGTAAATTCAGGCAGTGTATTTTCCTCATCGTGTTGTCGCCGTCCAGCACGGTGTGTAGTTCGACAGCTCAATGTACGATTGGTTGTGGGCGCCAATACTTTCTACGTTGTTCCATTGAACCCCGTACTGTGTGCTAGTCGGGTGGAGCGGAAGCTATCTTGTCGGTGGGTCCTTTGACTGTCTGTCGGTTGGGTTGCCGTCTGATCGAGAATGTTCGGGCCGATTGCCTGTCTCACCTAAGCGAGCGTTAGGGTTTGAATTCCAGGTCGACCCCCGAAACTTCTGAGCGCCGTTGGGTGGACTGCCTTTTCTTATTTGTTCTTGTTGTTTGTATTTCTATGGCTTTTAGCCGATTTTTAAATTAAGGTCGTTTGGCCCTTAAAGCGTAAGATTGTTGGGCCTTCACCCTAATTCAAAGAACTGTTTTAAGGTTAGGCCTTTTAAAATTTAATTTTAGTTTCAGTCTTAAGAGATGCGCCTTCAGCCAATTCCTTTAAATTAAAGTTGTTTTGCTCTTAAGGTGTGAGATCGTTTAGGCCTTCAGCCTAATTGAAAGAAATGATTTAAGATAAGGCCCTCTGCCTTTCAAATGTCTGATTTTGGTTTGAGTTTTAACTTATTGGATTTCAACTGATTTTAAATTAAAGTGGTTTTGCCCTTAAGGCATGAGATTGTATGGCGTATTCAGCCGGTACTTAAATTAATGCTGTGTTTTTCTTTTTTTTTTAATTTTCTTGGCTCATGTAATGTTTGGTCAAATAAATAAAGTTGTATGTTCCAGTGTAACTGACAGCCGCTTATTTTGGCCCCTTTCCACAATGTAAGCTACATGTGCTGTCCTGCGGGTCTAGCAGGGCGTCTCACTGGGTAACAGGAAGACGATACTTAGCCTGCGTTCTGTGCGTAATAATAGACAGTAAAAGTACTTGCATGAAGGAGGCACAGGAAGCAATTTAACTTACGTTTCTTTTCTTTTTAGGAATAAAGTATCCTATTAATCTGCAAGTGTTATGTACAGATCGTTTTGGATTATTGCCATTGGCCATCGCAACTTCTCCCCTGTTCGTATCAGTACTGATTCCCACAGTAGTTGACACAACAATAACAGTAAAGAAAAAAAATAAAACGACTGCGTTCGTAGTTAGAATGGGAGTTATTACGATAGAAGAGAAAAATGAAATGGTTTAAATTTATGGGGAAACTGGCAGGAATATTGATAATACTGTAAGTCATTGTGCTTAAAGTTCTACAGAGTGCAATCTCGCTCTTCTCTTTGTCGGGTTCCTCAACACTTCTTTACTAAGGGAAGTGTACACCCACGAAAGAAGAACCACCGGACAGTTGCTGGAGAGAAAGCATAATAAAACTGTGATGTTGGCTGCAGTGAGTCATATACCCCACATTAGCACTCGGCAGTTAAGTCATAAATCGGTAATTAGACTGCTGTTTGCCGGACTTTGAATTATTCGTTTCAAATTTCCCTCCATCGGGAATTTCATGACAACAGCTTCCAGAAACGAATAGCATTTTACCGTTGGTAGCTTCTGCAAATACGGAGACACCAGTTTCTCTGCTCGAGTATTTTTTCCTGACGAGTCAACCTTCACGAAGCACGGTACAATTAACCGACCCATATGCGTTGTTGGAATGTGGAAAACTAAGATTGGTCACGACAAGTGGAACATAAGCGAATGTGAACGTCACATGTGGAATAACTGGCGACGAACCCATTTATCCAATTTTTATCTATGGCACCTGAAATTGTGATAAATATCGAACATTCTTGGAGGACGACCTTCTATTTTTGCTTGCAGACTGCTCTTGGACCTGCGACAAATAATGTGGTTTCAACATAATGGTTGTCCAGTATTTTATTCTGTAATAGCACGGGAAGTATTAGATTGCGAGTACAGTCGTCGATGCATCAGGTATATTCCAGTGTCTTGGCATGCAAGATCTCCAGATCGTAGTTTGTGTGACTTTTGTTTGTGTGGTTACTTGAAGGGTGGAGTTTATACTGAAGTGCCAGCAATGCGCGAGAACACAATTCAGCGTATCACCAATACATGTCAGCACTGGAAACGCTTCTCAGTTGGGTCGAGTCATTCCATGTGCGGATAAATAAGTACACCGAAGTTGAGCACTTACTGTGAATAATTGTTACAAGGAAACACTCGGTTGTGAGAGAAAAGAGTACACAACTCAAACAAGCTTTTTCACACTTGATGAACACGCCCGGTTTTCGTGTTTTTGATCCAGTGCCTTTCTTTCTCGAGATAATACCGTTTTTAGAATTCAGCTATTTTGTGTGTCGATTACAGGGTCATCTATCGCGCAACCACAAAGGTGTCACATACAAAAGTTACGGACTTTTCCCATAGAATCCGAATCTACAATAAAAACTGGATGATCCTACTTAATGTTTCAAAGCCGCCATCCACCCCGCACACTTGGGGTGGGGCAGGGGGTCAACACTGGTATCAATGGATAGCATTTTTAAAATACTGAACACGTACTTTTCCACAAGCTGCGACATTGTCGCGAATAAAACAGTGACCAGTATATAGAATAAACTTCCTTTAATTTACGCCTATGGTCACAAACTTTTTGTTCACAGATTACCGGTTTCGGTCTATAATGACTGTCTTCAGATCTGTGTTTTATATAAACAATGCAGCCACTTTGGTTGCAGTACATTAGGAGATTGTTTTTATAAAACACAGATCTGAAGATGGTCATTATAGACCGAAACCGGTAATCTGTGAACAAAAAGTTTGTGACCATAGACGTAAATTAAAGGAAATTTAAACGTATTTTTGCGTGCTTTAATCCGAGGCGTAGTTTTGAGATATCTTGATGTCTCAGGATAAAAAGATCATCGTTCTTTAACGTGTCAGGTGCCCGCAACGCCAGGAGGCGTCATCCAATATAACGGTGAACAGCGGTCACGTGCAATGTTTTGGCTCATGACCTCATTTTCGTTGTTATTGACACAAGTAGGTTTCCTTTAAAGTACATATTCCTCAAAAAAAAAAAAAAAAAAAAAAAAAAAAAATAGAACAAAATAAAATAAGAAGCAATAGCATGTATGTGAAAATGGAAAAAAACGAAAAAATCGTGTGCTGTCTCCAAGTTCATATTTCGTCTCACTGAAGATGCCTTGTAATTAACTAAATAAAGACGAAAAGGGTGGTTTAGAAGTGATGTACAATATCCATGGTTATGACACGAATGGTTATTCGAAAAGAAACTCAAGTAAACATGGCTCCAAAACGCATACCTCAAGGGCTATGAGCACTTCTTGATTTTCGATGCTGTGAAACAAATCTCTTCTACTGCAAGCTCTTTGCTTTCGATATTATGGGAAGCGGCAGTATGGATCAAAACAAGAAGAAAATGTCTAGTAATCGCTACCTCGAAACAAACTCTTTTAATGAGAAGTGTTCATAACTGAATACTGGCCATCACTTCTGAGACAGCCTGTATATACAGAACTTAAAACGCAGCATGAAAAAGATGTTTTAATTTTTAACCGCAGTAATTGTAAACTTTGTTTTGTTTTCGGGACTCTAATAAATTCTCTTTCTCTAAAATTAGGGTCGAAACTGTGTGGCGTAGACGTCGCGGCAGTAGCACGCGAGAAAGGCCCTTGCCGTGGCCCTCAACTGCCCAGCAGCAAGGCAGCAAAGGCCACCACATCACATTTCGCCCCCTTTGCCGGCCTCTGGCAGCGGGCGGCACGTTAGCTGCAGGCAGGGCGGCGCCGGTAAGAAACGCTATACGGCCTACCGGGGCGGCGCGGCCGTGGAATTACACAGCTCGCTACTGGCCAGCCGCCCCATCTCGCCGGGATTTGTGGCAAAGGCTTCCGCCCCACTTCTCGAAGGCGGAGCCGCCGCCTACACGAGGAAGACCGGTCTCGGCTCGTGAACTTCCACTCCGTAGCGTTGCGGCTCAACTGAGGCATTATCAGCAGTCAAGACCATGGATGTCACCACAAGACGTGAGTCGCGCTTGGAGAAATTGTGTTATGGCACGACTTTTAATTTTTTGAGTTAGTAGGCCTCTAAGTGGTTCGAGGCAACCTGCCACGGATTCCCCTCCTTTGTCAACCACTACACCTCAGAACAGCACTTGTTCCTAACATCTCAGTTATTTGTCGCATATACTCCGATCTCTGTCCTCCTCTGCAACTTTTTCCCTCTACAGTTCCCTCAAGTACCGTGGATGTTCTTCTTTGATGTCTCGACACACGTCCTACTATTCTTCTCCTTCTTCTTAACAAAACGGGATTTTTTCGGGAGTCACACCTCGGGCTCTGTTGGTGACAGAAGGATAGTGTCAAGTGTTTTAGATAGCCCTTGGTCTAGGGACCATTCGTATAGCCGCCAGAAGGATCGTATTACCATAACCATCCTACGACACGGGGTGAAAGTTAGGATATATCACACTTCCTCCAGCTTAGGCAAATTAAGCAAATCGTTGGTTGTTTTTGCATTAGATGTGCTCTGTGGTGCTCCTGAATGGTCTTATACAGGCACCATTTAGTTCATGGGCAGATCTTGATAAAACCCGATAAAAGAAATTCGCCATTCTTTTGCCGTCAGCAGCGAATATCTGGATCACCAACCGCAGATAAGTGCTCAAATTTGAACACTATATTTTCTAGGCGTTTATCTAGATGTGTCGTCTTTGCGTTTTCAAAAATCTCTATCCGTTATTGAAAAATACCCCAAAAACATGGTTTTTGGGTACCAAAACAGAGCTGCGGATTCCAAGACAAGTATGTACAGCGAAAGGCTGAAATTTTTACGATATGCTCCTAAGATGTCTGTCTCTAAATACCTTGAAAATTTTCTTTGTATCTTCAACCGTTTCAGTGATACAGTGGTTCAGAAGTACCCTGCTGGCACAAGTAAAATACGTACATAATACCCGATGTGAGTTGAAAACGTATTTATAAAGTGATGTAGCAGGCACAAATCACAGGGTTTCCGGGAACTGCGTGTTGTTGTAGTACTGAAGCACAAGCAAAATTTTAATACACTTCAAATCCGATCTGAGACATACAATTTGTTTCGCGTTATTTCAGTGTCACATAAGTAAATAATCAAAATTATACTGACCCATAAAGTTCTTTTCATAAGTGTGACATGTCCTGCTGTAATAGGTAAACGAAGGGTAACCACCGGAAAAATCCTACTATTGGAGCAGGAAAAAAAGTGAATCCTGAGTACCTTTAAAAATTTTCTCAAAAATTTGACATTCTAAATGTTTCATGCTTTTTCGTACTGAGAGAGAAGGAGACAGTGCCAGTGGGGAAGGGAGGGAAAAGTAATAAATGGTGGAATATTGTAGACACTGGTTGTGTTACTGAAAGAGTGAAGGACACAGTGGCAGTGTGAGAAAAGGAAAGGGACACAGTGGCGGCAGGACTTAGTTGACAGTGGCAAAACAATGTTAGGAAAAAGTGAATCAGACAATGCCAGTGGGAGAGGAATAAACAGAAGGAGAAAATGGAAGTGCATGAGAGCCAACGATAATGAGACACATAGTCTACAACAATGACAATGACGAAGAGGGAGACAGTGACAGTGAGCTGAGAATGCAGCAGAGGAGGCATGAATGAAACAGTGGCACTAAGAAATAGTAAGGGGGAGTCCGTGACAGTAAGAGGAGAAAGTAACAGTACAACAGAACGAAGCGGACTTTAGCTGTGAGACAGAAGACAGTGACAGTAAGAGAGACACAAAGAGATAACGACAATGAGTTGGACTGATTGAGTGAGTGAGAATGAGCAAGTGGAAATGGATGGTTACGAGCTGCTTACAGCGATGGACTAGTGGGTGTGGGCGAGCTACGGCTAGAGTCGCTGGTGGGACTGAGATGCGAACTGCTTGTTAAAAAGAGGGAGAATTTTTAATCGTGAGAGAGGACGAGTCACTTTCTCACTTTTCTCCGTATTCGAGGATTGAATTTAATGTTTTTTTTTTCACTGAAGACATCGTGTTTGTGAGACGACAGGAAGTTTTCAATATGTGCAGTCATTCATGGGGGCGTGTATTTGTTAACGCATGGAGGATCTTTATTGTGGCTTTCGTTCGAGGAGTGTTTTCCGGAGTTGCGAACAAGCAGGCAGTTTGGTCATCTAACATTTGCAGTGGACATTTGGGGCTGGAAAGCGACATGCAGCTGTTAGCGTAAGGAACATCTCAAACCAATTACCAGGGACAGAATGCTGAACCAAAGATTTTCTCGCAGCAGCGTGCAGACAATGTGTTCGGTCAAAGAGGCGGGAAACTGCCTTCGTGGACCTACCTGTTGGCCGCCTCTTGCCACAGCAGGGGCAGGGGCAGGGGCAGGAGAGAAATCCAGGTTGCCCGGCCAGTGCGTTATGACAATATCATAAATGCCCTTTGTGAACAGGGATGGCATCTATAAAATTCGTCAGTTTCTGTGTTTACCGTGGACCGGACACTATCGAGGGAGTCATCAGATGGTGTCATTCTTCTAACTGCAGAGATCTTTGGGAAGCCTCAGCCCATCGAATCAATTTTAAAGGAACACAACATTTATGGTGGCTCTGAAATGATCTGTGTTGGGACACAAAAGCACTTCACTTAGTTTAGCCAGGGACCCTGGTCAGAAACATGGTAATGTTCAGACCATCCAGATAATGATTCCATGATGAATCTGTTGCTCAATTTACAGCTATATGGAAACTCAAAATACTGGAAAAAACAAGTTGGGAGCACAATGTCTCCTCCTCTCCGAGTGGCAATCTACGAGTCAGAGACTGGCTGGTTCTCCTGAAAAGAGAAAAATATTAACTTTGATAAGGATTGACCTAGGAGTAGAGCAGACGTGTTAAAGGTGGAAACATGGAGCCCTGGAATCTTGTGACGGGCACGTAACCATTATGGGGATGGTGGCAGGAGTGCTTTCGTTTAGTTTACAGAGGTTTGATGGAACATGAAGAGAGGAAAAGCTGTCCTTCCTATTCAGACTCTGGTATGGAGTGGATCTTATTTTTCAGGCTAGAATCTCGACTTTTGTTATGAGTGGATCGTACTTCAGACACTTGTTCTAAGCGTTACTGCACACTAGCACTGACCTTGAGCCGGGAGCCTGCCATAAGAGCTTACCTGTACTGACAGTTTAGACTTCAGTCATTTCGGACAACTTGCTGTGCCGAGGGCAGTCTTATTCGTGACAGGTATGCCGGCTTGGCGTTTGATCTCCTTGTTCACGCTGCCATATAAGTGAATCAGATTGGTCCATGGCATGACCGGCGAACGAGAATGTCACACGCTGGAATCTGCCGAGGTTTCAGGGCTGTATTAGAGAGTAATTGCGAACTGTCTAGCAGATCGCCAGCCGCGAGTTTGCATATTTCGTGCCTACAATAGGGAATTGCACGTGCTGAACATCGCTGCTCTGCAGATGTTTGAACCACGGCCGCCATCTGATACAGCGCCACACACCGAAAAAAGGGCTGTTGTATTGTGGCTCCGGGTTGTTAGGGCAAACAAGATGACAGTTTCACCTCTTGTTCCCACTGCACCAACGTAGCATTAACTCCTGCGTAGAATAAATCCATCAAGGTCTCTTCAGTGATAGATAATTTCCAACTGCGTTATCCACATTTAGAACCAGAGTAAACAGTTCAATAAGAAAAACCTTAGTATTGAACAAATCTTAGTCTTTGCCGACCGGCGGTGACACAGGGTACTGTATGTTGCATACTTGTGCTACCATCAGATCATGTTTAGTTTTGTCATCACGCTTAACATGTATTTTTGTCCAATTGCAGTCAATAAACTTGTGCCATAACTTTTATAAAAGATGAATCCTGTGTTGATGTATTAATAAACCATCGACAATCGACTAAAATAATGAGATCCGCCTTTTCATTAATATTATTTCAATATTCAAGTTCATTTAGTTTCTGATAAAAGTGATAATCTCTAACGTAGGCTATCAACAACACACACAATCAAAGGGAAAAATTATTTAGCAGACGTGTTGGTCAGGTAGCTAAGTTGAAGGCTTCATAATTAAAGTGACTGCTGTCATGGCGTAAACTCATAGTCTCCTGTTGCCTTCCAAAACATACTACGGGGTATTCAAAAAGTCTCTCCGCTGTGCCGTATGATTGTTAGCCGCGCGTGTCGTGTGATTGTTCGCCTGCCTGGGTTGCTTCCCTTCAAGTGGACTCTCCCAACAAAAATGGTTCAAATGGCTCTGAGCACTATGGGACTCAACTCCTGAGGTCATTAGTCCCCTAGAACTTAGAACTAGTTAAACCTAACTAACCTAAGGACATCACAAACATCCATGCCCGAGGCAGGATTCGAACCTGCGACCGTAGCGGTCTTGCGGTTCCAGACTGCAGCGCCTTTAACCGCACGGCCACTTCGGCCGGCACTCTCCCAACATTCACTGTTTAGTTTATCTCAGCCAGCGTCAGTAGTATCGTTGGTGTGTGTCGTTACGTGTTGACGTGAACGTTTAAGTTTAGTTCCTTTGTTCGTTTGTTTCGTTTTTGTCACTGTTAAAATGCTAACCATTCAAGAATGTGTGTTTTTAGTCGAACAAGTGTTCAAAGCTGGCGGTAAATACACAGTTTCAGTTCGTCAAACATTTAATTCAGTTTTCCCGGAGACAACACTCCCACATCACCATACTGTGCGAGATTTGATTAACAAATTTCGAAGTAGGGGTTCAGTGACAGATGCTCCGAGAAGTGGTCGTCCCAGCATTTTGTCTGAGGATAAACTACTCGATATTTTGGATAAAATGTCCATGAGTCCGAACAAGTCAGTAAGAAAACTCGCCCAGGAAATCGATGTATGTGTCGGAACGGCCCACACAGCTGTAAGGAAAAAATTAGAATTTTTCCCATACAATGTGACAGTCGTGCAGGAACAGAAAAATACTTATCATGGAAAGATACTGCATTATTGTCAATGGTTCAAAAATTTCGTTCAACGAAATGAAAGGGATATTCTTAATGAAACGTTTTTCACTAATGAAGCGTGGTCTTATGTATCCGGGTACATGAACTCGCAAAATTCTCGTACGTGGAGTACTGCAAATCCATTGCGTATTCATGAGGAACCACTTCATTCTGTGAAAATAGGAGTTTGGATTGCAATCTCTAGACGTCGGATTGTGGGTCCCATATTTTTCAACCAAACAATAAACGCACAACGATACTGCAGTGATATTCTGTACCCATTCATAGGAGATCTTGTGTTAGTTGAAATACTGAATCGTTATTTTCAACAAGATCGTGCAACAGTGCGTCCAGCTCTAGTTTCAATACCACTGCTTGCTGATGTTTTTGGTGATCGTGTAATTTCACAGGGACTTTGGCCTCCACGATCGCCTGACCTAACACCACCTGACTTTTTCTTCTGGGGTGCAGCGAAAGCAACTGTTTATAAAAACCGTCCAAAATCCATCGATGAATTGAAAACTGCAATATCCACTTTCACTGCTTCTGTTACAGAAGAAATGTTACAGCTTGTGTTTGGAAACGTGATTAGACGAATTGAAATGTGTATTCAACAACAGGGGGGACACTTTCAACATTTAATGTGAAAATTTGTAAGTAAAAATGAATATTCAATAAATTAATAACTTGTATTTTACTTAGTTTCATTTCGGTATATTCACAGCGGCATACGGCAAGCGCGGCTAACAGTCATACGGGACAGCGGAGAGACTTTTTGAACACCCCGTACAAGTCTAGTGTAGTCTTTCGGTGGTGCTGAGGAAGGCAGAAGAGGCAACTGGTCCTCTACTTCTCAATCAGAGCCTTTCACACAAGAGCATATGCAACTGTTTTGTGCTCCAACAAGACCACTTCTCTGGTGGTGTTCCCCACCTCAACAATTCTGCAGGGAAATTCCTCGTTCCTTCTCAGATAATTTAATTTTCAACAGCCTTCAGTAGCACCACATCTCAGACGCTTTTCCCATTTTTCTCACGGTCCACAGTTCACTTCTTTGTGATACTGTGCTGCAAACGTATATTCTCAGGAAGTTTTTCCTCAAATTAAGGCCGATGTTTGATACTAATAGACTCCTTTTGGTAAGTGCTAATCTGCTTTTTATGTCCTCCTCGCTTCTTCCGTCATCCTCCAGGGTAGCAGAATTCCATCACTTCGTCTTCGTCGTGCTACCCATTGTTGATGTTAAGTTTATCGGTGAGCTTTGCACGGCTCGCGTGTATCCCATTTATTGTTTGTCATCTTCTATTACGGTACTGCTGCCTCGTTTTCTTAGTCCATTTACTGGCGTCACTAACTTCCTGCCTTACTTGCGCGTGAGCGGCAGCAGCAGCACGTATCGATAAGTGCACTGTCGTACTGTCTCTGGAGCGACCGATAGTATTTCCGGGTGGTCGTGTGGCTGGCAGTCAGTTCGGGACGGACCAGCAGTGCAGTCGGGACGCAGCAGCAGTGAAGTGGGGGAGGGAGCGCCGGTGAGGCGCCGACAGCCAGTGCCCGCCGATCGCTGGCGACACACATGAACAGTCCGACGGAGGGAGATTGGAGCAGGACGACCGTTGGTTGGGCGTTCGTTTGGTCGTCTCATCGGCCGACGTATATCTGGTCATTTCACCGTTTCCGGCCTGGGAGTCGGTCGGTTGGCGTGGAGCAGCGAGGAATTCTCCTACGGACGTAGTCTGGTCGGAGCCGCTGGCAGTCTCTACCCTGTGTGGGGCTCACCGACCCTGGACACGAAAGTTGAGTTGTTGCCGGATCTTGAATGGTTGGTTCAAATGGCTCTGAGCACTATGGGACTTAACATCTATGGTCATCAGTCCCCTAGAACTTAGGACTACTTAAACCTAACATCACACAACACCCAGTCATCACGAGGCAGAGAAAATCCCTGACCCCGCCGGGAATCGAACCCGTGAACCCGGGCGTGGGAAAGCGAGAACGCTACCGCACGACCACGGGCTGCGGACTGCTCTTAAGGCCTTCAGCCTAAATTAAAGAACTCTTTCACGCAAGGCCTTCCGTATTTAAAAAAAAATTAATGTTAGGGAGTTTTAAGTGTTAGGCGTTAGGCCGATTTGAATTTAACTTGTTTGCTCTTGAAGTATCTGATTCTTTGTGCCTTCATCCTAAATAAACAAGTGTTGTAATACAAGGCTTGCCTTTTAAATTTCTGATTATGCTTGCGTTTTAAGTTATTGGCCTTCAGCCGTTTTTAAATTAAAGTGGGTTTCAGCCGGTAATTGTCCCAAAGATTAAAGCTGTGTGTTAAAAAAAAAAAAAAGAAATTGGGGGGCTCTTGTAATGTTTGATAAAATAATAAAGTTGTATGTTCGAGTGTAACTGACAGCCGCTTATTTTGGCCCCTTTCCACAATTTAAACTACCTGTCCTGTACTGCGGGTTAAGCAGGGCGTATCAATCGGTAATCTCATTTCTGCTACTCCTCATTGTGTTCGTCTTTCTACGTTCTCAATCCCTAGCACGTGTTCATTAGACTGTTCATTCCATTAAAAGGATCCTGCGATTTTTCTTATTTTCACGGAGAATCGCCGCACACATCAGCCAATTTTATCAGTGATAAAATTGACTGATGTGACTGCTAATCCTCTCATTCTGAAGTTTTATCCATTGTTGAACTTTTCTTTCCTTAACTACTTCTTCATCATATAGGCTGTTCGTTCTTACGACCACTAAATAGCCCGAAAACGACGACTCATACGAAAAAGATGTTCGAGGTGAAAAGTCAATCTTTGTGAAGGAGACGTCTGACTGTACTACAACTGATCACCTCCTAACAATCCGCCCTGCGTGGGCGGGGTCAAATTCATATTCTGAGATGGGAAATCCCTATTTTATGGTATATTTTGACTCTATACGACAAACAATACGTAAGATTTACTCGAATCATTGTTTTCCATTCGTGGTAGACGCGCTGTAATCGACAAACATCAAGTGTACTCGCTTATACATTAAAGAATCGACGCACTTCATTTGCGATGTAAATGTAAACTTTTGTTCCTAACAGTCTATATTTACGTTAGAAATTTACTTTAGTGTTGCAAATATTATTGTACAGTATAAATAATATGGCTAGACATCGACATTTCTGGCAAATAAGCTACTTGTATGGTAACACTTTTTTGTTCCCTATGGTGCTGTTTGCCGTGATTCTTCAAACCATCGGAATGCTTAATTTTGGCGGCGGCCCCCGAACCCCACCATCATAGTGATTTCGGTGTGTGTTTTCAACCGTCATAACTCTCGCGCTGATCACTCTGCGGCTACCGCCGAAATACGAATCACAACTCTTGTAACAAGATGAAATGTCCGTGAAGTGATGCTGACAGGCGCACTGCCATGGATACTAACCGAAATTAAGCACCCAAGTCGTGAGAGGCAAGGAGACTCAATGAAATCAAGCATTCTGATGGGAACAGAAAACTATTACATCCACTTCGTTGTTCCTAGACATTGCTAAATGTAGTTTCCGAACACACATTGAAACCGATAACAATATTGTACTCTACAATCAAATTTGCAACACTAAAGTAAATTCTAACATAAAAATCAACCGTAAGAACACAAACGTTTTTTTACTTTTTCATCATAAATGTAGAATGACATGCCTAGATTCTTAACTGGAAAAACAGGTACTCTTGGTATTTATCAATTGCTACTCCATCTGCCACGGATGAAAAACAATGGTTTAAGTAAACTGTACGTATCTTTTGGCTTAAAATCTGAATATGCAATAAAATGGTGGGTTACGCCGTTTGAAAATACGGAGTTGAGCCCACCCACGCAGGACGGGCGTCTGGTAGGTGGGCGTTTGTAGCACAGACAGATCACCATCTCACTTACAATATTTTTTCGTTTTTTGTTTTTCGTACGATACGTCGTTTTCGAGATATTTAGGTGTCTCAAGTTAAAACGAACACCCTGTATAGATTGAACACTGGGGTCGAAAGACTACATCCGCGATTTATACCCACTTAACTGGAGCACTTCGTTCTTATTCTTCGATACTTATTCCTTCCTCTTGGTACCTATAACCTATTTTACAAGTCTTTCTGTATATCTTAGATATCTCTTGTTACACTATTTTATATTGCTGAATTGTTTTTTTTTTTTTTTTTTGGTTGACAGATGCTATGAACGTATCTTCATCTCCCTTACGTATTGCTTCCATTCTCAAGTGATACGTCAGAACTACCTCTCTGGTGCCTTCTTTACCTTTTCTAAAGCCGATTGATGATCATCTAAGGCAGAGGTGTCCAACCAACAGCCCAATGCAAGTATCAGTGCGGCCCAAGAAGTGAGCATCTGTCATATGACCGGTAAAAACAGTGTTTTTCTTGCTCAGTGGTTATTTTATTAGCTCTCAGTGTATTATATGCGACCGAAAACCACTCGTCTTCTTCCAGCGTGGCCCAGGTAAGCTAAAAGGTTGGCTGCCCCTGATATAAGATATATTAAATTTTCTTTTACACTTTGTATACATTCATCATCATCATCATCGTTTTCCGTCCCCAGTTTTTCGGGTGTGGTGTACAAGCACTTGACATCTCCTTATGTCTTCATGTATATTCTGCTCCAGGACAGATTCCCATTTGTGCCCTTTCTCCTCCACATTTGATCTTACAGTCTCTATCCGGTGTTTTCTAGGTCTTCCAGCGAGGTTCAGGTTGCAATGCCTTTTGGTAGGTCTTTCGATATTCATTGACTATGTGCCCATAACACCGAAGCCTGCGTTTCTTTATGACACTGTTAACAGGAACATTAGTACCAACTACTTTCCTATTCACCTCATTCCGGATTTTATCCTTTCTAGTTGTTTGCTTCAAGTTCTAATGAATCACATTTCTGTTACCTGAATTCTGGTGAGGTCTTTGTCTGCTAGGGTACATGTTTCTAATTCATATTTACATTCATTTCTTTTATAAGGCAATATCGTCCGGGTTCCAGAACAAGTTTGTCACCCTGTGGTGGAGTGTGCACTGTACTGAAATTCCCTGGCGGATGAGAACCTGTAAATGCCATTTTGATTTGGATGACATCTGAGGATATTGCTTAATCCGAACAAGGACGGTGCCTTACACAGAAACGAAGCTTTCAGAAGGGGAAGAGGATCTGAGATGAACTTCACCAGTTGAGAGGGCATGTGATGTTACTGCAGTGATTGTAATATCGAGTCAAATTTACAAAGAACTTGGGAGTATGAGTCTCCTTGTCCGTAGATATAGCCTGGATGCATGCACTTATTCGATTGGAAAGTGTCGCATCAGGCCATTGTACTCTCTTCTGAGCGCAAGCTGGCCCACAACTGTTGTACCTGGTCTTTGATATCTTGCGTACTGGCACCGAGACAGCATGGTCTGCATACGTAACTGGCTATTTTATCATTATATGCATCCAAACTTTGCTATCACTTTCACTGTTATCACCTGAATCGTTTCTAATTATGAAATAAGTCGCGAAACTTCTTCTTCTACTCAGCAGATAGGCTGCGCATGTACAGAAATGGAAAGTGTTACACCATGAAGTGTCAGCCTCATATTTACAGATTTTGCTGGAAATATTTAACGTATAATCAGTATTAAATGACTACACTCTTATTCCATTCGAAAATGATATTCATCACAATCAACATCGGCATGAGATTTAACTTGCACAACCTGGTATAACCTCTCGAATTTCGGGTGGTATGGCAGCTAACAGCGCCCAAATGTCATCTGGAGGAAATTTTTGCCATGCCTAAAACACATTCTTGCCAAACCATGGAACATGTTAGCTGCAGGCTGGTATGAAAGTATACGTCTTTCCATCGCATCTCAGACATGCTGTATGGGTGACATATGTAGATCAATCAAGGACAAGTTCACTGCAGACAGCGTTTGTCGTGTGAACTGTAATATTGGTTCCTACGTTTTCCTGCTGGAATATGTCATTTGGGACACTGGCTGCGAATGATATGACAACAGAGTTTTCCGTCCTTGCTACATATTGGCGAGCATTCGGTCTCCAACCACCGTGAACTGAATCAGTCCTGTAGTCATATGCAATAGCTCCCCACTCCATAACTCTAGGAGTTGTGTAAGTATGACTCTCGAGAAGCAATGCTTCCTGTGATCTTTCCCCACCGAATGTCACACATGTTCCCAGGCGACTGTGGCTCTACGCCATGCAAGCCCCTCTTGTCTCCAGCATAGTATCAGTGGCAAAGGACAGATACTATTTCGATTTCTCAGCCCAGCTTCCAGTAACTTGTTTCCTACGGTTCGTGGTCACACTCTGCCTCTAAACTCTGCCTGGATTTCAGCTGCTGTAATTGATGTACTCGCCATAGCCAGTTGAACAACACTACGATGTCCTTCTGGAAGGATCTTGACACACCGTGGTCCTGATCCATCTCGTCACCATTTGTTCTAAAGTCATTGCACTGCGGCCAACAGTCTGTATGATTTGTCACCACGATGCTCCATTGTTCTTCATGCTAATTATTCGCTATATCTCAAAAGTCCGAAAGATGTCGATAAGCAGCACATGCAGACCATCTGTGTTCTGATCTCCAACTGGAAAGCTCCAGCAACGTTAGACACAGCGAGTGATTCATTTTCGCTGTTTTCCATCTTCAACGTTATTAACATTCTACACCTTTGTTCTCTTTTACCTACATATTTACTTCTCAACATAGTCATCCTGGTGACGAACATATTTCTCCCAACGAAAGACTAGTTCGTTGATAACTTCACTTTGATGTTTTCGTTGATGGAGTCAGAACCGCACCTCTGCTTGCACCGCTTCGTAGAGACGAAAACATCGAAGTGAAGTTTTTGTAATTGTTCTTCAAATCTTGGAAGTGGACGAAAATCGGATGTGGCCAATTTGGGACTGTATGGAGAATGACTGGTGACAGCGAACCCAAGGCGTCGGATTGTTGCAGACGTCACAGCGCTATTGTGTGCTACGACAATGTCGCGATGTCGGAGAGGGTGCTGCGTATGCTGCCGAACTCTTCGATTTCGAAACTCGATTACAGCACGCTATTGTCCGCTCCTATAGCTAAATGGCAGTTACGTTTCAGCCGCGCTAGCGAGTGGCCACTGTTGACTGCTGCGCTGCACTCCCGTGTTTACATCGCTCTACTTGTGCTTCCCCGAGTGCTGTCCGTCCGTTAATTTCCGTGTTCGTTCCTATTCCTTATGATCTGATCGCTCTTTCTAGGCTTGCTGATGCTAATTGGAATTTCGGTTGTTTAACCGAAATTGCGTCGCTGGATTAACCATGGCTACAGACCTCAGGAAGAATACTCTGGTATTTGCTTTTTACAAGGAATCCCGCCCTGTTCAGCCGACACCCCTGGAAACAGATGACTGGAGTACACAGGTAGTTGGCCTCAATTCTGAAACCGTCCATGCCTGGCAACTGGATCAGGAAAAATACTATGTTTTTGTCAAGTTAATCAGTGCTGCGACTGTTGATGAAGTGTTACGAAAGTGGAGCTCTGAAGTAGATTTTGTGCATAGAAAAGGCTATAAAAGTAAGGTTTCCATCTATAGAGCGGACATTCATTAGAAAAGCGTTCGTGTCTTGAATCTTCCCATTGAAATTGAAAATGATAAGATTAAGGGAGGTCTCTCAAACTACGGGGACGTTAAATCAATTTCAAATGAAAGATGGTCTCCTCGCTTTAAACTGCAGTGTTTCAACGGGATCTGTTGTGTAGAGATGGACGTTAAGACGAATATTCCGTCTCACATAACTGTTCGTGGGTATAAGGCACAAATTGTTTATACAGGTCAGGAAGCTACATGTCATATATGTAACGAAACCGGCCACTTCAGACAGGAATGTCTGCGGCGAACTGTTGTTCTTAAAAGTAATTTGATACAGCGTCAGAAGCTTACCTTAAATGATCTGTGACCAAAGAAGAGCCCGGATCAGTTGGTTGAGGATGTCAACGCAGCGGGCCAAGCTGATGTCTCCCTTCACGATAACAGTCAATTTCCCCCGTTAACAACAGAGGGAAACCTTGTTACCACTACTCGTGAAACTGAAATGCAACCAGAAAAAAACGGCTGGAGATAACTGATAGTTGTTCAGAGGGCGAGCTGACCTGTCCAACTCCATCACTTCGCAAGCAAAAACAGTGCAAAGAGGAGGCAGAGGAACTGGAAAGCAAAATGCGAATGGAAACTGATGAACAGAAAGATAATACACATACAGTACCAGAAAATGTAGTGGGTGTAATCAGTATTAATTTGCAAGAAACAACAGGTGCAGTAGCCGATTGCAAAGATCAGCAGCTATCTGTTAATAAACAAATTCAGAGAGAGATTGCAAAACTGCAGTCTCCATTTGTTTCCCTCGATCAGGTAGTAAGAGATATTAATAAAGGACGAGGAAGTGGTGGCTAAACTGAAATCACGGGCAACACCTCAGGGCAGGCGCTGGCAACAGAAATTGCGAAAGCGTCTGCTGCTGCTCCAGATAAGCCGCGAAGTAAAATACCGACGCAACCAAATGAGAATGCAGCTCGTAACCAAGGGAAGGGAAAATCCGGTAGGGGCGACCCAAGCCCAAAGAATGTTCGATCCGAAACGGTCCTACACGAATCACTGGAGGAAAATTCAGAAAGTTTACCAGGAAATCAGTCTGCTTGCGGAACAAGAGAACACATCAGAAGTAGAAGAAACGGGACAGTAACTAATGAACTAATTGAAGTGTTATTCCATGTTCAGCCTTCCGAGAAAACTGTTATGGCTTAAATGAACCCTGAACCACAGGAAATTAAATTAGTTCGTCAAAACAACTACATAGTGACAGTGCAATGACGCAATCTGTCACCACTATAAACATAAATAATATTACCTCCGGTTTGAAATTATCGGCCCTTAAGGAATTTTTGTACGAATCTGCGACTGATATTTCCCTGTTACAAGAGGTTCTAAGTTCGGATTTAGTAATTCCCGATTTTGTCAATTACATAAATGTGTCTTCAGAAACAAGTGTTGGAACAGCTGCTTTGGTGAGAGAAGGGATTACAGTAAGCGAGGTGGAACGACTGGAATCCGGAAGGGGAATAGGACTAAATTTCTATGATGTGGCTATCATCAACTTGTATGCCCCTTCAGAAAGTTCTCACCGAACCGACAGGACACGTTTCTTCAAAGATGACCTGATATACTTGTTACGAAAACCTCCAAGACAGTTATTACTTGGACGTGATTTTAATTGTGTTTTAAATCGAAAAGATCAGTTACCTATTTTTAATTTCTCATGTGAATTAAAGCAACT
Organism: Schistocerca americana; assembly: GCF_021461395.2. Lineage (NCBI taxonomy): Eukaryota > Metazoa > Arthropoda > Insecta > Orthoptera > Acrididae > Schistocerca > Schistocerca americana. The sequence continues at coordinate 100,226,658 of NC_060119.1, forward strand.
AGTTACTGGTTTAGAATTAAAATATATATGGGAAATGAAATGCCGTTCCATGGTTGAGTTCGCTTATGTCACTGCAACATCACGTAGCAGGATTGATAGATTATATATTTCTAAAAGTCTTGAAACTTCCGTAACAATAGTAGAAAGCATTCCTACGTATTTTTCAGACAATTCAAGTGTCTTAGCTTGCATAAATCTAACAAGACAGCCAGTTCGCCGATTCAAGAAACAGTGGAATTCGAACACTTCTTTGTTACTAAACCATGATTTAGTAGACCTGGTTGAAGAAACATCGGCAATATGCCTGCGAGCCCGTAGTAGATATGCCACTGCTATTGACTGGTGGGTTAAAATGGCAAAGCCAAAGTTGAGGAAAGTTCTTATTCAATACAGTGCCCAGAACGCAAGAGAAATGAAATGCACTATAGAGTATTACTATTCCGTTTTGAGAGATCTATATGATCAAGTCTCAGCAGGTTCCTCACTTCGGATAGCAGACATCAAAAAAGTCCAAGCCAAGTTACTTAATATCAAGAAAAGACAAATTGAAGGGTTGAGAATAAAATCTAAGGCAAATTCGGTGTCAGGAGATGAAACTACTTCCCTGTATCATTTAGGGAAGCATACGAAAAACGGGAGAAGGACTTTTATTGATGCCAGGCATTCTGAAAACACGATACGATTCTTAAAACCCAGCAAGGTATCATGGACGAGATTTATCGCTATTATTGCGAGCTATATTCTGTACATCAAAGTAGCGATGCTTCCTTGGAAGAAATCCTTGACATCCTATCCCCACAGCTATCAGAAGATGACAACGAAAATTTTCTAGAGGTTGTCAGTCAAGAGGACGTATGTAAGACTCTGTGCGCCTGACCACCAAAAAAATCCCCAGGACCGGATGGTCTGCCAGCAGAGTTTTACATCCGTTACTGGCCAATAGTAGATGCGAAAATCACAGACATTGTAAATGAGGTTATTCAGGGTAAAATGATTCCGGCTGAGTTTAAGGAGGGTAAAATTGTTGTGGTGCCAAAATATAATGGAAACAAAGATTTAAATAATTTTCGTCCAATTTCACTGCTGAATTCTGATTATACGTTAATAGCTAGTATAGTAAACAAGAGAATTTCATGCCTTCCAGATACAATTATTAGTCAACATCAGAACGGCGTGCAGGGCAGAACTATTTTTCAAAATCTAGCAGAATTCAGGGATATCATTGCAATAACTTCTGTAACAATTATAAAGTGTGCTTCATTTTTTTTTTATCTTTTTATAACGCTTTCGATGTAGTAAATTTTAAATATCTTCTAAAGACAATGAAGAAAATTGGTTTCAACGATAGGGTCAAACAGTTAATTAAGAACGTAGCAACTGGAATAAATGTTAAAATAGTGGTTAATTGTCAACAATCCAGGCAGATGCAAATACAAGGAGGTGTTCCTCAAGAGAGTCCTTCACCATTTCGCTGGAACCTTTCCTCCGACATGTCCATGCTAGATTAAAAGGCTTAACATTATCAGGAAATAAAACTGTTATAAGAGCCTATGCTGACGATATAGGGGTCAGTATAAGGAATAATGACGAGGTAACCACGCTAGCAACGTGATTGACTCATTCTGTATAGCATCTGGAGCCAATGCAAACAAAAAAAAGTAAGATATTAAATCTCAGAGGTTTTGATTATATCAACGTCGGCAATGTGGGCAAAGTTAGTCCGACAACATAAAACACTTGGGAATACTCTGACAGCATGCCCCATGAAAATGACGGCTTTAAATAGGAAAGTTGCAGAAGATAAAGTGCAAGGAGCCATTACAGAGAATTTAACTCGGTATATGAACCAAGTTCAAAGAACAAAGAATATCAACTCATGCTTCCTTGCTAAAGCTTATTATACTGCCCAGCTGTTTCCAAGATCGAGAATGATAGCGAGGAGAATAATGTCCAAAATCACCAACTTTTTGTGGAGAGGTGAAGTGTTCAGAGTACCTGTTAAAGTAGCCACCTTAGATCCTAAAAATGGTGGACTAGGATTAACTGATATAACGGATAAGACCTTTGCACTTTTTATCAAAAGGCAAGTTAATTTAATAAGAGACTCGCGAGAAAGCATAACCAGCCAACTTTTCGAGATCATTAAACCTCTAGGCTTGACGTGCAGAGTATCAACAGTCGTTTACAGCATGTGAGGATTTTCTATGCTGAGTTTAGTTATGTAAGTGTCGAACACAGGCAGTCACGACACTTAACATCAAGAGCAATAATGCGGGAACGAAAGAAAAGCGAAGGATGGAACAAAATAGAACGACAGTTTCCAAACATTGAGTGGAATGAGATTTGGAAATAACGTAAGTTCTAATGTGCTCAAGTCTAACATAAAAACGTCAAGGTACAACACAACTGCCGGCCGGGGTGGCGGAGCGGTTCTCGGTGCTACAGTCTGGAACCGTGCGACCGCTACTGTCGCAGGTTCGAATCCTGCCTCGGGCATTGATGTGTGTGATGTCCTTAGGTAAGTTAGGTTTAAGTAGTTCTAAGTTCTAGGGGACTGATGACCTTAGAAGTTAAGTCCCATAGTGCTTAGACCCATTTTGAACAAGACAGTTAACAACATACACTCCTGGAAATTGAAATAAGAACACCGTGAATTCATTGTCCCAGGAAGGGGAAACTTTATTGACACATTCCTGGGGTCAGATACATCACATGATCACACTGACAGAACCACAGGCACATAGACACAGGCAACAGAGCATGCACAATGTCGGCACTAGTACAGTGTATATCCACCTTTCGCAGCAATGCAGGCTGCTATTCTCCCATGGAGACGATCGTAGAGATGCTGGATGTAGTCCTGTGGAACGGCTTGCCTTGCCATTTCCACCTGGCGCCTCAGTTGGACCAGCGTTCGTGCTGAACGTGCAGACCGCGTGAGACGACGCTTCATCCAGTCCCAAACATGCTCAATGGGGGACAGATCCGGAGATCTTGCTGGCCAGGGTAGTTGACTTACACCTTCTAGAGCACGTTGGGTGGCACGGGATACTTGCGGACGTGCATTGTCCTGTTGGAACAGCAAGATCCCTTGCCGGTCTAGGAATGGTAGAACGATGGGTTCGATGACGGTTTGGATGTACCGTGCACTATTCAGTGTCCCCTCGACGATCACCAGTGGTGTACGGCCAGTGTAGGAGATCGCTCCCCACACCATGATGCCGGGTGTTGGCCCTGTGTGCCTCGGTCGTATGCAGTCCTGATTGTGGCGCTCACCTGCACGGCGCCAAACACGCATACGACCATCATTGGCACCAAGGCAGAAGCGACTCTCATCGCTGAAGACGACACGTCTCCATTCGTCCCTCCATTCACGCCTGTCGCGACACCACTGGAGGCGGCCTGCACGGTGTTGGGGCGTGAGCGGAAGACGGCCTAACGGTGTGCGGGACCGTAGCCCAGCTTCATGGAGACGGTTGCGAATGGTCCTCGCCGATACCCCAGGAGCAACAGCGTCCCTAATTTGCTGGGAAGTGGCGGTGCGGTCCCCTACGGCACTGCGTAGGATCCTACGGTCTTGGCGTGCATCCGTGCGTCGCTGCGGTCCGGTCCCAGGTCGACGGGGACGTGCACCTTCCGCCGACCACTGGCGACAACATCGATGTACTGTGGAGACCTCACGCCCCACGTGTTGAGCAATTCGGCGGTACGTCCACCCGGCCTCCCGCATGCCCACTATACGCCCTCGCTCAAAGTCCGTCAACTGCACGTACGGTTCACGTCCACGCTGTCGCGGCATGCTACCAGTGTTAAAGACTGCGATGGAATTCCGTATGCCACGGCAAACTGGCTGAAACTGACGGCGGCGGTGCACAAATGCTGCGCAGCTAGCGCCATTCGACGGCCAACACCGCGGTTCCTGGTGTGTCCGCTGTGCCGTGCGTGTGATCATTGCTTGTACAGCCCTCTCGCAGTGTCCGGAGCAAGTATGGTGGGTCTGACACACCGGTGTCAATGTGTTCTTTTTTCCATTTCCAGGAGTGTAGTTAGCACCAATGAATGACTGTACGCAATCGGACTCTGTGAAACAAATTTACGTCAACAATGCCATCTAGTTGACACAATAATTCATAGATATACTTGCAGTGGTCACATGAGTAGTTGGAAGTGGACCCGGGACCAAATAGCTGTGATTACAAGTACTTCCACTGAGCATATATCGCTGTCGTTGATACACAGGACTGAAGCACGGTATTTCCAGAGGCAAAAAATAACTCTGTGTACTGGTTGCTGGAAATTTTCTTAATTACGTCCTTAACAAATTAGGATCCGACAACACCATAGAGTTCAAGATACACATGCTGTGTGAATTCCACAAAATTAGAAGGTACTCGAATCACAAGAAAACTTTCGGTAATATGTTAAAAATTATATTTGAAAAAATGAGCATTGGTTAATAATAAAAAGAAGACAGTGTTGACACTGATGTAGTTACCTTAAGGATATTATTTAAAATTTTACTGTATTTTTGGTCTGTGCTTTTTCTACTTCAGAGAGTAGGTTTTGAAATTTTATAAGCTAATCTACAGAACTTATGTGACAGCCAGATTATGTGTCTTGGTCTGCCTCTACGATTTTTACCCTCCACGCTGCCCTCCAATACTAAATTGGTGATCCCTTGATGCCTCACAACAAGTCCTACCAACCGGTCCCTTCTTCTTGTCAAGTTGTGCCACAAACTCCTCTTCTCTCCAGTTCTATTCAACACCTCCTCATTAATGCAATTTTGTCATATGATGACATGATGGAGACCGTGGCTGTTGTTTGAAGACAGATGTTGATGGTGTTAGGACAGCAACCAGCCACAAATTTACTTTGAGTTCCTTTATTCAAAGGAAACCGTTACCGGTTTCGAATCGTTGTGATTCATCATCAGACGGTTTACACTCTTCCATTATGACATTTGGTGTGTTTTTATAGATTAATTGTCCTAAAATATAAATAAAACATAATTATAAACACGCCACACACAGATGGTTGCGTTACAGATTTTCGTTGCATGTGACTTACGTGAAACGTCGGTTTCGTGTGTTTATTTTCATAACATTCGTCCAACCGATGTAAATGCATTCCCACTGCATCCTCGTTGTTGCACAAATAATTAGTTCTCACTGTACAATTTAGATTTGTCGCTGAGATCATTTCAACCACGCACGACATGTTTTGATACATACAAAGAGCTTACAGACATATGAGTATTACAGATGCTATGATGTATCGTAACATTTGACGATGATGTCCTGTGTTTGGAAAGTATCATATATTCATTTACAAAACTGTAATGCCTTTTACATTAGTGCAGAGACATTGAATTTTTGAGCTGATATTGCTAAATTAGTTATAAAGTTTTTTATATATATTTAGAACTGTATAGGTAAAATAGTATATTATTGTATTACATTTGGCATCATGAGGATTATAGTAACATATAAATTTGCTACTTGATCTGCAGATAGTTGTATTAATATTATTTGCTATTGGAGGCTGGAATGTAATTTTTTGGAAATTTTTCAGGAAAGAGGTGTTAGCTAACTCTGTTTGTTCGTTAAGGATATAGTCCGGGGTGCTGTTTTTGTGGGTGTGTATTTCTAATTCTTCTAATATATTCATAGTGGCTCCTTTTTCTGTTAGATGCAAAATTTTTCCTGAACAGACACTTAAATCTATACTCTATGTTAACAAATTTCTCTTCTGAAGAAACGCTTTCCTTGCCATTGCCAGTCTACATTTTATATCCTTTCTACTTCGACCATGATCAGTTATTTTGCTCCTCAAATAGCAAAACTCCTTTACTACTTTAAGTGTCTCATTTCCTAATCTAATTCCCTCAGCGTCACCCGAATTAATTCGACAGCATTCCATTATCCTCGTTTCGCTTTTGTTGATGTCCATCTTATATCCTCCTTTCAAGACACTGTCCAGTCCGTTCAACTGCTCTTCAAAGTCCTTTGCTGTCTCTGACAGAATTACAATGTCATCGACGAACCTCAAAGTTTTTATTTCTTCTCCATGGATTTTAATACCTATTCGTAATTTTTCTTTTGTTTCCTTTACTGCTTGCTCAATACACAGATTAACATCGGTGATAGGCTACAACCCTGTCTCACTCCCTTCCCAACAACTTCTTCCCTTTCATGCCTCTCGACTCTTATAGCCTTTCGCTCCCTGTATTTTACCCCTGCCACCTTCAGATATGAAATATAATTTAGATATGGTACTAAGTATTGAAATATCACCATGGCTATTTGGCTGCCATATACAACACCTAGCTGACCATCTTTCCCTCAGTTTGAATTTATAGAAACACCGACACCTAAGTGATGCTGTTCAGAAATGTATCAACCCTGAAGGTTAATCAAGAGAGTTATATGGAGAGAAAATAAAAATTATCCATTATAACTGAGGCCAAACAACTGCCGAAAAATACCAGTTATTCAGAACTAAAACACTAGTATCGGTTTTAACCGGTCGCTTTTGACTGCCGCTAATAGAGGGTGAAAACTGCAAATAATTGAGGACGTTGGGTACAAGTGCTGACATGAGACGAAGAAGCTAGTGGGCTGCATCAAACCAATGACAAGAAGACTGGTGTTCACACAAAAACAAAAAAAAAAAAAAAAAAAAAAAAGGAAAAGTACGGTACTTGGCTTTACACCTTTCGCGACATTAACATCGGTGTCGTCGTATTTTCATGTCGGCAGCGAAAAGGGCGCAGGATGAATTCGTTCTGCACAGTGGAAAGCATGTCACCTGCCAGCCTCTTTCACAGGCACATACACGTAGCAAAAGAGCGAGTTTTTAGAGAGAGAGTGAGTGAGAGAGAGAGAGAGATTGAGGACTGCGAATAAACGAGACGCATTACGACTCTGCAGAAAAGCCATCACAGCAAATGAGAGGGCGACACGGCACCTCGCCCGCGCCCCCGCCCGCGCTGACGCCCCCGCCCGGATCCAGAGGGCGGTAGGCAGGCAGGCAGGCGGGCAGGTGTTCGTCGGCCAGAGCCGTGTCAAGGCCGCGTCCATTACCTCCGCCGCCCGCCCCGTGTCATCGCGACTAATTCGCCGGGACGCCGGTGGGAGGCGCGCCCCGTAATCCCCGGCCATGATTCATTCGGAGATCGCGGGCGAGCTGTGTAATTTATCCCGGCTAAGTCCCTTCAATATTTCAGCAGCGCCGGCCCGCGGCGTCGCGCCGGCATCGATCAGCGCAGTCGACTCGCAAACAATTACAATCACTTTGGCCGGCGCCGCGACGTGACGTAGACGGGCGACCGGCAGCGCCGCCGCCGCCGCCGCCCGCTCAGCACTCGCCGCTCGCCGCTCGCCGGCCCAGCCCCGGCACGATTGAAAAACCGAGTCCACTGTGCGCGAGTGCCTTCCCGCCGCTTTCCTCACAGTAGACTGCCGCTGCTCCTGCCGTTATTACTTTGCATTCCACTCCTTCGTCCACCGCGCTTTTATCTGCCTCTTATCCTAGTAGGTACAGTGCACACAAAATAACTTGGATCGTAGCTGCGCGGAAGGCAGGATAGGGGAGGGAATGGCGATAGTGGAGCTGACTCCGTCACGAACGACCACCGGGCAGTATGGAGAGGTGAATTTCGACAGCTGGAGCCCACGTAGAAATGTGTGTATCATATATCTTGCAACCTAAAGCCAGTTTGTCTCCGAACGATCGTAACAGACAACGTCACCACAGCAATAATTCGACAAAAGTAGATATTTACAGTGCACAGCGGGTTCGAGAACATTTTCCGACGCAAGTGACATATCATATTGCTGCGTACACACACCCGCAATCCCTCGGATAAGACATTAGTTGCCATCCTTGGGCATTTACTCATGCGTGGCTCGCGCTCGTTCCATCTCTTATTTTACATCCTGTTTTTTTTCCGGTTGCCACCTCATTGTGTTAGTTTCAATTTCTGTTGTCACTGAGTTGCTGCTTTGTCTGCCCGTCAGTGGCAGCAGCAGTGCCTATCGATATAGCCCTCACGTGTTATCTTTGCTGCACCGCTATTACTTCCCAGTTGGCGTCCGTCGTGGAGTCAGTTGGAATGTGCCACGAGGGCAGTTCGGACCTGCCAGTCGTGTAGTTGGAACGCGGCACTAGTTCAGTTGGGTTGGAACATCAGTGAGACCTGGATGTCGATGGCTCGCCTGACTTGCCGCCACACATCACCTGAGCCGGGAATGTCTTCGCGGATCGTCGGTCGGTCCACCTACTGGACGACGTGAATTGGCTCGTCGATCGCTTATGGGTTGGCTGTGTGTCTGTATTGACTCCTGATTTCGTGATTGCACAGCCACTGCTTAGTGTCGTTCAAGTCTTCATGCAAGCGTTGGTCAAACTATGTGTGTAGTTGGTGTCATTCCCTCTGACAACTTGTTTTAAATGTTGTCGGCGCACTGGCAGTGAGTCGGTCGGTTGGAGCTGATCAGCAAGCAAATCTCTGTGAGCCGCAGTTCGCTGGGCCCACTGGCAGTCTACACGCAGTGTCGGAGCGTGTGGGGGCTGTTCTGAATGCTATGACGTTCGTCGCTCACCGACCCAGGACCGAAGCCATGTCTGTTCACGTTGTCCCCTTGGTTGGTGGTTCGCTGTTGGCGGTATTCCTGGGAGCAACAGCTAGTGTTCGATTTGGTGAAGATTTAGGCACCGTGTGGTGGAATTAACTATATTTGTCGGTTTGAAATTCAAGTGCACCACCGGAATTTTCTACCTTGTGGCCGCTAGTGTTCCGGTTACTTGCCCTGGTCGCTGACGTAAATTCACGCAGTGTCCTTTCCTCAGCTGTTGTCGCTGTCCAAATGGTTCAAATGGCTCTGAGCACTATGCGACTTAAACTTCTGAGGTCATCAGTCGCCTAGAACTTAGAACTAATTAAACCTAACTAACCTAAGGACATCACACACATCCATGCCCGAGGCAGGATCCGAACCTGCGACCGTAGCGGTCGCTCGGCTCCAGACTGGAGGAGGAGGATATTAGTGTTTAACGTCCCGTCGACAACGAGGTCATTAGAGACGGAGCGCAAGCTCGGGTGAGTGAAGGATGGGGAAGGAAATCGCCCGTGCCCTTTCAAAGGAACCATCCCGGCATTTTCCTGAAGCGATTTAGGGAAATCACGGAAAACCTAAATCAGGATGGCCGGAGACGGGACTGAACCGTCGTCCTCCCGAATGCGAGTCCAGTGTGCTAACCACTGCGCCACCTCGCTCGGCGGCTCCAGACTGTAGAGCCTAGAACAGCACGGCCACTCTGGCCGGCTGTCGCTGGCCAACGTGGTGTGTAGTTTTTGACAGCTTAATGTATTTTTAATTCTAAGCGGCTATGTCTGTAACGTTTTGGCTTTGGAATTCTCGTATACTGGTCGATGGTTAGCAAGTCGTCTTCTCGGTGGGTCTCAGACTGTCTTGGTTGTGTTACCAGCGGATCGAATATGGTTGGGCGGACTTCTTGTCTCCCCTAAGCGAACGTTAAGATTTCAAGGGTAGACCGAGCGCCCTGGAAACTTCTGTGCGTCGTTGCCTACACTGCCTTTCTTATTGGCGTTTAATTGTGTGTTTTTAATAACTCATAGCCGATGGTTTGAATTTGTATGCTTGTAATTGTGTTTTTAAAATCAAAAAAATTATTGTATTGCTTTTTTAAGAGCATCGGTCTTCAGCCGCTTTAAGTTTTAAGGATCTTGCTTATCAAGTATTACCTTCTGCAAGATAAGCTGTGGGCCTTCTGCCTGTAGAAAATTTATTGTAGTGTATTGTTTTTAAAAGCATCGGTCTTCAGCCGCTTTAAGTTTTAAGGATCTTGCTTATCAAGTATTACCTTCTGCAAGATAAGCTGTGGGCCTTCTGCCTGTTGAAAATTTGTTGTAGTTGTGCTGTTCTTAAAGTGATGGCCCTTCAGCCGCTTTAAAATTTTGGATTCTTACTTATCAAGTCTTACATCACTTGGGCTTAAATACTATTTAAAATTGAAAGCTTTGGGCCTTCTACCTTGGAAAATTGGTTGCAGTTTCTTTCTCTTTTTTAAACAAAGACCTTCAGCCGTTTGAAGTAAGGTTTCTTATTGGTCATAAAGCTTGGGCGTTCTGCCTATTGAAAGGTTATTGTAGTTTTAAATTTATGAGCCTTCAGCCGATTTTGAAACTTAATCTACCTGACTGGTCAAGTCTTACATCGCGTAGCCTTAAATACGATTTAAGGTTAAAACCTAGAGCCTTCTGTCTAAAAAAAAATAAAAATAAAGTAGGAGTTGTATTTAATTCATGGGCCTTCAGCCGTTTTAGAATTTAAGACGTTTTCTGTCGATAGTCAAGCTTAGAAGTTGCGCCGTAATGTTTGGACAACTAAATAAACTGTTTTGTTTGGAGTGTAACTGACAGCCGCTCATTCTGGCCCCCTTCCACAATTCCTACTACTTGTCCTGTCCTGCGGGTTTAGCAGGACTGCTCAATGTCATAAATACATTATAACACAAAATAGCAACGTGCCACGAAGTAATTATCTGAGTGGGACGGGAATCGGTAGATGTGATGAACGTTTAGAGTCAAATAAATGAGTACAATTTCAGAAAATTGGATGATTTGTTTAAGAGAAGGAGATTCACAAATTGAGGAAGTAAATGACACATTGGTCCACCTACGGCCCTTCTTCAAGCAGTTGGCACGTTAGGTCGTCGAACTCCCGAACTGGTTCGAGACCCATCGTACAGTGCTCCAAACGGTGTCAACTGCGATGTGGCCACCTATTCGGGTAAGGCAGGGTTTGGCAGGCACTAAGACAAGAAGTAGAGATTCTCGCCGTTGTGTGGTTGTGCATTATCTTGCTGAAATGTAACCCCAGGATGATTCACCACGAAGGGCAACAAAATGGGGCGTAAAATACCGTCGACGTGCAGTCGTGCTGTGCGGATGGCAACCAAAGGGGTCCTGCTACGAAAAGAAATGACACCCCAGACCATCACTCTTGCCTGTCGGACCATATGGCAGGCGACAATCAGGTTGGTATCCTATCGCTGTAGACGTCATTTCCAGACACGTCTTCTTTGGTCATCGGGACTCAATTCGAAGTGGGACTCATCACCGAAAATTCTATTCCAGTCAGTGAGACTCTAGGCCAAAGTAGCAGTGAGATACCAATCTGACTGTTTGGTCCGACAGGCAAGAGTAATGGTCTCGGGCGCCATTTCTTTTCATAGCAGGCAGGACCCCTTCGGTTGTCATCTGCAGGACCCTTACAGAGCACGGCGGTACTAGACGGTATTGCACGCCCCATTACGTTGCCCTTCATGTAAAGCCATCCTGGGCTTGCGTTTCAGCAAGATAATGCCCGCCTGCACACGTCGAAAACTTCTACTGCTTGTCTTTGTGCTTTCCAAATTCACCTCGGCCGGCAAGGCTCAGGATTGAAGACCACAACAACGACAACAACATCTAAATCATTTTCCACATTAGTTACATACATATTAGAATGCGCGCAGAATGCCGTGGCCGGTAGATGTGCAGAGGACAGGGCGCGTGTGGGGAGAGCCCACACTTGCATTCTGACCATTCAAAAACGTCTTTCACCTCTGCTTTGGTTACTATCTGAAAAGAATTCCGCCGAAATGAAGCGATTCATTTTCGCCTGGCTTTTTAACCGTTTGTAACTTTCAGAGAAGCTTCACGAGTGACAAAAACCTACAATTCCTCTGCTTGCCATGTCAAAATTTGCTTCTTTTGACAAACCACAGGTGAATTTACACAATGTCATGTAACATGGTGTGCAGACACAGTTGCGAGAGAATTCTGAAACTGTGGCTTATTAAATCTATTAAATCCGGAACTGAGGAAAAATAAGGTAAATAGCTTCAGACAAAGCGCATCCTCGGTATAAAAAACGTATAATCTCTTCAATATATTGTTCTTGTTTCACCAGCTATCGATGGCCCCCAAAAGTTACATTCTTTCATCGAAAAAATCTGTAGTTAGTGGAATAACACGGTAGCTAATGAGGTTTCACATAATAACCACATGGCAAAATACTCTTCTCTGCATGCTGTCATTTGCCAAAATCTCATTTCGGTATGTCAAACTGTATATGAAATGTGAGGAATGTGGTCGATATTTTTGCTTTATTGCTGGCGTGGAGCTATCGCAAATGCGTGTGCTATGTCAGACCAATTTTCCCGAGATTGGTAACAGATTGACACTTCTACCCAAGTCTAAAGAAACTTCGATGTGTTAGCTAAATTTTATACGCGGCAACATATTATGTAATCTGCGCCAAATTCAAAATCATAGCGAACTCTGTTTCGCATTGGAAACTTTTCCGAATTTCGCCCAGTGTCTTACTTTCACGTTAATACCATAATAACTATGACCATTAACGAAATAATGGACACATCATCATATACCTGACATATAAAACTGTAAGTAAAGAAAAAACGAAAATTTTTTTATAGAAAAGTTTTTGTAAAATCGTTTGAGAAATACTGCAGGGCGTGCACCTCGATTCTTTCATTTCCAATCGGCCGAAAGGTGGAAGATAATGTTAGCTGTCCCTTCCGAACAAATGAATAATTCGCCCACAGCTTTGGACGCATCGGCCACCGAATTCTGCGCGAACACGAAGAGTTTAATTTCAAAAAACAGAAAAGTAATCCTCATATATCTGAATTGTCACCCTATGTTTTCTGTGGTGTCGCCGCCAGACACCACACTTGCTAGGTGGTAGTCTTTAAATCGGCCGCGGTCCGTTAGTATACATCGGACCCGCGTGTCGCCACTATCAGTGTTTGCAGACCGAGCGCCGCCACACGGCAGGTCTAGAGAGATTTCCTGGCACTCGCTCCAGTTGTACAACCGACTTTGCTAGCGATGGTTCACTGACAAAATACACTCTCATTTGCCGAGACGGTAGTTAGCATAGCCTTCAGCTTCGTCATTTGCTACGACCTAGCAAGGCGCCATTATCAGTTGCTATTGATGTTGTGATTCATGTACCGTCAGACCAACGTTCACCATTACTGGATTAAAGTTAAGTATTCCACCAGCTACGTCCGTTTTTCTAAATTTCCTTGTCCTGTTCCAGACCTCACGCCAGCTTGCGCGAGCTAAAACGCGTGCCTTTCGGCTTCCTCTTGTAACCTGGTGTTGGCTCTCCTGCCAACCCACAACATTTTCTTTGTTCCAACCATCTGGTTGTCTGCTTGGAAGAGCGTTTTTTGTCTGCTGGAGTGCCTATATGTCTTTGGACTTGGGCTAAGTTGCTCTTAATGTAGGGACAGCTTAGCTAACTTTAGTGTATAGCAAAGGGAAATTCCTCTGTGTCAGAGAGACACCAGTGAGTGATGGTCCATCGCGTTTGTTAAGGTATCACAGGTAGAAAGTACATATTGTCTGTCCGTGGTAGGGACTGTAGTTGAGTAGCGAGCAGCCTCACTAGGCTAGGAATCGTCCAAGATGTATCGTCTAGTTTTAGTCCTTAATGTGGCAGTTTTGTGAATATTTAAGTTTTAGCTTAACGGAGTCCTTAATTCATTTCTTACTTGGCTTCAGCTGTTATAGAACAGCTCAGGATGACTTGCCCAGGAACTGATAATAATTTTGCAATTTTTGGAATTTATGGCAGCTTTGTATTCTTGCTGTATGGCTTTGGGATTGTTGGGCATTAGGCCACGTGGATCTGTTAGTGTGACTAGATTCCTGAATAAATCGTGTAACTGATTACAAGCAGTGTGTATGGTTTTAACATTCAGTAATCATATTAAGGGAAAGGTCACTGTGTTTAATGCAGTTTTCTGTGTGCATGTTCGGTAGCCATCGCCACGTGTTTCGTTCGAGTGTGCTTTAGTATTCTTCGCTAGCAAGTTGAACCACTTTCCTTGCTTCAGTAAATCATCGAGCTTCGTTGTTGATTTCGTGATCTTTATTGTCGTGAATTTTAGTTATATTTTATCCGTTTTTCTTTTTAGTGGGAAGCCATGTGATAATTAGTGATTTTCGGTGGCATCTACCTTTTGGAAGAATTGTTCGCAGGACGTAGTTCCTATTCATTGTTCTTCATCGCAATTTCTCGTAATTTTTTTTTATAAATTTGGAAATAATTTTCTGTTTTAGTATTCCACCATAGAGGCTTGTCTCTCTCTAATGCAATTTACAGTTTTTTTCCCTTATTAAATTATTGGACTATTTCTTTCTCTGTGATGAATGGTTAGTCTGAATTTGTACGTGTGTAATCCATCCTTCCCACGGAAATCCCAATTTCAAGTGATCGTGTTGTTAATGCAAGCATTCCAGAGCGTTTTACCGCTGTAGGTTATGGTTTTCTGTTAAACATACTATTGTTCACGTTCTTTCCCTTTAAAGATTTAATCACGATATAAATATCCAGTAAAAGGCATTCCTGATGTTCAATAACTCACCCACTATTTATCTAGTTCCCTGTCGAGCCCCTTCCTGACCAGTTTAGCTCACACATGTATGACTTTGGTATATTTTTGGGCGTTTCCCAAGCTGATTGTCCTACAGAATTAATCAAGAATTCTCAGGGAATATCAAAATTTAATTAATTTTTCCTGAATTGAGGCCTATCCACTAACAGTTTTTCTTTCTTTCGAATCAAATGTTCAGGGCAATTAAGTTGTGGCGACCCGAGATATTTTCTGTAATAAAATTGCAATAATAATAATAATAGTAATAATAATAATAATAATAATAATCCACCAGGCTATTTACAGTACGATTTTTCATCGGACAACCTAACTACATAAGAATGTGGTGACAACTGGTAAAAAAACCAAATATCAGTTATTGATTTTTAAATAAACCTTTTTTAAAAAACGAGTAATATTTATTCTTGCAGTTTCCATTCCTTTGAAATATTGCGTTATAATAGAAAGTGGGAAAACCGTTCAGTGCTATTTTATTAAAAATGCCGACAGAAACGAGTAACAAATGCACGACATAGGAATTGGTACGTCGTTACTGAGACAATAAAGTATCTGTTACCACGTAGTTTGACCTATCAGATGGTACTTCTGTATATGTAGTATGCAAGACTTGCCATAGCTGTTCCATATGGTAGAATGATGCTGTCGTCATCGGGCATTAGTTGTATTACAAACGACACATCTCTAGTCTACAAATATATTACAAATTCGGTTTCACTTGAAGTACAATGCTCCATTTACTTTAAGAGATTAAAAACAGGACGAGCCGCAACAAACTTGCGACATCATATGGGGATAAAAATTGAAACTTGACATTTCATTCATAGTTTGCGATAAAAATACAAAGTACCTGACCTGCTGCCTGAGTCTACACAACATGTCTTTCTCTGCGTGTAACCACTGAAAACGGACAAACTAACACGATAAACAGATTACTTCAACCTGTTTTTACCCTTCAGAACTGACTATTCGTAATGTCAAAAATGGTTCAAATTGCTCTGAGCACTATGGGACTTAACTTCTGAGGTCATCAGTCCCCTAGAACTTAGAACTACTTAAACCTAACTAACCTAAGGACATCACACACATCCATGCCCGAGGCAGGATTCGAACCTGTGACCGTAGCGGTCGCGCGGTTCCAGACTATAGTGCCTGAAACGGCTCGGCCACTCCGGCCGACATTCGTAATGTCCAAATAGTGATGTGATTCTCGATTACGGCATGACTTTTGAGCAAAGTTTCAAAAAATTAGAACCTATGGGAAATACTGGCGTATCAGTGTTAGTCAAAACAGTCCAATTAGAAAGAAGAGTTGGGAAAAGACCCAGCATCATTTAGCACTTCAGGCTACTGCGCCAGTAGTATCTGCGCACAGAGCTTTTCACAATCTAAAACCGAAAGTTTCTTTAATATTTGTCTGAAACCATGTAACGTTTTAAGCACTTGTGTGAATAGAGCCATTAGCGTAACAATAAAGAAAAGAAAAGTTGAACGGGTACGACATCAATGGCTGGGAAACCCTGATGGTATCCATTAGCGTAACAATAAAGAAAAGCAAAGTACGACATCAATGGCTGGGAAACCCTGAAGGGAGCCATTAGCATAACAATAAAGAAAAGCAAAGTTGAATGGTTACGACATCAATGGCTGGGAAACCCTGAAGGGCAGGTACAGCTGCCTAACAGTGGATGTCTTTCCTGTCCACTGCCTCTGGAAATGTCGGTTGGCCTCACTTCATGTGTCATTGCTAAAAGGTTTGGAATGTAATCCAGGACATTGACGCAAAGCCTGGTGATCAGGGACTTTATGCCATCACCCCTACTGTCCCTTCTGCTGCAAAGCAAAGGGAAAATACGTCAACAACACATGGCGCACCCACACGGTCACCCATCGAAGTACTGGCCATGCCCGACAGCGCTTAACTTTTGTGTTCTAATGGCAACCGCTGTATTCATCTTGGTGCAGACGTTCCCTGTTAGTATAACAAATCAGTGGATGGAGAATACCTTCTACAAATCACATGTCTGTACCTTTTGTCTCAATGAAAATTCAAAAAAAAAAATGGCTCTGAGCACTATGGGACTCAACTGCTGTGGTCATAAGTCCCCTAGAACTTAGAACTACTTAAACCTAACTAACCTAAGGACAGCACACAACACCCAGCCATCACGAGGCAGAGAAAATCCCTGACCCCGCCGGGAATCGAACCCGGGAACCCGGGCGTGGGAAGCGAGAACGCTACCGCACGACCACTAGATGCGGGCAATGAAAATTCATTTGAATAAACAAGAAAACCTAACTATATTTGACTACGTAAGTTCGAGCTGACTCATTTTCTATCTCTGAGAACCCTTGGTGATTACCAACTGAAATTTGACTCAGAGTCGCCCTTATAATCTCAAAACAGTCCTGTGTGGTTATATGCATATAGACACTGTATACAAAGACTGAATGTGGGCCTCATCGTAACAACATTAATATTGTTGTTGAAGCTTTCCGGAGGATTCAGCCTATGGTGGGAGAGAAATAGGAGAGGTATGCACTTGCATATTTATTTAAGCAGATATCGCGCTAGGTAGGTCCGTTTCCATCTGCGACCGCGCTGGGCCGAGTGGTTGTAGTTCCTGTGAGACGAGGAGGCTGCATGCCGCCAAGTCCAACCACCACCACTCTCCCAACCACCACAGACAGGCAGGGTGAGGCCACCGACACCGACACCGCCGCCGCCGCCACCGCCACCACCACCACCACACAACCAGAGGCTGTGCTGCGCCGTGTCACACTCCATTCTGTACAGCAACTGTCCAACTGCTGGCAGGACCTGGTACCCAACTGTAGCACAGCACAGAACGCATTGGTAGAGGGGATTGCCTTTACCTACAAGTCAGCTCGGGTCAGCGCCACGTCATTTAACCGTTGTTTGTCACCTACTGAAGTGTGTGCCGCAACTACATAGACTAATTTTTTTTTTACACCTAGGCTACTCAAAGTTTACAGTTGTCTGACATTCCATTGTTCAGAGCGGCATCCGATGGTGAGGGCCAAAGCCTCTACGATCACCATACTGGGGCCGCCACTGCTACAAATCTGGTCTGGTATTCTACATTTTGGTCTTGCGGTGACAACACAGAAGTGGACCAGAAGTCAAGGAACATAGGATAAATCGGTATCCACCAGCACCTAGGCTCGTGAACACACAGAGTAATTTTCCATGCTGCCAAGAACAACATGCTGATTGCTAGGTACTCCTGTATACAAAAGAATCAACACAACTAAGTGATTGTACCGTATTGATATATGTTATGCATAGTGCTGTAAGCATCAGAGTGACTTGGAAGAAGACGAAAGGTATGCAGAGATTGGCCAAACTGCTGGTGGTGGTGACAAGTAATTAAATAATAATGCTTCTCTGTTATCGCCAACGTCTGACAGAGGGATAAATGCTAGCATGACAACGCATGCACCATGTGTTGCTGAAATGCGTGACAACATTCCGCCATAAATACGATATTGCAGTGCATGTGTTTTTCTGAATTACGATGCAATGTTCGTTCAGACCTGCATGCGTGTCCGAAGGAACAGGCACTGTAGCGTCTACAGCCGTTATGAAATGCACGAAATGTATTCGCAGCTGCACATATGGACAACCATCAGCTGTGTAATTGAGTGACAACAGTGAAAATTTGTGCCGGACCGGGAGCCGCACCCGGATTATCCGCTTACCGCGAGGGATCGCCTTACCATTTGCATATCGGAGCACGGATCACGGCCAGGCCCAACCTTCCCTATGTCGTCAACCATGTGTCTACAACGTGCAATCCTACAGCCATTATGTATGTTGCCATACAGGGGTGACATTTTACTCGAAAGTCGTTTGCTGTGGCAGTGTTATTCCGAATTACGATGCAATGTTCCTTCGGGCATGATTCAAGGATGCCCTGTGTGATCTCCCTGGCTGTGGTCGCCAGTATTTTATCTTGCTAGAAGCTCGCCTTTTTGCAGCTTGATTCATATGAAGTTGCATATGGTACAAAGGTGGAGTGAGGTACAAGCAGCGGATAGTACAATATGCAACATTCCCCTACGCCAATTGCAGTGAACTTGCTTCTGACTGGTCGGCGCATTCGCGTGTTAGACGCCAAAACGCCCAACTTCCCTTATTAATTATTTATGTATTTTTCAGTGTATTTAACCCAGTTTTCAGTAAGACAATCTCTCATGGTCACCCTACGAGTCTACCGCTTTTCTTTATTAAATTTCACTAGTTTTGAGGAATATAATAGTAACGATATTGCAACCGAAGTGCTTTGGACACCTTCGGGTCGCTTTGGCATGGGAGACGAAGTACTCCGGCTGCGCGAGTCAGATTGTTTCGGACGTTCTGAAGGTCCGGTGACGCAACTCTGTTTCGGGTGTTCTTCAGAGCCGGACGTGTATCTCTGTTTCGGACGGACGTGTCGTACTCTATATCGGAAGTTGTCAGAAAAGTTACCGTTCTATTAAGAAAGCTATGTCAACTGTTCAAAATGGTTGAAATGGCTCTAAGCACTATGGGACTTAACATCTGAGGTCACCAGTCTGCTAGACTTAGAACTACTTAAACCTAACTAACCTAAGGACATCACACACATCCATGCCCGAGGCAGAATTCGAACCTGTGACCGTAGCAGCAGCGCGGTTCCGGACTGAAGGGCCTAGAACCGCTCGGCCACAGCGGCCAGCTGTGTCAACTGTTGTAGAAGACAGTGTAAGAAGTTATTATTTAAATATAAACGAAGAGGATACATTAATGAGAGGTGTCTCCTACCATCATTGTCAGTACTACAGATCTTGCCCACTATAGATACAGAGACTAACCTGGCCGAGTGGCATCCCATAAATCACAGGTTCAAGTTGGATATGACAGAACAGCGGCCTCAGCCGAAGAAGATCCTACGACCGATGAGCAATTTTCTGCCCTGGGGACACAACTTTAGAAGACGACAGGTTGGTGGGCAGGAAGGTTAGGGACTCTTATTCAGTCTCTGTAGATCTCTCCAGCTTCGAGATCTGACTTCCAACACGACAACATATAATTTATACCTGATGTGCAACTACAGGCGTGTCGTGCTAAGTACACAGGACATGACTGGGCGGTGTTTTTTACGAAAGTTTTCGGGGTGGACTCAGTGACCTGCATTTGAAGTCACCATGATGTGTGGACTGGTCAAGAGACCTAGATATTTAGTTATAAAATTTTTGTGTCCTTAAATAAGAATGTAACATGACAGAGTAATCCTTTTGTAATAATTGATAACAATATGCCTACTAATGTTATCTTTTAATGTTAATATGGGCGTTCAACGTATAGGCCTATATTGCTTCAGAATAAGTAATTAATTAACCTTGTAAAGGGTGATTACAGTTAATTTATCTGTGGCTTAAAATAGCTCAGTCACATCGGAATAAGAAGTAACTTAATGAATTTAATTGTATAAAATGAAGAACAAACTGCCTTCAGTCACCAGTTGCGTTTATTTGCTGCACTATGTATTTCGAGCCCTGGAGGCTCATCTTCAGGTACTTTTGAGTGATTTACATCAGGTTTTTTAGTCGCCGGCCGGAGTGGCCGAGCGGTTAACGGCGCTACAGTCTGGAACCGCACGACCGCTACGGTCGCAGGTTCGAATCCTGCCTCGGGCATGGATGTGTGTGATGTCCTTAGATTAGTTTGGTTTAAGTAGTTCTAAGTGACTTATGACCACAGCAGTTGAGTCCCATAGTGCTCAGAGCCATTTGAGTAAAACAGTCGCGGACGAAACGCTGAAAAACAA
This sequence comes from Schistocerca americana, assembly GCF_021461395.2. Taxonomy (NCBI): domain Eukaryota; kingdom Metazoa; phylum Arthropoda; class Insecta; order Orthoptera; family Acrididae; genus Schistocerca; species Schistocerca americana. The sequence continues at coordinate 100,246,967 of NC_060119.1, forward strand.
TGGATAAAATGAAGAATTTAATTGTATTCCAGCGGCTGGTGCTTCTAATCCTACTATTTTTCACTGACTGCAAAAGCTGTATTCAAGGTAATTGTTAGCAACTGAAAAACATTATTAACGAGCGTGAGTTTTCCAAACTAGGCAACATGCTGAATTCATAATCGATCTAATTAACTTCCCGAAACTTACCTAATAAAAGAATTACATACTACCTAAAATAGCGTTCCTAATGAGTGGCTGAGAGCAGAGGCTGCCCAGCGAGGTCATTACAGCAGACGGCCACGCTTCCCGCACAGTGATGCGTGAAGACGGACTGCCGGCCAGATTGCAGGCGCCTGGCGGCTGCGACATCGCGCCGGCCGTTAAATAATAGTGAGATCGCGGGCGGGCGTCGCACCGCGCCATCCATGTTTCAGCCGCATCCACTGTTTATGAGGCCGTGAGCGGCAGACTAAAAAAAGAGAGGAGGAGGGTGGGGGGCAGTGAGGTGTGATGCGCGGCCGAGGAGAGCAGCGCAGGTACTGGGCGGGCCGCGCACTACGGCCCCTCTTCCAGCGGCGGACGTGTTGACACAGCGGGATCGCCCGTGAAAGCCGGCCGGTTAATATTGCACGGCCGGCGACAGCGGCTGCAGTGTCCGGAGCGCCGGCACCGCGGCCGCTGCAGCTACCGACAAGGGAACCTCCCCATCGCACCCCCCTCAGATTTAGTTATAAGTTGGCACAGTGGATAGGCCTTGAAAAACTGAACACAGATCAATCGAGAAAACAGGAAGAAGTTGTGTGGAACTATGAAAAAATAAGCAAAATATACAAACTGAGTAGTCCATGTGCTAGATAGGCAACATAAAGGATAATGTGAGCTCAGGACCCCCGTGGTCCCGTGGTTAGCGTGAGCAGCTATGGAACGAGAGGTCCTTAGTTCAAGTCTTCCCTCGAGTGAACAGTTTACTTTCTTTATTTTCGCAAAGTTTTGATCTGTCCGTTCGTTCATTGACGTCTCTGTTCACTGTTATAAGTTTAGTGTCTGTGTTTTGCGACCGCACCGCAAAACTGTGCGATTAGTAGACGAAAGGACGTGCCTCTCCAATGGGAACCGAAAACATTTGATCGCAAGGTCATACGTCAACCGATTCCTCCACAGGAAAACACGTCTGATACATTCTAGACGACACTGATGACGGTATGTGCGTCACATGACAGGAATATGTTGTCGACCCACCTAACTTGTACACTTGGCGAATGGGTAAAAATATTCTTCTACCTTGCCCGATTTAGGTTTTCTTGTGGATGTGATAATCACTCCCAAAAAAGTGATCGCATCGGACGGGCGGACGGACAGATAATAATTGTCTGAAAATAAAAAACTAAACTTTTCACTCGAGGGAAGACTTGAACCACGCACCTCTCGTTCCATTGCTGCTCACGCTAACCACAAGACCACGGCGCTCCTGAGCTCACGTTATCCTTAATGTTGCCTATCTAGCACATGGACTACTCAGTTTGCATATTTTGCTTATTTTTTTCATAGTTCCACACAACTTCTTCCTGTTTTCTCGTTTGATCTGCGTTCAGTCTTTCAAGGCCTGTCCACTGTGCCAAATATAACTAAATCTGAGGGGGGTGCGATGTGGAGGTTCGCTTGTGAGCTCCGGCAGCGCAGCTTCTGTGCTCCGGCCGCCCGCCTGCATTTTGTACGGCGGGTCCAGCCCGGGTGCGCCGGCGACCCCTTCTCCAAACTGTTCTCACCTCGGGAGACGCTTTCTCCGAAGTGTGGCACCGAATCTGCCTCAATCCTTGCGCTGCTCGTCACTAAGTGTCATTGCCGGCCGCTGGTGGCCGAGCGGTTCTGGCGCTACAGTCTGGAACCGCGCGACCGCTACGGTCGCAGGTTCGAATCCTGCCTCGGGCATGGATGTGTGTGTTGTCCTTAGCTTGGTTAGGTTTAAGTAGTTCTAAGTTCTAGGGGACTTACGGCCTCAGCAGTTGAGTCCCATAGTGCTCAGAGCCATTTGAACCACTAAGTGTCATTCATCTGCATCTACATCTACATCTACATACATACACTGCAATCCACCATACGGTGCGTGGCGGAGGGTACCTCGTACCACAAATAGCATCTTCTCTCTCTGTTCCACTCCCAAACAGAACGAGGGAAAAATGACTGCCTATATGCCTCTGTACGAGCCCTAATCTCTCTTATCTTATCTTTGTGGTCTTTCCGCGAAATGTAAGTTGGCGGCGGTAAAATTGTACTGCAGTCAGCCTCAAATGCTGGTTCTCTAAATTTTCTCAGTAACGATTCACGAAAAGAACGCCTCCTTTCCTCTAGAGATTCCCACCCGAGTTCCTGAAGCATTTCCGTAACACTCGTGTGATGATCGTACCTACCAGTAACAAATCTAGCAGCCCGCCTCTGAATTGCTTCTATGTCCTCCCTCAATCCGACCTGGTAGGGATCCCAAACGCTCGAGCAGTACTCAAGAATAGGTCGCACCAGCCTTCTATAAGCGGTCTCCTTTACAGATGAACCACATCTTCCCAAAATTCTACCAATGAACCGAACACGACCATCCGCCTTCCCCACAACTGCCATTACATGCTTGTCCCAATTCATATCGCAATGCAATGTTACGCCCAAATATTTAATCGACATGACTGTATCAAGCGCTACACTACTAATGGAGTATCAAACACTACAGGATTCTTTTTCCTATCCATCTGCATTAATTTACATTTATCTATATTTAGAGTTAGCTGCCATTCTTTACACCAATCACAAATCCTGTCCAAGTCATCTTGTATCCTCCTACAGTCACTCAACGATGACACTTTCCCGTACACCACAGCATCGTCAGCAAACAGCCTCGCATTGCTATCCACCCTATCCAAAAGATCATTTATGTAGATAGAAAACAACAGCGGACCTACCACACTTCCCTGGGGCACTCCAGATGATACCCTCACCTCCGATGAACACTCACCATCGAGGACAACGTACTGGGTTCTATCACTTAAGAAGTCTTCGAGCCACTCACATATTTGGAAACCAATTCCATATGCTCGTACCTTAGTTAGGAGTCTGCAGTGGGGCACCGAGTCAAACGATAACGGATTCGCCATGATTCTGGAAACTTCAGGCGAGCAGGAAGCTGATAACTGCGCTGTTACAGACACTGAGTAAATTCTCAACTGCCAAGATCGCTAAAATCATTTATTCACGTAGATGACCGGTTTCGGCAATTCTCTGTAGCCATCTTCGGAATTTCCAAAACCGCTCATCTATATCAATAAATCATTTTAGCAATCTTGGCAGTTGAGTATTTATTCAGCGTTCATAATACTTCAGATCGCACCTACGCTGACGATATCAGAAGTGTATACATTGTTACGAATGCGTACCGACCACGGATCAGCTCCATCCAACTTACATCGGATAGGATAAACCTTTCGACGGCAGTCAGGGGAAAGAACAAGGAGGTGCCAACCACTCTCTGTTTACCCGTGATTCTTTTAGAAGCACGGAAAAATTGCTTATTGCAGAAACTTGTAAAACTGAAGGTGCACCTTCCAACAAGTACTCGTGATGTGTCATGATAAGCCTCATATATACAAAATGTGTGAATTCCTAAGGGACCAAGCTGCTGAGGTCATCGGTCCCAAGGCTTACACACTGCTTAAACCCACTTTAATTAACTTATGCTAAGAACAACACATACACCCACGCCCGATGGAGGACTCGGACTTCCGGCGGGAGGAGCCGCGCCATCCTTGACATGGCGCCTTAGACCGTGCGGTCACTCCGTGCAGCCCTAAAATACACACAGAACGTTTTAGGTACACAGGGTGTTTGAATATTGTGACGACAAACTTCAAGGGGATACAAAAGGTCTCTTGAGGAACAAAATGTAGATAGGAACTCGTGTCCGGAAACGTCATACAACGACTCTACAGTACGTCAAAATTATACATGCTGGCACCCCTCTCTCTCTCCGCCAAAGAAACTGATACAGGCATGCGTATTCAAATACAGAGATATGCAAACAGGCAGAATACGGTGCTGCGGTCGGCAACGCCTGTATAAGACAAAAGTGTGGCGCCGTTGTTAGATCGGTTACTACTGCTAAATGGCAGGTTATTAAGATTTAAGTGAGTTTGAAAGTGGTGTTATAGTCGGCGCACGAGCGATTGGACACAGCGCCTCCGAGGTAGCGATGTGGGGATTTTCCAGTACGACCATTTCACGAGATTTCACGAGTGTACCGTGGGTTTCAGGAATCCGGTAAAACATCAAATCTCCGACATCGCTGCGGCCGCAAGAAGATGCTGTAAGAACGGGACCAATGACGACCGAAGAGAATCGTTCAACGTGACAGAAGTGCAACCCTTCCGCAAATTGCTACAAATTTCAATGCTGCGCCATCATAAAATGTCAGCGTGCGAACCAGTCACCGAAACATCATCGATATGGGCTTTCGGAGTGAAAGGCCCACTTGTGTAACCTCGATGATTGCACTACACAAAGCTTTACGCCTCGTCTGGAACTGTTAACACTGACATTGGACTGTCGAAATATGTTGCCTGGTCGGACGAATCTCGTTTCAAATTGTATTGACCGGAGGGACGTGTACGGGTATGGAGACAACCTCATGAATCCATGGAGCCTGCATGTCAATTTGCGACTGTTGAAGCTGGTGTGGGACGTGAGCAGTTGGAGTAATATGGGACACATGATCGGTTACACATACATATGCATCCTTTCTGATCACCTGCATCCATTCGTGTCTGTTGTGCATTCCGACGGACTTTTCCAGGAGGACAATGCTACATCCCACACGTCCAGAATTGCTACAGAGTGGCTCCATAAACACTCTTCTTAGTTTAAACACTTCCACAAGCCACCAAACTCGACAGACATGAACATTATTGAACATACCTGGGATGCCTAGCAACGTGCCGTTCAGAAGAGATCTCCACACCGTTATACTCTTACGGATTTATGGACAGTCCTGCAGGATTCACGGTGTCATTTCTATCCAGCACTACTTTAGACATTAGTCAAGTTCATGCCACGTCATCCTCTGCATGCTCATGGGGCCCTACAATTTCTTTGACTCTTCAGCATATATATGCCGGTGCTGTTGTTGCTAAGATTGTAATGTAGGCAGCTGTCAGAGGTGGTAGTATGGACCAAAACCATGAAACAATGCCCCGTACACATGGATTAATTAATGGCTCTGAACACTATGGGACTTAACATCTATGGTCATCAGTCCCCTAGAACTTAGAACTACTTTAACCTAACTAACCTAAGGACATCACACAACACCCAGCCATCACGAGGCAGGGAAAATCCCTGACCCCGCCGGGAATCGAACCCGGGAACCAGGGCGTGGGAAGCGAGAACGCTACCGCACGACCACGAGATGCGGGCCCGTACACATGGGCTCTAAAACGTATACCTGAGGAGCTATGACCACTTGTTCATCTTCACTACTGTGAAACACACCTACTCAGTTTAATAGGTGCTCCTAGCTCCTCGTCCGCAGCTCGTGGTCTCGCGGTAGCGTTCTCGCTACCCAAGCGCGGGGTCAGGGATTTTCACCTGCCTCGAGATGAGTGGGTATTGTTGTGTCGTCTTCATCATCATCACTCATCCCCATTACTGTCGGCGCCGCCCGGAGTGGCCGAGCGGTTCTAGGCTCTACAGTCTGGAACCGCGCGACCGTTACGGTCGCAGGTTCGAATCCTGCCTCGGGCATGGATGTGTGTGATGTCGTTAGGTTAGTTAGGTTTAAGTAGTTCTAAGTTCTAGGGGACTGATGACCTCAGCAGTTAAGTCCCATAGTGCTCAGAGCCATTTGAACCATTACTGTCGGCGGAAGGCAATGGCAAACCACCTCCAGTAGGACCTTGCATTGTACGGCAGTGCGAGTCTCTCGCATCGTTCCCCTACGCTCTGTCAAGGAGTATGGGACTTCATCATCATCATCATACATTTTAAAGCTTATGCATACTGGACATTTTTTTCTTGTTTTGGTCCATACTACCACCTCTGATAGTTCCCTACCCTACAATCTTAGCAATTTTTTTTTCTTTATTGTAGTTCAATTCCCCATCGGGGCGGGCTGGCAGCAGCATATGCGCTGCTCTTCGGTCGAAAGACGTAGAACAAACAATGGAAGACATTTAAAAATAACAAAGGATTGAATATGGTGAACATAGATATACAAAAAGGGGAACATCATGGAAGGCAATAGACAAAAAACGGGGTGACTGCAAAATGGAGATAAGAAACTATTTAAATGTAGCACACACAAAAAGCCACACACTGCGACAATTAAAAGTACACAAGGCACAGTATGAGTGGAGCATAAAGGGTACCGACGAATGGCGTAGCACATAACAAACACTGACGGCGAACCTCAAGGCAGTACACAATTAAAATGACACCTCTAGACGCACACGAGAAACAGCACTAAACACAACACTGATGTGGCACACTGACGATGATGAAAACAGAGGATCTGCCAGGCGCAAAGAGATGAGGGAGACCGGAAGAAGGGGGGGGGGGGGGGAGGGAGGGGAAGAGATGGGGGAGAAGAGCGGAATCTTAGCAACAACAGTACTGGTACATATATTCAACCGTCAGATGTACCAGAACAATTTTCGCTTTTCATTTTCGACTCGTTAGTTTCGGGACAAGGATCCCTTACCTCAAATTCATACATTTACTCTTCTCCATCATCCATGAAAGTTTGTAACATGACGGAATGAAACCGACAAACTGCATGACTGGAAATGGAGAAAAAAGTCCATGAGCATGTGTCTGTAAGCGCATCGTTGCCACGGCAGATGACACAGACGAAAGACAGTTCCTCTGACCACGTGCCGCGTGTTCTTTGTGTGTTGCGGGCTGTGTGATTGACGCAGCGTATGTAAGCAGCAGAACGGTCCGGTGTTCATGTCGGGAACACACAGAAAGGTGTTTGCGTATGGCCAAGCAGATGGAAACTGTGGAGAGGCAGCACGACCATACCAAAACAAGTATCCTCACAGACACCAACCACATCACACAACATTTCAAGCCCTTTTCGGACGTTTATGTAATCGTGGATCCTTTCAGACAAACAAACGTGCAGGGAGGAGCGGGCTGTGCATACATCAGATTGCGAGGGCCAAGTTCTACAGGATACTGAGATGTACCCTAGCACAAGATCCCGGCAAGTGGTCCGGAACACGATGTAAGCCAAAGTACGGCTATGTGTATCCTGCATAACAACCGCTACTCACCGCTTTCTTGCAATCGCTTGAAGGCCACTTTGAACGTGTGTTGTGAGATGGATGCGATGCAGTTCTTTACTGTGTTCCGAGGCGATTTGTTGTCGTTGCGCGCACACCGTCCATTTCCTAACGCATGTCCACAGGACCGTTCCTCCATTTACAGTGAGGAATCCGTCCCTTGTCGGTTTTATTAATTTTCAACCTGCGCATACAAAGACAGGCGCCGGCGCCTATAACTTCCAACGCTGTGTAGCAATGTTGGATGACGTTTCCGGACATGCGTTCCTATCCTGAATTTTCTCCTCAAGACACCTTCAACATCCGCGCAGTCTGTCGGTGTAAACACCCTGTATACGAGGTAGTAGCGTGTGGATATGAAACCAGATGGTTGAACACGCCAATCTCCTGGAGTTTTCTCCTGAATTTCTATTGAGTTTCTTTTGACATGCTATTTCGTCTAGAAGTCAAGTTTCATTACCTGTTCGTACTGTACCTACACTATCCGAACACCACTATGAAACAGGAATTGACCACTAGATGTCCAACAGGCGCACCCGCCAGTGTAAAAGCTGTCGGGGAGTATAACGCGAAGGAAGAAGCACAGATCAACCAACATCATTAGGCATTCCTGATGTTCGACGGACGGGGACCGTAGAGCGTTGGAAAGGACGGGGTGGGGGGGGGGGGGGGGTAAAAAATTGCGCCCAATCAGCGAAAGGAATCACTCGTGAGTTTCAAAGTGATACCAGCAGTCCAGCTAGTATAGTATATGTGAGCAGGAAGGTAAAGGAATGACGTACAATTGTCGGGCAGCTCCTCCTAAGTCACACATTTCTGTAGTCAGTAGTCAGTACAAACGGCAGTTGAGGAGGTGTGAAGAGGCACGCCACTGGGCAGCGAATGACTGGAAGAGTGTCATGAAATGCTGGAACACGAAGTCCCCGTGGCTAACGGATGGAAGGGATTCATTTTGCGAGTGCCTGGAGAACATTACCTGCCATCACGTACAGTACCGACGAGGAAGAACGGAGGAAATTCCTTTAGGGTTTGGGTGTGTTGTTGGGGTTTGGTAGCTTTATTGCGCTTAAGAAAATACTAAATGTGGAAAGTCAGGAACCCATTTCACAGCACTGTGTACACTAGAGACACATCGGGGACGATGATTGTTTGTGTCGGCATGAAAATACATCGTGTCATAGAGCAACATCCGTGAGGCAACAGTTTGTGAACAGTAATATTCCTGAAATGGACTGGCCTCCTCAAAGTTCCTGAGTGAAATGAACGGAGCACTTTTGGGATGAGTTAAAACGACGGCTTCCCTGCAGAACCCAGCGGCCCACATCACGACCTCTCGTCTCGGTTCTTGAAGAATTAGCTGCCATTGCAACACACATACATTCAGACACCTCAACGAAAATATCTCCAGCGAAGCTAAAGAACCGTAAAGACGAAGTGTGACCGCACCCCATTTTAATGACCGCAAATATGTGTCCGGATACTTTTGATCACATAACGTGTGTCGACACTGTACAATAAACTGAGCTCGTTCTTCAAACTATTTGCGTTATGACTTCTTCGGATATACAGGGTGATTATTTCCACCGTATACAAACTCTAGGGATTGATCGATGAGAGGATACGGAGCAAAAACGGTCTAATGAACTTTTTTTCCGGAAATGCATGGTTCCCATGCTAGAGACCATTTATTCAATCACACATTGGTTACAGAGGCTGCAGTCTAATAGGCGCGGTACCATGCAGCCACAGTTACAGTATACGTATGTTGTAGGTGGTTCCCATGTGCCTCAGTGCATGCGTGTACGCGCCGTAGCATCTTCTGTCACGCACTTTCACATCGACCAGGCTGCAACCGAACAGTGTCACACGCTGCTCCAGTGTCTCCACATCTGGAAAGGGCTCTGCATGCGTGATACTTATGAGATAGTTCCGTAATCAGAAATCGCACCAAGTGAACAAGCAGGACATGCTACTGGTCCCCTCGTTTGATCCATCGACCAGGGAGGATACGATTGAGATGCATGCAGACGTTAACGGCGAAGTGGGCTGGAGCACCATCATGTAACAGCCACATAACACTTCGAATCATCAGTGGTACTTCTCCAAGCATGGCAAGAAAAGCCATCCTCAAGAAACGCCGATAGTTCCGACCTGTTAGGCGACGTGGAAGGAAGACTGGTCCCAAAATAAGGCCACCAATTACACCCGGCCCACACATTCCGGCTGCATCAATGCTAATGATTCGCTGTCACCGTACCGTGGGGGTTCTGCATACAATCCCACAGATGACTGTTATCAAAGTCGAAGATTCCACTCCACGTAAAGGTGGTCTCATCTGTGAATATGATGGATGGCACAAATTCCGGAACCGTGGTTGCCTCGTGAAGAAACCAGTGACAAAACTGCTCACGATGTGGAAAGTCTGTCGCTAGTAAGCCCTGCACACGTTGTAATTGGTAAGGATAGTAACAGTTGTCATGGAGAATATTCCACACGGTTGTCTAGCTTTCCCTGTACTGGCGGGCCAGATGCCTCGTGCTGACGTCGGCGGTCGCCTTTCACAGTGTTAATCACATTTTCCTCCAAGTCTGATGCCCGAACATTTCGGGTACGCCCTTCATGATTTCCTGCTTCCCTGAAAGGACCCTGTCTCAGACAAACGGCGAAACACCGTTGCAAACATTGAATGCTGTGGTTGTTATCGACGGTGATAGGTCTCCTGATACAACCTTGATGCCCACCGCCTGTTGTCATTTGCCTTTTCTATAAGTAAGCACCATGCCGGGAAGCTCTCGACTCGAATACGATACCATTGTATACAACGCTGTCTCACATCCACTACAAGGTGAGTCAGCAAGAGAAATGAATGAGACAAAAGTTACCGATTACTGTGTCAGGAGAGGGCGCTAGAGCATGACGTATGAGGAACGGTACCTCCCTCTAGGAGGAAACCATATATACTGGAACTATGGGTGCATGGTTCAGCGCGTATTAGACAGGAGTCTCTGTAACAAGGTGCGATTGAATAAATGGTTTCTAGCACGGACGGTAAGTTCATTAGACCTTTTTTGTTCCGTATCCGCTCATCGATCAATCCCTAGAGTTTGTTCACGGTGGAAAAATCAACTTTATATGATGGGTTTGAAAAGTTTCCTGAATGGTCTCAGGAAATAAAGGAAACAAAAGTACCTTTATTGGCCTCCAGTCAGCATTAGCTGCAATACATTTCTGGCGTCAGTTGTCAAGCTCTTGGAAACTGTCAGCGATTGCTTCTTGTGGAATCGTTCGAACTACCGTGATCGCACGTTCTTGAATGTCCGCAAGGTCAGCGCGCATAACATTTTCGTTCAAGCAAGGTACTGTTCTTCAACATCCTTCTTATTCTCCAGACTCGCCGCTGGCGAACTTCCTTTTGTTTCCCCTCCTTAAATTATCCTTAAATTAGCCCTGAAAGACATAGGCTTCGCATACGTTGCACCTAACCAAGTTGCTTCCAACGATTCCGCCACAAGCGTTTGCCGACGTACATAGCAGGTAATGGTGATTACTTTGAACTTCAGTAAACATAATTTATTTCTGTGACAGTTCACCAATATTTACAGTCGCACCCTGTACGACTGTATAGAGTATAAATGTAAAAGTAACGGATCCGTAGCGTTACACCTACAAGGAAACGGAATTTACGTGTTAATTTGCGTCAGTCCAACGAATGCCTAACGTCAGAACAGGCGTAGATAACGCAACTGTTGATGATCGACATAGCTCAGCCATTGTGGTTTGATATCTTAGTGGTTGGCGAGATGAGGCTTTATGAATCGAATCCAGACACTTTTGAAATTTGAGTGGAAAATTACTCATACGTGAGGGTCAGCAAAATCAGATCCGAGGTTCGCCTATTACGTAATGTTACTATTGTTTTAAAGTTTTGTTATTCCCTGTTGTTAAAAAATGGGAGCTCAGGAAATGATCGAATAGTTTAGTGACAGTAAGCATTTAAAGCAACAGTGTTGTGAACATACTGAAGCTTCACGTTAAGTTTTCTGTTGTACCAAGTTTTACGATTTTGTAAGGCCCTAACTAACCAATAATATATCTAAGCGCTTCGTTAATTTTTCGTAGTTATTCTACCACAAAAAGACTGTTTAAACTGCTTTGCTTAATATTTTCGCGATAATCGTTTCATTAGCGATGTATTTCATGAATATCGACAAGAATCTGTTGTCGTTCTAAAAACATCGTCACCGTGGGTGTGACTGAAAATGGTCTGCACTGCAAGCACCGTGCGTTGATCCATACTTAGGCATATCGAAGTTGCAGAACATTCGATTTTGTGTGAACGTCTAAGTATAATGGAAGATCTGTTCACGATAGATACCGCACATCGAAGCTCATAAACATGCTCAAAAAAATTCTGTCAAGGACATGCAAAACCCGCAACACAACATCGTGGCTTGGATATAGTCGCACGAGCTGGAAAGTAGCAGTAAACATCAATGACCTACCTTTTTGTTACAATTTGAAAGGAAATTGACAAAAGTGGTTCCTTCTCGAACGACTCTCAAGAAAGTGGTCGTTGCTTTGTCTAGTTGCACTGGACGTGTTGCGAACATTGTTTTACTCTAGAGGCTCGATAAGCAGGTACACTACACATTTTTTGGCTACAAGTCGTCAATGGAAACAGTAAAACAACCAAAAGATCGTTTCATTCTTCGTCGTGATAATGTTAGTTCTCACACATTACGTCAGAAATTTCACGAAAAAAAAAAAACCAATGTGAGTGATGGTTTTCATGTGCTTGTGAATATCTACGCAATGAAGAAAGCACGCTACCTTAAAGCCATAAAAACAGGATTGCAGAGCAGCAGATGCAGAACAATACATGCAGACATCTCATACAATACGACAGCAAACGGCTGTGTTTGCAAATGGGGAAAAAAGTCCTGAAATCTACGTGCTATGTATGAGAAGTCCGCCCCGGTAGCTGAGTGGTAGCCGGCACCGTAGCTAACGTCTTCGGTCAGAGGGTTAGCTACCCTCTGTAACAAAAAACTGAGTGAATGGATCAATGTCGAACCTAAACGAGTGTCATCGGACGTCCGCCCCGAACAAATTCAACGAACAATATATATCAAAACGAGATTTTAAAGAAAAGTGGTCAACGTGACGGATTGCCGTCCCACGGGCCCGGGTTCGATTCCCGGCTGGGTCGGCGATTTTCTCCTCTCAGGGACTGGGTGTTGTGTTGTCTTCATCATCATTTCATCCCCAGACGGCGCGCAAGTCGCCCAATGTGGCGTCGAATGTAATATGACCTGCACCAAGGCGGTAGGACCTGCTCCGCAAGGGGCCTCCCGGCCAATGACGCCAAACGCTCATTTCCATTTCCATGCATGAGAAAACCTAACTGTGTAATGTTTTGTTACTTAAATAATTATTCTGGAACTATATGTCAAGTAGGCAGAGAGGCAGAGGCGCCAGCACATTCAGCTGTCTCCCACAGCTCCTTCAGTCCCAGACAATGTAAACGACAATGACTGTGACTACTTTGTGGGCACGGTAAATATTAACAGGTTACAAGGTGTCAGCAACGTTACTTTTGGCTGGGGAGAAGTGGTAGGATTTCTCAACGCTAATAAGAAAGGGTAGCTTTCGCTGATGTTACACAATGACAACGCGACGCAGAGTTTATTATATACACTGGTCAGCCGCAACATTATGACCACCTACCTAAAAGCCGTTATGTCCATCTTTGGCACGGATAACAGCGGTGACGCAGTGAGGCGTTGGTAGGTTGCTGGAGGGAGTTGGCATCACATGTGAACGCACGAGTCACCAAACTCACGTAAATTCTGGGGATGGGGGCGATGAGCTCTGACGCCACATTAAATCACTTCGCATACGTGTCGAGAGACGGGGGGCCAACGCATCAATTAGAACTCGCCACTGTGTTTGTCGAACCACTCCATCACACTGCTGGCGTTTTGACATGGAGCATTATCTTGTAGGAAAATGTCAATGCCGTCGGGAAACATGATCATCACGAAGGGGCGTACGTGGTCTGCAACCAGTGTACGACACTCTTTGACCGTCATGGTGCCCTTCACGAGCTCTACTGAGCCCATCGACGGCAAGCTGAATGTTCCCCAGAGTATAACGGAGCCGCCGCCGACGTATTCGCGTCCTCCCATCGGCCTGATAAAGAATGTGTCGGCACTCATCAGAACATTCAACGCCCTGCCACTGCCCCAACGTTCGGTGACGATGGTTACGTCCGCATTTCGGTTGTAGTTGCCGTTGGCGTTAACATTGGCACATGCATGGGTCGTGCTGTGTTGTGTTGGAAGCAGTGCACAGTTAAACTGCTACTACTGCATGATGGCAAATGCCTATAGCAAGACGCCGTCGCGAACGGTGGCGCTGAGAAGTCAAAAAGTCTGCTACGACTGGAGTATGTTGGGCTCTAATCGGAGGACAGCGAAGTCTTTATACCAGTCCCTACTAAGGACACACTTTGGTTGCGGACACCTATGGTACGGATCACTGTTCAACACACTTCAAATACTATAAGCAGTGCAGTACAAAACATTGCGTATACTTACTGGTGCGTTCATGTCAACCCTAACCAACGCACTGCTGGTTGAAGCGCACCGTTAAAGTTGTGACGAATATTCCTCTGCAAGAAATTCCTCCTGCGTCTCTACTTCGACGGATATGAGCTTCTTGACGAAAGAATCTGGGATATAACGACCTACTGCATGTGGGAGAGATATTGGATAAATGAACACTTTCCACCCGTCACTGTTGAGTATATGAGGTGCAGGCATTAAGACACCAGATATGTAAAAATCCTCTTCTACCGTACTACAAGAGGCCAAACGAAACGTCGACTATGCAGAACGACGCCAGGGCCAGTTTAACGTGTCAAAACCAGAACCCAAGTAACGCAACGGCAGTAGAATTTCTGTCTCACTATCACGACGCGTGCGCGGCGTGTACAGATGGATCCAAGTTTAATGAAGGCGCTGATAGTGATTATCGGGTATTCCGAAGCAAACAATAGAGCCTATACAAGCTGGATCCTCACTCCACTATTATGACTGCCGAGATGATTGCCAATTTGGAAGCCTTACTATTCGCACAGACTATCACAGCAGACACAACAGTCATTATTTCTGATAGTATGTCGGCTCTACTATCATAATAGCTGTACCAACCTATAGTTGCAGCAATTGACGACGTTGTGTTTCGGGTGCAGAGGAGCTCTCGCAACCATGTGTGTGGATGAACGGCCACTCTGGCTACCTGTAAATGAACAAGTAGATTCCCTAGTAAAGTAGACATCTCTGAATGGAGCTAAGCCCCCATTCCCATGATTAAAAGAGTAGCATGGTATTATAAGAAACAGGCATCAAGGGGCTTCAGAAAAATAATAACACGGGTGAAATTTAATCATTGTAAGTTGGACAAACACCTCTATTGGCTCAATGTAAGCGCCACACATTTACGTGTTTGCGGAGAGGAAGAAGATCCAAACTGTATATTTCTACAGTGTCCCCGGAATACTTATCTCATAATCGTACTTGCAAGCAATCTTCAGACTCTTGGTCATCAGCTCCCAAGCAGCCTCCAAAGCTTGTTAGCATCCAGCTACTGTACGAGTTCATCAACAGTGTCAACATGAAGATATAACTCCCAGTGCTGCTAATCTCAGAATGCCAGAGGAAGATCAAAAGCTCAATTAACTGACTACATTCCCATGTACTACTCCGCAGAATACGGAACGCTCGACTCCTGAATGTATGTCAGTACGTACCTCCTATATGGGTCTGAATACTGATGCAGTATACAGTACGTGCAGCTGTAATACACAACTCTGCTTCTTCTAAATTGTTTCCCTGTTCTGGCTAGATGGTCCTTATAGATCTGCACAAATATTCAATTAGATATCCGCAGGTTCTGAAACAATCCTTACAGAATATACAAAGAAGATTTTATTGTTAATCTCTACTACTATACAGGGTGAAGCGAAATTCGCGCACTCGGGCTTCGCACCGCGACTCATCACATGCCAGCAGTAAAAAAAAATTTCGCTCGGCTAATACATCCGGCAGAAAATGGACGTTAGAGACTGGTAATCTGGCAACGCCTGTAACCACATGAATGATAATTGCATCTGTCAGCACACGTTGCTCGTGCTGTACAGCGGGCACGGTAACTCAGCGTGTTCGGTCAGAGGGCTGCGTGCTCTCTGTAATAAAATAAAATGAGCCAAGGAATCAACGATCAGCATGCACGGATGTCTTATGACGTCCGCCAAGATCAAATGCAACGAACTATGATGATGATGAGGTCCGATACTCTGAGGAGCTCAGGGGACGATACGGGAGACCCGCACCGCCGTACTAGGCAAGGTCCTAGTGGAGGTGGTTTGTCATTGCCTTCTTCCTACCGTATGGGAGATGAATGATCATGATGAAGACGACACAACAACACCGAGTCATCACGAAGCAGGAAAAATCCCTGACCCCGCCGGGAATCGAGAACGCTACCGCGAGACCACAAACAATATCAGGAAAAAAATGGTTGCTGCAGTGCATACAGTTCTGAGTTAGCATGTAAGTGGTCTATGGTCGATACTGGGTGGATGCATATGTTTTTTATTCGATAAATATAGTCCACGTGGTACGGTATCTGGCATCTTAATCGTCAACAACGATTGCAGCGGGTCCTGCAGAAAACATTTGCACTTACTTGCTACAATCTTAGAAATGGAAGATTTGTCAACTTTGGAAGAAGCCCTTTCCACGTCGTGGGCATAAATTTATCCGCACCACTTCATCTACTAGACGCGAAACCTGTTTTCTTTGTGTCTTCCCCCAATGGTCCCATAGATCAGTACCAGCTATTATTCTTGCCTCGTTCAAGTCCAATACATTTCGTTAGGTCTTAACATTACCAGTAGGACTTTCAACGTACTTTGCGAATAATGTCCAAACTCGGTTACTATTTGTATGTCTTATCACTATGGTCCCACTAATTATGCCTTTCAACAGTGAGTCTTGTAACCGCATGCTGTTTAGTACGGCCGGCTGGAGTGGCCGAGCGGTTCTAGGCGCTACAGTCTGGAGCTGCGCGACCGCTACGGTCGCAGGTTCGAATCCTGCCTCGGGCACGGATGTGTGTGATGTCCTTGTTAGTTTGGTTTAAGTAGTTATAAGTTCTAGAGGACTGATGACCTCAGAAGTTAAGTCCCATAGTGCACAGGGTCATTTGAACCATTTTTTTTGTTTAGTACGTATCTCAATGCATTATTATCATTATTATATCGTTTGGATTGTGGAAACATCACGTCCGTTATCGTTAGGGAAACAGTTGAATTCAAAACCGAACATTTCCCAATTAGTGGTGTCGGGATGAATCATGCAGAACAATATCTGTCACAGGGATAATGCGCGTTAGGTGGAACAGAGCGTAGGACTGACGGCGTCTTTATACTGTATGTGCTGTCCACCCTCAGACAGGGACTGGTTGCGAGCGGAATAACGCGGCCATGACCGGCTCCGATGTACATGAATACACGTATCGAATTTTCTCATTGTTAACCTCTAAACCAGTATGGCAGACTTACGGCATACACAAACTATGAGAATGTGGATATGCTTCGGATCCTTGGAGCACCTGATAACTGGGCTGGTGCAGCCGCTCGTGAATATCCTGCTAGATATCCTCGTCGACGCCATCCAGATAAAAATGCGTTTTCTCATTTGGAGCTGTGTCTTCGGGAGTCAGGTTCTCTCCTTCCACCACTGCATGACAAAGGTCATTCACACGCTCGCCGTACTGTGTATGCTGTGTTCCATTTTCGTCTTGTTGGCTCGTTTTAGTATGCTCTTATTGTGTGCCGAGTCAGTCCTCTGATAAGTCTATGTAACTTCGTACCGCGGTACGGCTTAAAGTAATGTATACCATCAATTGTCAAAAGCAATTGTAATAAACATTTCCTCTCTTGAGATGGCTGTATAGGCACGTTTCGAAAACCAGTAATAATAGTAATAATAATAACAGTAATAATAATAATGTTGAACGGAGTAGCTGGCTGTACCTGCTGGTCAGTCTCGGAGCTCAGACAGAATGGGCCGGATATGGCGTCGGCCAGACCTTTTATGGGCTGAAAGTCTTGCACATTCTGATAGTCTTCCAACTGAAAAAATCCGTTGCGAACTGCATGGGACGCCGAGGGTCCGGAGCCTGCCTGCTGAGACATAGGTACGGCTTGTGTCCTTTCTCTGCGCCCGAATTTGGATAAGCAGTATGTTAGGAACCATTATCATAGAACTTCTTTGACGGTTTAATTTTCACAATTGAATTTTAAGTACAGTACCACGAAATAAAAATTAGAGTTAAGACATGGGTACAGTAAAGGATTGTTAATTAACAAATGTCATTGTGACACCGTTTATTGCTTATTAATTTCTGTATCTACAACTGTAAATGAGTTTTGCTATTTGTGGAGCAAAATAACTGATGATGGTCGAAGTAGAGAGGATATAAAATGAAGACTGGCAATGGCAAGGAAAGCGTTTCTGAAGAAGAGAAATTTGTCAACATACAGTATACATTTAAGTGTAAGTAAGTCGTTTCTGAAACTATTTGCATGGAGTGTAGCCATGTATTGAAGTGAAACGTGAGCGATAAATAGTTTAGACATGAAGAGAGCAGAAGTTTTCGAAATGTGGTGCTACAGAAGAATGCTGAAGATTAGATGGGTAGATCACATAACTAATGAGAAGGTATTAAATAGAATTGGAGAGAAGAGAAATTTGTGGCACAACTTGACTAAAGAAGGGCCGGCCGCGGTGGCCGTGCGGTTCTAGGCGCTTCAGTCCGGAACCGCGGGACTGCTACGGTCGCAGGTTCGACTCCTGCCTCGGGCATGGATGTACGTGATGTCCTTAGGTTAGTTAGGTTTAAGTAGTTCTAAGTTCTAGGGGACTGATGACCTAAGATGTTAAGTCCCATAGTGCTCAGATACACTAAAGGAAGGGATCGGTTGGTAGGGCATATTCTGAGGCATCAAGGGATCACCAATTTGGTACGGAGGGCAGCGTGGAGGTTAAAAATCGTAGAGGGAAACCAAGAGATGAATACACTAAACGGATTCAGAAGGATGCAGGTTGCGGTAGGTACTGGGAGATGAAGAAACTTGCACAGGATAGAGTAGCATGGAGAACTGCATCAAACCAGTCTCTGCACTGAAGACTACAACAACAACAATCTGCAACTACGTACATAATCTGCAACCCACTGTATGATGCATGGCGGGGAGGAACTTCCATCACTATTAGTCATTTTTTACCTGTTCCACTCTTAAACGGAGCGAGAGACAAACTGCAAAGCTTACAGCGATTAGAAGTAGATTTATATTATGTAACTGTGTATCTGCAATTATGGAGGGTGAATTCTTTGTTAGTTAAAGTCCTTGATTTGTGACAGTAAATTAGAAATTTGTTATGTATATATGGAAAAAGCAAAACGAAATTTTAAAAGGATAAATTATTATAATATGTGTATAATTATAAAAAAGACAGTGGTTGCCGAAAGCTGGTTCATGCTTTGGGCACTTTCATTTGTAATACATAAAAGACGTAGGGAAGTCCCTCCGCAACGGAAATAGCATGACGCAATGTAAAAGGTGGTTTTGGCGGTCGAACTGGACGGCTCCTTGGTGTGAACAGTATGCAATTTGTGGCTAGCCGTGGCACGTTACACTTCGACGGTGCTTCTTGAAATCCCGCTCGAAGAAGAAATTTTATAGAGCAGTCGAACATCAAGAGCCGTGAGTACAGTTAGCCGCCATGTCGCTTGCCACCAAAACTTCGCCACTGCTTTACTAACTTCATTCATGCAGCTATGTGTATGGGCATGGACCAGTTAATTTGTGTGCGGTTTTAATAATAATCCAAATGCTATAAATCTGTGTCGGAACCAAATCTTCTATCCTGATCACGAACCTATGCATGGTCCTCACCAAAGTGCTACTAAAACCGAGTATTCTGTTTTAAATGAACAATTCTTGTATTCAAGTGTTTCAAAGTGATTTTTTGTCAAATGTAAAAGGAGTAGCAAAAGTTAAAGTTAAAAACCACAAAAGTGAAGTTAGGTAGGATTTTGCTAAAGTGCTCTTAGTTTATTGCAAAGTATAGTTTTACAGGAATACAGTGCCAGATTGTGTAAATGTTACTGTCTAAAATACCTGCTTAAAAAAGGCAAATAAGTTAAGCTCATTTTAAAAATAGTGTGGTCTTGATTTCTATCATGAATGATTCCTTTTTCGAAGTTAATTAAGCTCAGTGTCGATTTTTTTGTCTTGCAAAGTGAATTATGAACCACTCCAAGTGAAGTGAAGGATTAGCTTTGCTTGAATTAGTCTTTTGTACTGAAATAATTATAGAGCTTGACTAGTGGCACTATAGTAATTTATAGGTCCCCGTCATATTCTTCACATATTAGAAAGATAGTAATTGGACTATTAATGCTGCAAAGGAAAACTGATATATGTAGAGGAGTATAAACAGTGTATTTATGATATTATTTACCTTTATTTGTGTTTTTTTTTCATGTCAGTTAAGATAGAAGCCCCTCATGTCCAAATTTAGTTCTGCACTTCATGCAGTAACATTTCAGTATTGGTTTAAGTAATGAAATCGAGTGTAGCTGTTATTAGTATGAGCTTGGTGGAGATATGCTTTTCATAATTACTGGTGGGTGCGTTGATGATGACAGCTGGTACACACAGCTCAGAGTGTCCTGCGTCAGTTTGTATCCTGAGTGCTTTTCAAAGGGCAATACCAACAAAAGTGACTTTAATAGCCAATGTTCAATTTTCTTATACATATATTTCCAAAAAAATGTGCCAAATTCGGTTTACGACAGTTCATTTTTTTTTTTCATTCACGTGTAATATTTACCACTTTCATTAACTCCCAAGGTTAAAGTCCGTTTAGTTTTTCTGTTAATTACACCATATTCGAAATTATAGTGCTATACCTTTGTTCATTAGAAACACGCGCGGTCAAAATTCGAAATCCTCTCAGAGGGTAACGTTAGCTTGCGTCACAGTACGCTTGTGCATCATACGTGGCCTGTTAGTGTTATAAAACGACTCTCTGCATGCCTCCAGGTGAGTCCTAATTTATCTTGCCAAATCTTTTTGATCATTCTGGAGTCAGCCTCAACGTTTCTCTAAATTTTCTCAATGGTAGCTAGCGGATAGAACGTCGTCTTTCCTCCAGGGATGCCTTCAAGAGTTTACGAAGCACCTCCTTAATACTTGCGCGCTGATCGAATGCACCGGTTACAAATCTAGCAGCACGCTTCTAAACTGCTTCGATGCCTTCCTTTAATCCGACCTGGTGGGGACTCCACACTCAAAAACGGATCGCAATAATGTTCTACACGTGACCTCATTTATAGATTTGCTACACTCTGCCAAAATTCACCCAATAAACCTGAGTCGACCATTCGCCTTCTCCACTGTCATCCTTATGTCCTCGTTCCATTTCAATAACACTCTGCAACGTTGTTGTTGTTGTTGTGGTCTTCACTCCAGAGACTGGTTTGATGCAGCTCTCCATGCTACTCTATCCTGTGCAAGCTTTGTAAGTAGGCTGTTTATGTTTTCTTATTGGCAACGTTACGTAGCGCACTGTATGAAAATCACTGCCTATGCTGTGTGCAGTCTGTGGCTAGTTTGCATTGTTGTCTGCCATTGTAGTGTTGGGCAGCGGCAGCTGGATGTGAACAGCGCGTAGCGTTGCGCAGTTGGCGGTGAGCCGCCAGCAGTGGTGGATGTGGGGAGAGAGATGGCGGCTCACCTCCAACTGCGCAACGCTACGCGCTGTTCACATCCAGCTGCCGCTGCCCAACACTACAATGGCAGACAACAATGCAAACTAGCCACAGACTGCACACAGCACAGGCAGTGATTTTTATACAGAGGTGGCGCTACCAATAAAAAAACCTAAACAGCCTACTTACAGTTTCTTCATCTCCCAGTACCTACTGCAACCTGCATCCTTCTGAATCTGCTTAGTGTATTCATCTCTTGGTCTCCCTCTACGATTTTTACCCTCCACGCTGCCCTCCAATACTAAATTGGTGATCCCTTGATGCCTCAGACCATGCCCTACCAACCGATCCCTTCTCCTAGTCAAGTTGTGCCACAAATTTCTCTTCTCCCAAATTCTATACAATACCTCCTCACTAGTTATATGATCTCCCATCTAATATTCAGCATTCTTCTGTAGCACTACATTTCGAAAGCTTGTATTCTATTCTTGTCCAAACTAATTATCGCCCATGTTTCACTTCCATACATGGCTACACTCCATACAAATACTTTCAGAAACGACTTACTTACACTTAAATCTACACTCGATGTTAACAAATTTCTCTTCTTCACATACGCTACCCTTATCTTTGCCAGTCTACATTTTACATCCTCTCTACTTCAACCATCATCAGTTATTTTGCTACCCAAATAGCAAAACTCATCTACTACTTTAAATGTCTCATTCCCTAATCTAATTCCCTCAACATCACCCGACTTGATTGACTAAATTCCATTATCCTCGTTTTGCTTTTGTTGATGTTAATCTTATATCCTCCTACCTACACACTGTCCATTCCGTTCAACTGCTCTTCCAGGTCCTTTGCTGTCTCTGGCAGAATTACAATGGCATCGGCGAGCCTCAAAATTTTTATTTCTTCTCCATAGCTTTTAATTCCTACTCCGAATGTTTGTTTTGTTTACTTTTTTCCTGCAACGTTATGCCTAGATATATAATCGACGCAAATGTGTCAAGCAGCACACTATTAATCCTGTATTCTAAGATTACAGGATGTCTTTACCTACTTATTTGCATTACATTTTTCTAGATTTAGAGCAAGCTGCCATTCATTACACCAGCTAGGTATTTTGTCTAAGCCGTCTTGTATCCTCCTACAGTCACCTCACGACGACACCTTTCCTTTCACCAGCAAACAGCCGCAAATTGCTGCTCAGCCTGTCTGTCAGATTATTTATATATATAGAAAAGAACAGCTGTCCTGTCACATTTCTCTGGGGCACTCCTGACTTACGCTTGTCTCTGATGAACACTCGCCGTCGAGAACAACGTACAGGGTTCTATTATTTGTCTTCGAACCACTCACATATCTGAGAACCTAATCCCTATGCTCGGACTTTCGTCTACAGTCTGCAGTTCTTTTTGGAAATCTAGCTATATTTCATGTACGTAATGCCCTCCATCCATTGTTTCCAGAATGTCATGTGAGAAAATCTCAAGCAGAGTTTCCCACTAGCGATGTTTTCCAAATTCATGGTCATATGTGGACAGAAACTTTTCAGCCTCAACGAAATTTTTTACATTTCAACTCAGAATATGTCTGGGAGTTCTGCAGCAAACCGATTTTAAGTGTTCTGTCCTGTAATTATGCCGTTATTATTACCGTTCTTACACAAGTCAGTCGCCTGCGATTTTCCCCAGTCACTTGGAACTCTCTGCGTCGGGCGACAGATTCGCAATAAATGCCGTGCCCACTTGTAACACGCCCGGGGCTACAAATGGCGGGGCTACCTTTAACTGGTTCTCGCTTCGCGTTTCTTGACCGTGCGTCCTGTCCACACCACGTACCTGATAACCACGCGGCGGTTGTACTGTTCTGATCCACACTGCTGCTGGCTTGCCTGAAATTATCTATCTAAATATGCAAGCGGGTTTAGTGGAGCCACTCAACATTAAACACAACGTCTGGTATGAACAACTACACTCCTGGAAATTGAAATAAGAACACCGTGAATTCATTGTCCCAGGAAGGGGAAACTTTATTGACACATTCCTGGGGTCAGATACATCACATGATCACACTGACAGAACCACAGGCACATAGACACAGGCAACAGAGCATGCACAATGTCGGCTCTAGTACAGTGTATATCCACCTTTCGCAGCAATGCAGGCTGCTATTCTCCCGTGGAGACGATCGTAGAGATGCTGGATGTAGTCCTGTGGAACGGCTTGCCATGCCATTTCCACCTGGCGCCTCAGTTGGACGTGCAGACCGCGTGAGACGACGCTTCATCCAGTCCCAAACATGCTCAATGGGGGACAGATCCGGAGATCTTGCTGGCCAGGGTAGTTGACTTACACCTTCTAGAGCACGTTGGGTGGCACGGGATACATGCGGACGTGCATTGTCCTGTTGGAACAGCAAGTTCCCTTGCCGGTCTAGGAATGGTAGAACGATGGGTTCGATGACGGTTTGGATGTACCGTGCACTATTCAGTGTCCCCTCGACGATCACCAGTGGTGTACGGCCAGTGTAGGAGATCGCTCCCTATACCATGATGCCGGGTGTTGGCCCTGTGTGCCTCGGTCGTATGCAGTCCTGATTGTGGCGCTCACCTGCACGGCGCCAAACACGCATACGACCATCATTGGCACCAAGGCAGAAGCGACTCTCATCGCTGAAGACGACACGTCTCCATTCGTCCCTCCATTCACGCCTGTCGCGACACCACTGGAGGCGGGCTGCACGATGTTGGGGCGTGAGCGGAAGACGGCCTAACGGTGTGCGGGACCGTAGCCCAGCTTCATGGAGACGGTTGCGTATGGTCCTCGCCGATACCCCAGGAGCAACAGTGCCCCTAATTTGCTGGGAAGTGGCGGTGCGGTCCCCTACGGCACTGCGTAGGATCCTACGGTCTTGGCGTGCATCCGTGCGTCGCTGCGGTCCGGTCCCAGGTCGACGGGCACGTGCACCTTCCGCCGACCACTGGCGACAACATCGATGTACTGTGGAGACCTCACGCCCCACGTGTTGAGCAATTCGGCGGTACGTCCACCCGGCCTCCCGCATGCCCACTATACGCCCTCGCTCAAAGTCCGTCAACTGCACATACGGTTCACGTCCACGCTGTCGCGGCATGCTACGAGTGTTAAAGACTGCGATGGAGCTCCGTATGCCACGGCAAACTGGCTGACACTGACGGCGGCGCAGCTAGCGCCATTCGACGGCCAACACCGCGGTTCCTGGTGTGTCCGCTGTGTCGTGCGTGTGATCATTGCTTGTACAGCCCTCTCGCAGTGTCCGGAGCAAGTATGGTGGGTCTGACACACCGGTGTCAATGTGTTCTTTTTTCCATTTCCAGGAGTGTATATTCTGCGACGATAAGAAAGTCGTAGGTTGCACTGTTTACATGCAAAGTCATAAGTATCCCAGTTAACAGTCTTGATGATTATCTGTCCACAATATCACTTGGACAAGTGTACGAGTAACCGACGCGACACGGGTGATTGTTGAAGATGCGGAGGCCGAATGACAGAACAAAAGTTCTTACGCTCGCCACGCATACACAGATATTTGGTACCAGTCCTCCTTGACAATAGTAATGATATAACACCGTTCATAAAGTTAAATTTTCTCACTTCTCACATGTACGAGCGTGCGCGTTACCGTCGCGACGCGGCTGTTTGTTCATGATGCTGAACATGCGGAACGCAACGACCGAACGCACGTTTTCACGCTCACTTGGCACTTGAATGCTCTCTTTCGTGGTAAACTACATTGCTGACCGACATTAGTTCACTCTGAGAGGCCGAACACGACGCGGATGATTGATGAACGGTGCGACACGCAACGAGAGGAGACACAAATACGTTATCGGCGGCTCTGCTCATTTTTAATTACATCATTACGCACTTTCCTCTGAATCACTTCCATATTTCATCACTTCACTGTAATAGCACCTGTAGCAACACTCGAACTTCCATAATAACAACGCCTCTCACATGCAGAGATACCCGCAACACAGCAAAACAATTCCGTGTCCCGTGCTCGACTCTGAAAACACGCTGACCGCAAAGATACTCCGCAACTAAGCCAACGATATGACAGTACCCTTATTCACTGCAGTCGTGGATGAAGACGTCACACGTTCAACACGGGAACGCATACAGGTCGTCTGTTGCAGAAACCCATCGTTCAACAATGTGTGCTGAAAGGTTTGTTCTGAAACACTTGTGGCCGGCCGAAGTGGCCGTGCGGTTAAAGGCGCTGCAGTCTGGAACCGCAAGACCGCTACGGTCGCAGGTTCGAATCCTGCCTCGGGCATGGATGTTTGTGATGTCCTTAGGTTAGTTAGGTTTAACTAGTTCTAAGTTCTAGGGGACTCATGACCTCAGCAGTTGAGTCCCATAGTGCTCAGAGCCATTTGAACCAAACACTTGTGCCTTCTCTATTATTGTACTCTATTCGCTTGACAGAGAAAGCGGAAAAACATCATGCGTTATGTCACAACGTGGGTGGAAGCGTGTTTTGAGTGAGTGTCTTGGATGGTTATTAAAGATGAGTGCGATGGAAAATAACAGGCCAGGTGCAAAAAGTCACTGCGGTACTGAATGTCGCCCTCTGGAACCCTGCCCACACGAACACAGCATGAATGGAGACCCATAAGCAGAGAACTTCAAGACAAGCTGGGATTCCAAGGCCATTCACCTGTGATGAAAATGCCAGTAACAGGAAAACGTACTGCCGAAATCATGAAACCTGAACTACGGAGCAATAGAAGATATAGTCCGTGAGACGAGTGATTGGTACTGACAGTTCCGGCGGGCAGACGGCGCTGTTGCCGAACGTGGCTCACAGCACGCGGCGCCCTGTCTGCTACACGCATTCTCTAGCAGCAGAAATAAAATCGAGACAAAATACAAGTCGTATTGGTACGCGTGAATTTATTTAAAGTTGATGCTTGAAATATATTAACTCGAAAAGTGATAAGAGCTATTTAGTACAAGTATCTAAGATGCTGAAACATAATAAAGTTATTTGTTAAACTTCACAACTGAAATGAAAACTATTTTCGCAAGTTGTTGAACATTAGCAGTTTTGGTTTCCATTGTTAAGTATTAGCATTATTAATTTGTTCTACTACAAGCTACAGAATAATTGGTCAGTGTATTAAGAGTTATAATCTGAAGAAAGTACTCACAATATGATGATCTGGTTGTAGATCGATAGCAAACTCTCCCCTTACATTCCTGAATACGTTGTAGTTACTGTAATGGAAAAACACCACTCACATCACTGTCAGTATCTGATTTGACATTGTCTTCCTCAGCACTATTCGAACTATCACTGCTCTCTCCCAGATGTATAATTAAATTTTCGATGCATTCTTCCACAACCCCTTCGGTTTTGGCAGCCTCTCTGATGGCACTTGCAGTGCTGTTTACAATTTTAGCCCACGTCTCGCTTGTCACTTTATTGATAGCTGCTGGAAGGAGAGTTTCCACTTCGGAGATCGTGAATTTTTTATTGTTTGCAGCAATTTGCAATTTTTTATCTGCGCCCACACTCCTTCAATTGCATTGAAGTGACATTGGTATGGAGGAAGCCGAACGATTTCATGCCCGTGCCTTTTAGCAATCTCGTCAATTACATATGTTGGAAATTGGGGTTTCTTTTGTGCCACAATTTCGAGCAGTTCCGCCTTCCTTAAATCTTCTCTGAAATCTACTTTTCGCCGTTTCAACCACAGAATGATATCGTCTTTTTTTGTTGCCAAGGTTAGTGCCTTATCGTGAACAACGGAATGATAAGGCGCATTGTCCATAACAATCACTGATGGACTTGTCAGATTCGTCATAAGCGATGTCTCGAACCATTCTTGAAATACTACACTGTTCATTTCTTCATGGCAATCTCCCGTCTTTTTTGACCGAAACATTTGCAAGCAGTTTGGCACAAAACCTTTCGATGTTCCTGCATGTAAGGCAATAATACGCCCTCCTTTGCCAACAGGCACTGCCATTGTCCCCTCGGGCGTTCCATCATTCCAGCCTCTACGTAAAGAATGGCTGGCATTGACCCAAGTTTCATCTAGCCACACTATACTTTCGAATTCCACACCCATGATCCTGCGCAGAAATCTGCACCGCCATGCAACTACATCTGTCCTTTCCATTAATATTTTGCGTCCGTTAACCAGTGATTAGCTGAAGCCTATGTCTTTCAACACTGTACGCAATGAAAAATGCTCCCTTTAAAAATATCGTCTTTCTGAAGCGACACCAGTAATTTAGATAGAGTGGGATGTTCCCTTCTCTTATAATAGCTGTATATATGACGACGAATAGCGTCTTTCTGAAAATCGTCCAAAGCTGTCACCTGCTTATTTCTCGGTCGCTTCTTTCCTGGTGTGTGCAGCTTTGTTGTGCCACTCACGTCGCAATCTACACTATACTGTTCTTTCCCTATCTTTACAACAGTGTTCTTACTTATTTTCAATGCTGCTGCAGTTCTCTTCACAACCTGAACAACAGGAAATAAGGGCCCACCGTTGTCCTTCTCTTTCTCAAAGTAATCCCTCACAGAGCACACGAATTCACGGGCCTGGGTGTGTAGCACACTTTTCTTCCTCCGTTTCACTTCTTGTGTTGGGCTGGAAATATCCGCCGCACTAGACATTGTTTACAACGAAACATAATCAAAGAAACACTAGAAACAACAAAAACGAAATAAACTGCGAATTCAACTTCAGACAAACGACGAACGACCGCACCGCCTGCACGCGAGACACTGGTAAGTTTCATAAGCGCGCGCGACCGGGTTTCAGAGCGGCAACATGGCCCTTGCTACCCGCTCAAAGGCCGTCATTGGCTGCCTGCCTGCGGTCGCTAGGCAACGGAAAGACGCTACCGAGCTGTCAATATCAAAGACTCGTCTCCCAGACTATAGTAACTCTGTCCGATGGGTCTTGTTACACACTCTTCCCATACTCCGGCCAAGTTTACGGTCTAACTGTGGAAATGGCAGGCGTTCAGTGATGATTTGGGGAGCCATATCATGGTATTCCATGGTCTCGTAGCCACTCTGCAAGGTCGCATTACTGTCAAGTATTATGTGACCATTTACCTGATCAGGTTTCAAGGCGACAGGGAGCCTGTTCACTCGGGTTGCATCATCCAGAACAGGTTTTGTAATCATGATGGTTAATTGTCATCTCCTGTGGACACCACAGTGACTAGATCTCAATAGTATTGAGCCTTTGTGCTCTACTTTGGAGAGAAAGGTTAGTGTTCGCAATTCAATTCCATTACTATTTTCTGAACTGGCCACTATTTGGCAGAACAGTGATATAAGGTTCCCTCGAAACGAGGTCAGGGCAGTTCTTTAAAGTCAGTACCGCCATTAAATTTTTTATTTGCAGTGTTACATTTACCCGATCATGATTTCGGCTTCAAAGTGCCATTTTCAAGTGTTTTCTGAAAGCATATTAGACAATAACAGTGAAATACATAACAATGTAAATGTAAAGTTATATCACTTGTTATGTATTTCACTTTATTGTCTAATATGCTTTCAGAAAACACTTGATAATGGCACTTTGAAGCCGAAATCATTATCGTGTAAATGTAACACTGCAAATAAAAAAGTCTAATGGCGGTAATGACTTTTAAAAAATATATTATGACTGTGGCCCCACATTATGAAAAAATTATTAGAGGTCAGTGAATAGTGAATCGTGAATGAAAATTATTACTTTAATTTCATTATCTTTTTGTCTAATTTCCTATTATTGATTATGCACAGTGACAATTATTAAAATATATGAAAAAAACGTAAATCAGTTAAGAACTACGGCGTGCACTCACTATATTCAGCACGTAAACGTAACTAAAAATATTCGGATTTAGGTTATGACATGTTCGATATGCTTGCTATCATTGCCACTGATGTGGCGCAGACGAATAACGAAATTCTGTATGACCCACAGAAGTGTCGGAACATCAATGCTGTCGATGACCTCATGAATGGCTGTTTTCAGTTCAGCAATCGTTTTGGGATTACTGGCGTGCATCTTGTCTTTAATATAGCCCCACAAAAAGGAGTCGCATGTGTTCAGATCCGGTGAATGTGGTGGCCTATCGATGACCATGCCAGTGGCCACTGGGTACCCCAGAACCAGAATGCGGTCCCCAAAGTGCTCCTCCAGGACATCAAACACTCTCCTCCTTCGATGGGGTCGAGGTCCGTCTTGCATGAGCTACATATTGTCGAAATCAGGATCACTTTGGATAAGGGAATGAAATCACCTTCCAAAACTTTCACATACCGTTCGGTAATCACCGTGTCATCAAGGAATGTCGCACCGATTATTCCATGACTGGACACTACACACCACACAGTCACATGTTGAGGGTGAAGGGACTCCTCGATCGCGAAATGCGGATTCTCAGTCCCCCAAACGTGCCGGTTTTGCTTATTGACGAACCCATGCAAACGACGACAAGGCGCATGCGCATGCACATACAAATTCCCATCATGCCTCGCAGCCAGACGTGCAGTTTGAAAGAACTAACTCAAGCCGTTCAGGAATTAAAACGATTTTATTTCGTGTAGTTCAATAATTGTCACTCAGTCTGACAGCGTTGCGTGATAAATTTGGTTTGGTTTAGGTAGTTAACTATTACTCTAAAACTGACGAAGAAAGAGACATTGATGTACCATACTGTCAAGAAACAGTTAAGGTTGGATGACAGGTATCCCTGACTTACGTCATTAAAGACACTATCATCTCGAATAGCTGTAACTGTAGTCTAGTCACAGATTTTCCCGTGTTTTTGAACTTCAAACACTAATTAAACACTTCTGCCGGAAATTATATTAACTGGAGAGCATAGCGCTCGATTTTAGGCGAAACAGACGTTGTAGTTTCGGTGGAAAGCAGAAAGGAGAACCTTGTCCCCACAGCGGTTGCTTTGTAATCTCGAGCGAAGGTGGGGTTGAGGTGAAAGCTTCGATCGCTGAAACTGTTCGCCGTCCTCGGCTGCCGCCGTAATGAATGCGTCTTTTCGGAAAGCCATTATCACGTAGGCGCACTGCTCGGGAGATCGCAAGTTTTGCGAAAGTGTGTGGAGCACGCGCCGGCTTTATTGGCAGTTAGCTGCTCGCCAATTAGTTCTGCAACGCCATCCGCAGGCGCACCGTTCTCGCAGAATGTAGTGGCGTACTCGTAATAAGCTGCAAAGTCGTTATCAGACCGTAAACTGATTTGCATGTGTAACCCCCCTTTCAGGAAACCGCTCCAGGGGATAGCATCTAGAGAGATCTGCATCGGGGGTCTAACAGTGCAGTGCCGGTACGCGATGAATATTCTGGTTTACATACTGCTCTCTAACCGTTGTTAGTTCGTAACAGACGTAGACTCCTGATGAATATTCCTTCTCGTTCACAGCGGCTGTATCTTTGAGGTTGTTAGTGCTCTCGTTGCATAGATAATATTTTACCTCAAACTGAACTGTGTATGTTGTACAGAGTTCCGTTTCCGCAGTTTCGTTCTCCGAGGGTTGGAACTGTAATAGCGGGAACTATTTATTTACAACTTAGACAAAATAGATACAAGGGTGTTTTATCCATAATGGATACAGTTGAACTCCATTACTTCTCCTTTATATGGTGTAGAATAATTACCGTTGCCAGTCGCAGTAGAAGGTGAGTTTATTTAACACATGACCGGTTTCGGGTTTGTGCCCATCTTCAGGTAGTTTACATTCATGTGTGTTTCCATAGCCAGCGTTGGAGACCACTGTTTAAAACAAAAAACAAAAAATAATGTGATGATGACTGAATAGTCATAAATGAAACATTTGGAAGTATCTATACGACATGTGTCGTAAATTTTTATAAAACATAGCCGTTTCCAAATATTTCATTTCTGTCTATTTAGTTGTGCTAACGTAAGCTGTCGCCAGAACACCGGTCTGCAACGAGGCTGCAAGAAAATCGATAATAGGCGCTGAATATTAATGTACTGTGCTGCACATGTTAACCCTGTATTTAGCCACATTTGCAATTTTTAGCCGCGAGCGGTCTAGGGCGCTTCAGTCATGGACTGTGCGGCTGGTCCCGGCGGAGGTTGGAGTCCTCCCTCGGGCATGGGTGTGTGTCTTTGTCCTTAGGATGATTTAGGTTAAGTAGTGTGTAAGCTTAGGGACCGATGACCTTAGCAGTTAAGTCCCATAAGATTTCACACACATTTGAACATTTTTTGTAATTTTTCCTTTAGGAATGGTCAGTTTCCTGAGCGATTTAAGTACTCAGTAGTAAAGCCGCTTTATAAAAAGGGAGAAAGGGATAATTTAGATGATTTTAGACCTATTTCTACGCCATCAATGCTTGCAAAAGTTATTGGAAAGGCTGTGTATGTAAGGATAATTGATCATTTTATATCACACCATTTGCTATCAAATGTACAGTTCGGTTTTAGAAGTCGTTTAACAACTGAAAATGTTATATTCTCTTTTGCCTGCACGACACTCCTTGCGCCAATACAGGGGACAATGACTGCTGTGAAGTACTGGGACTATATCTTTGCACGTATTGTGTTTGAATTGGAAATTTGTGGTAAGGTACTATGGAATCAAACTTCTAAGGTCATCAGTCCCTAGGCTTACACACTACTTAATGTAACTAAAACTTACGCTAAGGACAACACACTTCAGTCAGGAACCGTGTTACCGCTACGGTCGCAGGTTCGAATCCTGCCTCGAGCATGACTGTGTGTGATGTCCTTCGGTTAGTTAGGTTTAAGTAGTTCTAAGTTCTAGGGGACTGATGACCTCAGATGTTATGTCCCATAGTGCTCAGAGCCATTTTTTTGGACAACACACACGCCCATGCCCGAGGGAGGACTCGAACCTCCGACGGGGGAGCCGCACGAACTGTGACAAAACGCCTAGACCGCGGGGCTACCCCGCGCGGCTGTTGTGGTTACATCTGGTGAACGTATTGGAGCGGGATTCACGCTGATGGACGACAATGCACGCGCCTACCGTCGCCATCATGTGAACACCACCTTAGTGGAGCACAAAATCAGTCAGATGGAACGGCCTCCACGTTCTCTGAAAGTCAGCTGCGTTGAGAATGCATGGACCATGCTAGAACGAGAGGTTTTCATTCGTCCTGTGGCAGCAGGGACTCTGCAGGGCATCACAAAGGATGTTGTGGAGGAATGGCATAAAATCCCTCAATCTTGATAAGGAGTATGCCTAACCCCACTCAAAAGTGTCTCCAATTACGAGTAGGGCCAGCTGATTCATGAATGGATGAACAGGAGTGATGACTGATGATCACAGGAATATATTTGGTGTAAAATACATCATACTATATGTTATCGGTATCTCAGAGTATTACGTATCTTGGATATTTACTCGTATCCTTTAATACAGCAACTGGTCTATAAGACCAAAAAATATGTTTTTTCGACGATGACATGTCACAGAATGGTTAGACATATTTTAACATGTAAACGTGCACTTGAGAATGGCTACAAAGCCGAAATCATGAATGTGTCAAATAAATGGACAACTAACAGTTGCCGGGCGGTTCTAGGAGTTACAGTCTGGTGCCGGGCGACCGCTACTGTCGCAGGTTCGAATCCTGCCTCGGGCATGGATGAATGTGATGTCCTTAGGTTAGTTAGGTTTAATTAGTTCTAAGTTCTAGGCGACTGATGACCTCAGAAGTTAAGTCGCATAGTGCTCAGAGCCATTTGAACCAGCCAACTAACAGTCAGATGGCAGTAATTTCTTTTAAGAAAGAGAGAGAGATTTGACAAACTGTGTTACGCAAGATGACAGTGAGAAGAAACTTTAGTGTTTGCAGTGGAATATGTTGTAAGATTTTTGTTGTTTTGTTTTTAATCAAGAGCAAAATATGAAGTAACTAACGGGAATGCAGCCGTGTGACGTTGTCGACAACAGCCGATATTTCGACAGGAGCAGCAAGTAAGAGCTGTGCAAGCTAATTATAACATCGATTTTTGGAGAACTCCGGAAAGATAACTCTTACACACGCTGTTAACACTAGCGCCATCACAAACCAAAGAGGACTGAAGTCAGTGGTTATCGACAGTGAAATTAATGATCAACGGGTGTGGTAGTATAAACTCTGTCCCTCTATTTTTTTTTTTTTTTTGACAAGGGAGAGAGCGGGCTGCCATGCAGAATTTGATAAAAAGAACACCATTTCTATTTATAAGGTTACTTGCTGATTTAACTTGAACAGCTTCTTTAATAACACTATCCTAGTTGCTGAAAGTGTATGCCAGAAACTGCGTGTTGTTATATTCCATAAGATGACCGGTGCCAAGACAATGTTCTGCAATGGCGGATTTGTCCGGCTGTTGTAAGTGTGTGTGCTGCTTATGCTCAGTATATCGGTCCTCCACAGTCCTAATCGTCTGATCAATATACCGGTATGTCATGCAACAACTGAAAGGAACATGTTAGTCACCCTTGTTACGTAGACTAAGATCATCCTTTACGGAACCTAAAAGGACCTTGGTCTTAGATGGCGGTCGAGAAACACACTTCACATCATATTTCCGCAAAAAAACGACCATTCCTGTTCGAAATTCTACCTGCGTGAGACAATAAGGTCGTAAACCTTGGTGCCACCTCGGTGTTATCATTACTCACCCAGTGCACAGTTGGCCGATAGCTCAGGGCACGCCTGATGTGTCTTTCACTACAACCATTCTGACAAAAGGTGACTTCAGGATGGTCTTAAAAAGCAAACAAACTCTCAGGGTCCGAGACGACATGGGCCCTGTGAACCAATGTATTTGAATATACATCGTCTTTCAGATGTAGAAAGAAGCCTACAAACTTTCGTTTATCTGGCACAACTTGTTCTTCGTGCTGGGACTTTTGCCGTTGGTATATTATTATAATAAACCGATAAGATTAATGAGCCGTGGAAAAAATTGCTGTTTTGAAGAGCGCGCCGTAGCGCTTAGTGTGAAGCAGCCGCCCTCCGTTTCTGGCGGTGGCGCCGCTGTGGCAATCGCAGCTTTGGTGTCTCTCTCTGGTGGGAAAGGGGAAAGGTTGCCTGTTCACGTGCGTTTAAGGGGCGCTATGAGCTCGCTAGGCGGCGAGTCTGGTCAGTTGGTCAGCCAGGTCAGTGTGGGGCAGTCAGTGTCTGTCTGTCGTCCGGAGTGCTAGTATGTGTTAGGCCGCCAGTCTGCTCGAGTTGCTCAGGCAACGGACATTGGCGGTTGGATCGATCGGTTGGTCGGTCGCGCACTGAGACACAGGATGACTTGTCCGTCTTGAGCGTCGGCGCATGTGAGGTCGCCACGTCAGTCCAGTGGGCCGCGTCGTATACCGAGAGGTAGTGGCTCCGCGGCCGACACGAGAGCAACAGGAGTCAACCCACGAGATCGGTCTGGCCGGCGCGAGCTGCGACGCCGTGAGACG
Organism: Schistocerca americana; assembly: GCF_021461395.2. Classification (NCBI taxonomy): domain Eukaryota; kingdom Metazoa; phylum Arthropoda; class Insecta; order Orthoptera; family Acrididae; genus Schistocerca; species Schistocerca americana. The sequence continues at coordinate 100,281,591 of NC_060119.1, forward strand.
GGAGATCGGCGCGGCTTCCTGCGTCCGTTGAAGCAGCTGGCAGCGGATGGTTCGGGAGAGCGTTTTGCGGGGTCCTGCACCAGGTCTTCGCCAGACATCGCAGTTTATTAGAAGTTAAGTGATTCGTGATATGTTGTTTCATTTACTTATTAAATTCTACTTGTTTTCTTGGTCAGTCTCTCGTCCCCAGCTTGCTCGTCTGTCTCTCGTCCGCATTTGTTAGGCAGTTAGTGTCTGTCTGTCATATGTTAATAGATGCCTCTGTCATGTTTGTAGGATTCGGTGTTTACGAATTTATTGCTTAAAGTGTAAAGGCCTAATTCCTGAAATATGTTTTTATCTTGCCTGTCATCTTGAGAGGCGGTATACGTGTAATGTAGAGCATGTTTGTACATTTTACGTAAGACTGCATTTCATGGGTTTTTATTTAAATGGTCATTTTAGTATATAAAGTTGCCACCATTCCATCGTAAGAGTTTTCTTTTAAAAACAAGTTGCAATTTCAGTGGCAAGTAAATTTTTTTTTAATGTGAGTGTTTTGTACCATTTCCACCTCTCCTACGGGGTGCATAGTTTATGTGTTTGCGTGAGTTGTTAAAATTTTTAGTTTAAAGTAATCTGGTGCGTTGCAGATTTTCACCAGTGCAGTCTTTCAAAGGTTGTTGTGAGCGGTCGTGACTACGGCAGTGTTAAAAGGCAGCGGCAAGGTTCTCAGCCCGAAAGCTCATACTGTAAAAATAAATAAATAAATAAATAAATAAATAAATAAAAAATAAAAAAAATTAAAAAAAATGTTATTTCTGCCTCTGAATAAATTGTAACTTTATATCTAGAGGGTGCTGTCTGATTAAATTTTTAAAGCAGTTTTTTTTTAAAGAAATGGTTTTTAGGAATAAAATTTCCATTTGTTGAAAGAAATTTGTTTTCATCAGTTACCCACTGGCAACTACTTCCACGCTAACATAGTGTGATTAAATGTGTCAATGTTCTTGATGAATCGCTAGTAAATAATGTAAATTCTTTAAGAAAAGATTTTGAAAGTAAATCCACGGTTCAATTAATTATTTATAGCACCATACATTGTCAAGGCGGTGAAGTTCAGTGCGACATTGTACACCTTCTGTATCATTACACCCTTTAGTTACTGCAATGTAGTTACACCACACGCCCAGACTATCCAGCAAACTGCTTCGAAATAAATTCGTTGAATGCGAGTAACTTGGCTTCAGGCGTATTATGTATACATGTACTAACCTACTGGCCACAAAAGAAAATTTGTGCCCGACTGGGACCCGAACCCAGATATCCCGCTAATCGCCAGTGTTCAGCTTAACTTTTATGCTATCCGATCACGCTTCCCGGACCTAATCAAACTTCCACGTGTCATACTCTCTACGTCAGTATACCACAGTCTCCTACATTCATCTCCCGCAGCTGTGCTCCATTTTCCTGCACTAGTGAGTGTGAGTCTCTGAGGAATCGACACCTACGATGTATTGGCATAAATTTTCATATGTCACCAATAGCTGACACAGATGAGCCAAAACATTATGACCACCTAAATAATAGCGTGTTTGTCCGTCTTTGGAACGAAGTACCGGGTGATCAAAAAGTGAGTATAAATTTGAAAACTGAATAAACCACGGAATAATGTAGACAGAGAGGTAAAAATTGACACACACGGTTGGAATGAAATGGGGTTTTATTAGAAGAAAAAAAAAGAAAAAAAAGTTCACAAAATGTCCGACAGACGGCGCTGGACAGCAAAACGTCAGTAACTGGTACCGTGACGGGTGAGAGGTACGCCGATATGTTATAGAATCGCATTATCCCCAGCTTGGCTGATAAACACCTGCTGGAACGTACGATGTTTATGCAGGATGCCGCTCCACCCCATATTGCTAGACGCGTGAAAGAACTCTTACACGCACGTGTGCTCAGCCGCCACTTTCGTTATGCTTGGTCTCCCAGGTCCCCAGACCTCAGTTCGTGCGAGTATTGCCTTTGGGGTTACCTGAAGTCGGAAGTGTATCGTGATCGACCGACATCTCTAGGGATGCTGAAAGACAACATCCGACGCCAATGCCTCACCATAACTCCGGACATGTTTTGCAGTGCTGTTCACAACATTGTTTCTCGACTACAGCTATTGTTGAGGAATGATGGTGGACATATTGAGCATTTCCTGTAAACAACATCATCTTTGCGTTGTCTTACTTTGTCATGCTAATTATTGCTATTCTGATCAGATGAAGTGCCATCTGTCGGGCATTTTTGAACTTTAGTATTTTTTTGGTTCTATAAAACCCCATGTCATTCCAAGCATGTGTATCAATTTGTACCTCTCTGTCTACATTATCCGGTGATTTATTCAGTTTTCAAAATTATACTGACTTTTTGATCACCCAGTACATCACTGATTCTGAGTAACAGCAATCCGACAGGTTTGTCGACGTATGTGGCATTAGATATCTACACACAGGTCATGAATTTCGCGTAATTAACGGTGATGGTGCCCGATAGGGACCCAGATGAATTCCACAGGTTTCACTCAGGCGAATTTGGTCGCCGAGACACCAACGTGAGTGCACTATAACGTGCTCAAACCATTGTAGCTCGGTACTGACTCCCAGACACGGACAGTTTTCGTACTGACAACTAATATCGCAGTCGGGGAAGACATCAAGCACGAAGGGATGCAGGTGGTTTGCAGCTTTGCAGCTGTGAGCATGTTTTCGATTACTATCACGGGTCCTGTGGTGTCACCGCCAGACACCACACTTGCTAGGTGGTAGCCTTTAAATCGGCCGCGGTCCGGTAGTATACGTCGGACCCGCGTGTCGCCACTGTCAGTGATTGCAGACCGAGCGCCGCCACACGGCAGGTCTATGAGACACGTCCTAGCACTCGCCCCAGTTGTACAGCCGACTTTGCTAGCGATGGTTCACTGACAAATTACGCTCTCATTTGCCGGGACGATAGTTAGCATAGCCTTCAGCTACGTCATTTCCTACGACCTAGCAAGGCGCCATTATCAATTGCTATTTATCTTGTGATGCATGTACCGTCAGACCGATGTTCACCAATTATGGATTAAAGTTAAGTATTCCAACAGGTACGTACTATTTTTGCTAGTCTCATATCCCTGACCTGTTCCAGACCTTACGCCATCCTGCGTGAGCTTAAACGCGTGCCTTTCGGCTACCCGTCATTGTGGATTGGCTGTCTTGCCAGTCCACAACAGATCCCATGCAAGCGCAGGACAATGTCTCCCCTAGCGTAACACAGCACCTGTGTCTGTGGCGCGCTGCACGTTTCGAGCCGCCGTTCACCTCGATGACGGCGTTTGTGGAGACGACCATCGACCTAACGTAGCAAAAATGTGATTCACGCGAAGAGCCGACACGCTTCCATTGACCGACGGTCGAATCCCGATGGTCCCGTGCATATTGCAATCGTAATTGACGACGTCGTTGGGTCAACACGTGAACATGTAGGCGTGGTCTGCTGCGGAACTCCATGTTCAACAAAGCACGGTGAACGATGTGTTCCGAAACACGGGTACTAGCGTTGTGCTCTTTCGGCAGAGATGTCACAGATCGCAATCTATCCTACTTTACAGAGCCGACAAGCCTCCGAACCCCATGTTCTGTGAAGAGTCGTGGGCGTCCAACCATTCGGTGCCTGGTGGTAGTTTTAGTGTCCTTCTACCTCTTTCCGTAGATCCTCACGACAATAGCACGTGAATACTCGACCAGCTTCGCTTTTTGCGAGCTACTCACTCACAGGCTCTGCGTAACTATGATCTGTCCTTTTTAAAAGTCGCTTATCTCAATGGATTTCCCCACCTCAGCCCATATCTTCGCGAGGGTGACCCCTGTCCTTATCTGCTCCGCTCACATACTTTTGTTTGCAAGTCACCTGCCCGCAGCACCACCTGGCGGCACCCAACGTTGCAGTGGGCAGTGGTCGTGATGTTTTGGATGGTCAGTGTGTACCTGACGGAGCTTAAGCCAAGTTATTAGCATTGAACAGTTTAATTTCGGTCGGCTGTCTATCGTCAGCAATGTTTGTTCAATCAGAAGCGCAAGTAAATTTGCAACAAATGTTTATTAGCGTAGTATTTCATTCAGCGATGATTGTGGGTCGCTCGCAGATGTACGGTACGCTATTTGCCACATCGATACTAGTGCTCACGAGGAGGACATACCTAGGACCATCACCCGATTTCCCAGAAACTTCGCTCAGTGGAAGAGGGGCCACAGTAAGCGCACCGTGTCTCCGCTTATCTGTAGATACTCCACCGTTTCTGGAAAAATGGCGGTCCAAGTTTACGCCGTAAGTTACATGGCTATTAGTGTGATGGAAGTTCATCTGAAGCGGTGACATAGTGGTTGATACAAGGGCTTCTTCTCCGTTGAAGGCAGTTCTATTTTTTCCTCACATAACAGGTTTTGACATGTTGCATGTTTATAGACAACTGAAGTTTGACATTCTTTATATTTAAACAAATTTCGAGAACTTAAAATAATATCTACCGCTTGATTAATAGGGACGATAAAGTAAAATAAATGCACACTATATATTTTACCGAGCGTGATGGCTCAGTGGTTAGCACGCTGGACTCTCATTCCGGAGAACGACGATTCAGACCCGCGTCCAGCCATCCAGATTTAGCTTTTCCGTGATTTCCCTAAATCACTCGAGGCAAATGCCGGAGTGTTTCCTTTGAAAGGGCACGGCCGATTCCCTTCCCCATCACTGACACAATCCGAGCTTGTGCCCCGTCTCTAATAACTTCCATCTCGACGGGACGTTAAACCCAGCCTTCCTGTCTTCCCTCCTGAATATTTCTTATTCAGTATTTAAAGCTAAATCCACCCGTGAGTTTCCGTATACAAGGAGCATATAGTTTTCACCAAATGAATGTTTCTTAGGCAACAATTGTTTCATTGCTTGCCCCTCATGAATGAAATGATTCCTCATGACCTGAGTCTCTTTGAATTCTAAACGCAAAGTAAAATAAACAAAAGGGTAACACATACACAATTTCTTCACGTCATGATTGCCCAGCCTAGTCCAGTCGCCTGTTCAAACTAAGAAAATAAGTAATTTAAATCCAGCATCTTCGTTCCATCTGTGAGTTTCTACAACTTTTCCTATGCTCCGCTCAAACTTTTTCTTTTTGACTCATCAGTCTTGTGATTTTTGGTGCGGCCTTCCACGAATTTCCCTCCTGTGTCAACCTCTTCATCCCACAGTAGTACTTGCAACCTGTGTCATCTGTAGCTTATTGCCTGCTACAGCTCCCTCTAGTACCATGGAAGTGAGTCCCTCATGTCTTAAAAGATGTCATATAATCCTATCACATATCCTTGTCAGCGTTCTCGTCTCCGATTCTGCGCAGAAATTCCTCATTTCTTACCTTATCAGTCCACCTATTTTTCTAAATTCGTCTATAGCAGCGCATCTCAAATGCTTCGATTCTCTTCCGTTCCGATTCTCACTCGTGTACAGTGCCGTATCTCCAAACGCACATTCTCAGAAATTTGTTCCTCAAAATGTTTCAAAAATGGTTCTGAGCACCATGGGACTTAACTTCTGAGGTCATCAGTCCCCTAGAACTTAGAACTACTTAAATCTAACTAACCTAAGGACATCACATCCATCCATGCCCGAGGGAGGATTCGAACCTGCGACCGTATCGGCCGCGCAGTTCCAGATTGTAGTGCCTAGAACCGCTCAGCCACTCCGGCCGGCCTCTAATTGTTGCCCATGTTTGATACCAGTGGACTTCTTTTGGCCAGGAATGCCCTTTTTGCCAGCGCTAGTCTGCTTTTGATGTCCTCCTTGCTCCGCCCGTCTCTATTATTTTGCTGCCTAGGTAGTAGAATTCCTTAACTTCATCTACTTATTGACCATCAATCTTGATGTTCTCATTTCTGCTGCTCTCGCTCGAACTTGTCATGCGCTAAACGGCACACAGATCACCTCGGAAACGTTGACCGCCGTTTTCTCAGAAACGTTCGAGTATCAACGGATGAGCCGACGCACGTGTTCGCTTATTTCGACTCCTCTTCCACTGAGGGAAGCTTCTGGAAAGTGGGGCTATGGCACTAGCCGTGTTGCCCTCGGCAGTAGTGGCGTCTCAGATAACGATGGAGAATCTGAGATCAAAGAGCGGTGAGATACGACGCGGGTCACGCGTGAAAACGGGCCGTTACTGTCGGCCCCGGCTGCAGCAGGAGAAGCCCTTTCCTATTAAGATATTTCTATAAATAACGGCGTCCGCTTTCACGCCTGTCTGGCGAGACCGTAGTTGGCCGTAATTAAAATCCGAGCCTCGGATTCCGCCCGGCGGTGCCCGACCGAACCGCGGCGTTAATCTCACTTTCACGCCGCTGAATAGCGTGTAATTTCCACGTCGTCTCGTATTTTCCAAAGAGAAAGAGAGAGAGAGAGAGAGAGAGACAGAGAGGTGGCAGAGGAAATAAAAATTTAAAAAAATTGGTAAGTAAGCAGAGAGGAGACAGCGCTGTACGCGGCGTCAGGAGGTCAAACGCCACAGAGATAGGCCATCGCGACAAACAAAAGACGACAGGCTTCGGCCTCGCTGCTGACTCACGCCGCAGGTAATAACATTAAGAGATAAACACAGAGCGAGTGGCGTACCTGTTAATAAGGGAGCCGTATAGCCGACCGACTCCCATTGTCGGCCACGGCGAAGCGGTGCGAGTGTGTGCGTGCGTTAGCGAGTGTGCGTCGGCACGTGTGCGAGACTGGCTACGTGCCTGTCTGTACGTGCGTAGATGTGTGTGTGTGTGTGTGTGTGTGCGAGGTGGCTTTGTGAGGCGAACGCAACGCCGTTACGCAGCGAAGAAAGGAGTCCCCGAGGCGTCCCTATTCTGATGATGAGGACGCCCGCTAAAAGGCCCTGGAGAGCCCGCGGTCTTGAGGACACACACAGCCTCCCCTACCTTCGGTGAAGACGCGCTCCTCTGCCGCGCCTACGTCGCTACTCAGCGCATCTTTTTTCCGTACACTTTTGGTCTCTTCTTTTTCCGCCCACTGCGCCTTCACTTTAGTCCGCCCCCACCTCGTCCGCTGACACACGACCATTTGGATACTTTTTAAGCCCCGAAATTGCCGGCTCCGAAATAATAACGCGGGCTCATTGCGGCGCGGGCGTCGTCAGCAGTTGCCTGCCTGCCCGGTACCTTGCGTTCGCCCTGCATTGTCTTCTTCCACCCACGCACGCCGCCCCGCGCCGCCGGCATATCGTTTGTGTGTCTGAGAGAGAGAGAAAGAGAGAGAGAGGGAGAGGGTCTTCATCTCCGCCCCCCTCCCCCCCCCCTTCCAGAGTACCATCTCTCGTCCCGTGGTGGGTACGCCTATCGTTTTTCCAACAGAGGGCGACCTGTCATCGAGCCGTATAATTTCTACCCGCAACAAGGGCGTGTCCGATTCCTCGGCCGCTCTGCCATTATTAAGCTGTTTGTTCGGCCGCTCGGGACTCTCCATCTCGTTTATGGGAGTACAAAAGTTCTGACTCTATTTATGCAAGGCTATCTTGTGGACTGTTCCTCTTAGATTTTCTTCGTACAGTGGTCAAAATGTTGCATATCGCTTTATTGTCAATACTGGTAAAAGCGGTGGCTCGTTTTTATTTTACAGGTTATTATTCCTTGCTGTAGGGGCTGTGATTTTTGATATTTTTTGTCTAAACCAGCAACACGCAGGTTCCGCTCAGATTACGTTGATACAATAGCTCCCTATTTAGCAATCATATACAACCGCTCGCTCACCGATAGGTCTGTACCTACAGATTGGAAAATTGCGCAGGTCGCACCAGTGTTTAAGAAGGGTAGTAGGAGTAATCCATAGAACTACACACCTATATCATTGACGTCGGTTTGCAGTAGGGTTTTAGAGCATATTCTGTATTCAAACATTATGAATCACCTCGAAGGGAACGATCTATTGATACGTAATAAGCATGGTATCAGAAAACATCGTTCTTGTGCAACGAAGCTAGCTCTTTATTCGCACGAAGTAATGGCCGCTATCGACAGGTTGACCGTTCCTCACAAGCGACTTCTAATCAAGCTGCGGGCCTATGGGCTATCGTCTCAGTTGTGTGACTGGATTCGTGATTTCCTGTCAGGAAGGTCGCAGTTCGTAGTAATAGACGGCAAATCATCGAGTAAAACTGAAGTGATATCAGGTGTTCCCCAGGGAAGCGTCCTGGGACCTCTGCTGTTCCTGATCTACACTCCTGGAAATTGAAATAAGAACACCGTGAATTCATTGTCCCAGGAAGGGGAAACTTTATTGACACATTCCTGGGGTCAGATACATCACATGATCACACTGACAGAACCACAGGCACATAGACACAGGCAACAGAGCATGCACAATGTCGGCACTAGTACAGTGTATATCCACCTTTCGCAGCAATGCAGGCTGCTATTCTCCCATGGAGACGATCGTAGAGATTCTGGATGTAGTCCTGTGGAACGGCTTGCCATGCCATTTCCACCTGGTGCCTCAGTTGGACCAACGTCCGTGCTGGACGTGCAGACCGCGAGAGACGACGCTTCATCCAGTCCCAAACATGCTCAATGGGGGACAGATCCGGAGATCTTGCTGGCCAGGGTAGTTGACTTACACCTTCTAGAGCACGTTGGGTGGCACGGGATACATGCGGACGTGCATTGTCCTGTTGGAACAGCAAGTTCCCTTGCCGGTCTAGGAATGGTAGAACGATGGGTTTGATGACGGTTTGGATGTACCGTGCACTATTCAGTGTCCCCTCGACGATCACCAGTGGTGTACGGCCAGTGTAGGAGATCGCTCCCCACACCATGATGCCGGGTGTTGGCCCTGTGTGCCTCGGTCGTATGCAGTCCTGATTGTGGCGCTCACCTGCACGGCGCCAAACACGCATACGACCATCATTGGCACCAAAGCAGAAGCGACTCTCATCGCTGAAGACGACACGTCTCCATTCGTCCCTCCATTCACGCCTGTCGCGACACTACTGGAGGCGGGCTGCACGGTGTTGGGGCGTGAGCGGAAGACGGCCTAACGGTGTGCGGGACCGTAGCCCAGCTTCATGGAGACGGTTGCGAATGGTCCTCGCCGATACCCCAGGAGCAACAGTGTCCCTAATTTGCTGGGAATTGGCGGTGCGGTCCCCTACGGCACTGCGTAGGATCCTACGGTCTTGGCGTGCATCCGTGCGTCGCTGCGGTCCGGTCCCAGGTCGACGGGCACGTGCACCTTCCGCCGACCACTGGCGACAACATCGATGTACTGTGGAGACCTCACACCAAACGTGTTGAGCAATTCGGCAGTACGTCCACCCGGCCTCCCGCATGCCCACTATACGCCCTCGCTCAAAGTCCGTCATCTGCACATACGGTTCACGTCCACGCTGTCGCGGCATGCTACCAGTGTTAAAGACTGCGATGGAGCTCCGTATGCCACGGCAAACTGGCTGACACTGACGGCGGCGGTGCACAAATGCTGCGCAGCTAGCGCCATTCGACGGCCAACACCGCGGTTCCTGGTGTGTCCGCTGTGCCGTGCGTGTGGTCATTGCTTGTACAGCCCTCTCGCAGTGTCCGGAGCAAGTATGGTGGGTGTGACACACCGGTGTCAATGTGTTCTTTTTTCCATTTCCAGGAGTGTATATAAATGACCTGGGTGACAATCTGAGCAGTTCTCTTAGGTTGTTCGTAGATGATGATGTAATTTACCGTCTAGTAAGGTCATCCGAAGACCAGTATCAGTCGCAAAGCGATTTAGAAAAGATTGCTGTATGGTGTGGCAGGTGGCAGTTGATGCTAAATAATGAAAAGTGTGAGGTGATCCACATGAGTTCCAAAAGAAATCCGTTGGAATTCGATTACTCGATAGATAGTACAATTCTCAAGGCTGTCAATTCAACTAAGTACCTGGGTGTTAAAATTGCGGACAACTTCAGTTGGAAAGACCACATAGATAATATTGTGGGGAAGGCGAGCCAAAGATTGCGTTTCATTGGCAGGACACTTAGAAGATGCAACAAGTCCACTAAAGAGACAGCTTACATTACACTCGTTCGTCCTCTGTTAGAATATTGCTGCACGGTGTGGGATCCTTACCTGGTGAGATTGACGGAGGACATCGAAAGGGTGTAAAAAAGGGCAGCTCGTTTTGTATTATCACGTAATAGGGGAGAGTGGCAGATATGATACGCGAGTTGGAATGGAAGACATTAAAGCAAAGACGTTTTTCGTCGCGGCGAGATCTGCTTACGAAATTTCAGTCACCAAATTTCTCTTCCGCATGCGAAAATATTTGGTTGAGCCCAACCTACATAGGTAGGAATGATCATCAAAATAGAATAATAGAAATCAGAGCTCGAACAGAAAGGTTTAGGTGTTCGTTTTTCCCGCGTGCTGTTCGGGAGTGGAATGGTAGAGAGATAGTATGATTGTGGTTCGATGAACCCTCTGCCAAGCACTTAAATGTGAATTGCAGAGTAATCATGTTGATGTATGTGTAGAAGGTAAAACAGAGGCCACTACTTCCACCACATCATGTGGATTTAGTGCTCACGTACTCACACCGAGCCGTGAACACTTCCTAGTTTATCAATGGGGAATAACTGAACATGATTACTACTGTTATTGGTACCATGCGTGCAATGGTCGTGCCAGGCGCGCGATATTGAATCTTTACACTAACGCTAATGGCGCGAGACCTGGACGACCTTATAGCAACCGTTATAGTTCTGCATTATTCTGTTACACTAGGGGTGAGTTCACGTAATGAAAGAGAGAGAATTTCAGATTAACGGACTCAGTTGAGAATCAAACAATAATACAACCAAATGGGGGTGGCGGGAAGAAAAATTCAAATTCAGCAGCCTGCCCCAACGTACGTTCATAACGAGCCACGATAGCAGGAGAAAAGGAATTTTTGGAACGATCACCGTATTATCAAATAGGGGTCCAATTTTCTAAAGGAAGGGGTTGCACGCGTGCAACGACCACCATCAGGAATCAGCCAAAGACTAAGACAGATGCTACTGTGCGTGAGTCGCTAAGTAGTCTCCCGTACTAAAGGAATAAAACCTGCAAGACGCGAAACTATTCACAATGACTTATAAGGTTCCCTCTGGGCCGTAGGGCGCGAATCTACAGTGCACGTTGGCACCCATGCTTACCGAACTTCATCTCCTGGAAGCAGCACCTCCGGTCTCCGGCACGATCACCCTAGAACTGCCTACTGCCCCTTTGTCCACCACCCATCCGCGGGGGGCGGTTGGCGCCTACCCGCGAGAAACGGGCGCACACCTGAACTGGCCAATCATAGGGCCGGAATTTCACAGGGAGGCGACCTCACGACGTTAAAATTGAGCATAAATAGCGTTTACAAGGTTGGTAAGGCAGGTTGGGGAACTGAGAACAGGACAAACTTAGGCCACTACTGAACATTCAAACGACACTACGTGCTACCTTGGCGATCGGAAAAAGGATAGGAAACGGGGAGCCATAAATAAAGAAAATTTCTGGCGCCAAGCTCCTCTCGATCAGCGCGAGACAAACTGTAAAAATCGTCAAATAAATCAGGCAACTCATAGAAATTATTAATATTGCCTGAATTATTATTTTACCGAATACCAGAATTCCTACCCCCATTAACCATGGACCTTGCCGTTGGTGGGGAGGCTTGCGTGCCTCGGCGATACAGATGGCCGTACCGTAGGTGCAACCACAACGGAGGGGTATCTGTTGAGAGGCCAGACAAACGTGTGGTTCCTGGAGTGGGGCAGCAGCCTTTTCAATAGTTGCAGGGGCAACAGTCTGGATGATTGACTGATCTTGCCCTGTAACACTAATCAAACCGGCCTTGCTGTGCTGGTACTGCGAACGGCTGAAAGCAAGGGGAAACTACAACCGTAATTTTTACCGAGGGCATGCAGCTTTACTGTATGGTTAGATGATGATGGCGTCCTCATCTCCGGGCGGGGACTACTCAGGAGGACGTCGTAATCAGGAGAAAGAAAACTGGCGTTCTACGGATCGGAGCGTGGAATGTCAGATCCCTTAATCGGGCAGGAAGGTTAGAAAATTTAAAAAGGGAAATGGATAGGTTAAAGTTAGATATAGTGGGAATTAGTGAAGTTCGGTTGCAGGAGGAACAAGACTTTTGGTCAGGTGAGTACAGGGTTATAAATACAAAATCAAATAGGGGTAACGCAGGAGTAGGTTTAATAATGAATAAAAAAATAGGAGTGCGGGTAAGCTATTACAAACAGCATAGTGAACGCATTATTGTGGCCAAGATAGACACAAAGCCCATGCCTACTACAGTAGTACAAGTTTATATGCCAAATGGCTCTGCAGATGATGAAGACATTGAAGAAATGTATGATGAGATAAAAGAAATTATTCAGGTAGTGAAGGGAGACGAAAATTTATTAGACATGGGTGACTGGAATTCGAGAGTAGGAAAAGGGAGAGAAGGAAACATAGTGGGTGAATATGGATTGGGGGAGAGAAATGAAAGAGGAAGCCGTCTGGTAGAATTTTGCACAGAGCGTAACTTAATCATAGCTAACACTTGTTTCAAGAATCATAAAAGAAGGTTGTAAACATGGAAGAAGCCTGGTGATATTAGAAGGTCTCAGACATTTCCAGGCGCAGATGTGGACTCTGACCACAATCTATTGGTTATGAACTGTAGATTAAAACTGAAGAAACTGCAAAAAGGTGGGAATTTAAGGAGATGGGACCTGGATAAACTGACTAAACCAGAGGTTGTACAGAGTTTCAGGGAGAGCACAAGGGAACAATTGACAGGAATGGGGGAAAGAAATACAGTAGAAGAAGAATGGGTAGCTCTGAGGGATGAAGTAGTGAAGGCGGCAGAGGATCAAGTAGGTAAAAAGACAAGGGCTAGTAGAAATCCTTGGGTAACAGAAGAAATATTTAATTTAATTGATGAAAGGAGAAAATATAAAAACGCGTTAAATGAACCAGGCAAAAAGGAACACAAACGTCTCAAACATGAGATTGGCAGGAAGTGCAAAATGGCTAAGCAGGGATGGCTAGAGGACAAAAGTACGGCTGTAGAGGCTTATCTCACTAGGGGGAAGATAGATACTGCCTACAGGAAAATTAAAGAGACCTTTGGAGAATAAAGAGCCACTTGTATGAATATCAAGAGCTCAGATGGAAACCCAGTTCTAACTAAAGAAGGGAAAGCAGAAAGGTGGAAGGAGTATATAGAGGGTCTATACAAGGGCGATGTACTTGAGGGCAATATTGTGGAAATGGAAGAGGATGTAAATGAAGATGATACGATACTGCGTGAAGAGTTTGACAGAGCACTGAAAGACCTGAGTCGAAACAAGGCCCCGGGAGTAGACAACATTCCATTGGTACAACTGACGGCCTTGGGAGAGCCAGTCCTGACAAAACTCTACCATCTGGTGAGCAAGACGTATGAGACAGGCGAAATACCCTCAGACTTCAAGAAGAATATAATAATTCCAATCCCAAAGAAAGAAGGTGTTGACAGATGCGAAAATTACCGAACTATCAGTTTAATAAGTCACTGCTGCAAAATACTAACGCGAATTCTTTACAGACGAATGGAAAAACTGGTAGAAGCCGACCTCGGGGAAGATCAGTTTGGATTCCGCAGAAATATTGGAACACGTGAGGCAATACTGACCCCACGACTTATCTTCGAAAATAGATTAAGGAAAGGCAAACCTTCGTTTCTAGCATTTGTAGACTTAGAGAATGCTTTCGACAATGTTGACTGGAATACTCTCTTTCAAATTAGAAAGATGGCAGGGGTAAAATACACCGAGCGAAAGTCTATTTACAATTTGTACAGAAACCAGATGGCAGTTATAAGAGTTGAGGGGCATGAAAGGGAAGCAGCGGTTGGGAAGGGAGTGATACAGGGTTGTAGCCTGTCCCCGATGTTATTCAATCTGTATATTGAGCAAGCAGTAAAGGAAACAAAAGAAAAATTCGGGGTAGGTACTAAAATCCATGGAGAAGAAATAAAAACTTTGAGGTTCGCCGATGCGATTGTAATTCTGTCAGGGACAGCAAAGGACTTGGAAGAGCAGTTGAACGGAATGAACAGTGTCTTGAAAGGAGGATATAAGATGAACATCAACAAAAGCAAAACGAGGATAATGGAATGTAGTCGAATTAAGTCGGGTGATGCTGAGGGAATTAGATTAGGAAATGAGACACTTAAAGTAGTAAAGGAGGTTTGCTACTTGGGAAGCAAAATAACTGATGATGGTCGAAATTTGTGAACATCGAGTATAGATTTAAGTGTAAGGAAGTCGTTTCTGAAAGTATTTGTATGGAGTGTAGCCATGTATGGAAGTGAAACATGGACGATAAAAAGTTGGACATGAAGAGAATAGAAGCATACGAAATGTGGTGCTACAGAAGAATGCTGAAGATTAGATGGGTAGATCACATAACTATTGAGGAGGTATTGAATAGAATTGGGTAGAAGAGGAGCTTGTGGCACAACTTGATAAGAAGAAGGGACCGATTGGCCAAGAGATGACCACAGTATACAGATTCAGAAGGCTCAAATGGTTCAAATGGCTCTGAGCACTATGGGACTCAACTGCTGAGGTCATTAGTCCCCTAGAACTTGGAACTAGTTAAACCTAACTAACCTAAGGACATCACAAACATCCATGCCCGAGGCAGGATTCGAACCTGCGACCGTAGCGGTCTTGCGGTTCCAGACTGCAGCGCCTTTAACCGCACGGCCACTTCGGCCGGCTAGATTCAGAAGGATGTAGGTTGCAGTAAGTACCGGGAGATGAAGCTTGCACAGGATAGAGTAGCATGGAGAGCTGCATCAAACCAGTCTCAGACTGAAGACAACAACAACAACAACAACAACCAGAATGCTGGGATTAGGTTCAAATGGTTCAAATGGCCCTGAGCACTATGGGACTCAACATCTGAGGTCATCAGTCGCCTAGAACTTAGAACTACTTAAACCTAACTAACCTAAGGACATCACACACATCCATGCCCGAGGCAGGATTCGAACCTGCGACCGTAGCGGTCACGCGGTTCCAAACTGAAGCGCCTAGAACCACACGGCCATACCAGGCGGGCGCCGGGATTAGGAATATGAAGTACGAGCACGTCTTTCACTGGACATAATAGGAAACAAAACTAATTTTTTTCTGTGAGGTACATTCATAAGAAAATAAAAATAAAGAACAGGTTTGTTTGCGTGGCCACGTTCCCCAGCAGCTGTTAAAATCAGTTACAATTGCTTATCCATCTTCAGCGTACTGCAATTTAATTACAGAAAATTACACCAGACACGTTTCGCTTTTATTTGTTTGTAAACCACTTCCATTGTTATTCTGAAAATTGGACACATTCGTTTGTGGTTTTTTGCTTGTTTTAGTTTAAAAACAGCGTTTTGTTTGTAAAGTTGGTCTGCAAGTTACTTAAAGCGGTTCTTTACATATTCTGCTTCTTCCCTCCTTGCTAACAGCGCTTGGTGTCGAAAGATTTCGGTTCATATACGCACTTGGCAGTTTTTGCCGTTCTGCAATATTTCTTGCTCTGTATTATTTGTGATTGGTGCTTTAGTTTTGTAAACTGTTTCTCACTCTGCACAGTAACAGTGCTGGCAAACCGCACACTCTTTGAACTGATGGACCATTTAACATAACCTTAAATATACACATATAACCACTGTCTCTATTTACCACTACCATCTCCTCCCAGATTCTGTCCTATAGTCGAGGTCCACGCTTATTCTCGCCCCCTCCCCCAACCCCCCCCCCCCCCCAAAAAAAATGCGATCAGTCCCTCCCCCAACCCCTATCACATCTCTACCTAACATACAAAACAATTTCACTAATTTACACTAACACACACACACACACACACACACACACACACACACACACACACCAAGAGAGAGAGAGAGAGAGAGAGAAATAGTTTACAGAAGTAAAGTGTAAATAATACAGCGCAAGAAATACTGAAAATGGCAAAAACCGCAAAGCGCCTATGTGAATCGAAGTCTTTCGATCTCAGCCGGTGCTAACAAGGAGGGAAAAAGCAGAATATGTAAAGAAATATGGTAAGTAACTTGCACACCAACGCTGTTTTTAACCTAAAACAAACAAAAATCTACAAAGTATGTGTCCAATCTGCAGAAAAACCGCGGAGGATGCTTTATCAATAAAAGCGAAAAGCGTCTGATGTAATTCTCTTTAATTAAACTGCAGTAGGCTGAAGACGGATAACCAATAGCAACTAAAAAAATAAAGAAGATAAACATTTTTAGACTTGTCAGATCTCAGTTTCTTCCGTCGTCCACAATGTTCAAATAAGTTGCCCGGAATGCAATCAGATGACGTCATCGACAAGTGCCAATATTTCGACAGGATCACGCACAGCTACTGGGGCATATCCACCCCAAAGTAATACCACAGCAGCTCAGAGGGACAGCTTTGCGTCCACTTACAGTTGATCCAGATATCGTTGTTTTACCTGCGAACCGTTGTCTTGGACAAGCAGGAATGCTTTCAAAAGCTGCAGAGTTAACTGTATGATTTAGTGTATCGCAGGTTCGGTGCTGTCCGCACAAAAAGTGTTGAGAGGAAGACCAACAGCCTCCTGAAGAAAAGTTCCTTGTCAGAGGAGATTGCCCAGAGTGTTAATTCTCATTGTGCTGTTCGTCCTAGGTTATATGGCCTTCATAAGGTCCTCAAGGGAAGTGTTCCTTCTCATCCGATTGTAACATCGCTAACATATCGTGCAGCAAAACACTTCGATACTCTGTTGAGCCTTACAGTCGGTCGATATTAGCACCGCGTTAAGAACTCGGCGGATTTCTCACGTCGAATAGAGGAAACTCGTTTGAATGAATCTTATATTCTATTAAGCTCTGATGTGGTCTCTCTCTTGGCTCGTGTTCCTCTGTATCATTCGTTGCTGTTGATTGAATTTGGTGCTGAACTAACGGACCTTTTTGGACATGTGTTGATTTCCGCTTGCTTTTTATTCAGTGACCAGTACTACGAGTAAACTGGTGGAATTGCGATGGGAAGCCCATTGACACTTGTTATAGCCAATTTGCTCATGGAAGATTTCGAGGAACGTGCCTTGGAGTCGCCGCTTTGAAACTTGGGTGTTTTTTCAGATATGTAGACAATACTTTTACTGTTTTGCCTCATCGAAGTGAGAATTTGAACGACTTTTTAAAAGACCTGAATTCGATCCAACCGAATATTTGTTTCGCGATGGAGATGGGAAAGAAGGGCTGTCTTCCCTTCCGTGATGGGTTGGTCAGTAGCAAGGTCGATGGTAGGTTGGGACATGCCGTTTGTAGGAAGCCTCCTCACAACGACTTGTATCTCCAGGCTGATAGATGTCACCATCCGGGTCAGCGTCAAGGAGTCCACGACTCTTCACAGAACATGGGGTTCGGAGTCTTGTCTGCTCTGTAAAGTAGGATAGATGGCGATCTGTGACATCTCTGCCGAAAGAGCACAACGCTAGTACCCGTGTTTCGGAACACATCGTTCACCGTGCTTTGTTGAACATGGAGTTTCGCAGCAGACCACGCCTACATGTTCACGTGTTGACCCAACGACGTCGTCAATTACGATTGCAATATGCACGGGACCATCGGGATTCGACCGTCGGTCAATGGAAGCGTGTCGGCTCTTCGCGTAAATCACGCTACGCTAGGTCGATGGTCAGTCGTATAAGAATGGCGCTAGAAGCAACACTATGAGGGTTCAGATCAGGTTTGTTCTAAATACGACCTGTAACGGTGCTGAGCATTAATTAACTTTGAGATTGGACGTAGTGAGCTGATGTTAGTCAAGAAATCCTTTAAGCTGACAAAGACGCAGTTTAGTCCAACGAAAAACGAGTCCAGAGTCCAAAATTTTATTTGTTTTGTCTTTTTAGTCCCTCGATGACTAGGACCGGGTCGAAGGCCCATTTGATGATTTGAAAATGTATCTCGACCAGAAAATAGTCATCGAGTAAATAATAAAAAAAAGGTAAATCACTACTACAGCATGATGGAAGTTCGTAAAGACACAGTTATCAGCACCTCATGTGTAACAGGGCTACGAGAAGCTGAATGTTTTTTCCACGATACTGCAGAAAGACTTGGCAGGGATGTGGCCTCCGTACATGACTGATGGCAGCGGTGCTCGCTGGAACATAAAGTGGAAAAAAGATCGAGGCCAGACAGCCACGTGGCACTACTGAGTGGGGAGACCATCGTCTTCAGGGTATGGCTGTGGCCCACCGTTCTGCGTCTGCAGGAGCAATTCGAGCAGAATATGGCACCATTGTGACACAGCAAACTGATATAAATACGTTATTTCAAGGATAGCTCCGAGCCAGACTCCCTATAGCATGCATTTCACTGACCCCAAAGCACGGGGAGAGCTCTTTGGAGGGTGTGCTATGTTTTCTAATGAAAGACACGTTTTCCTTGGTACCAGCGAAGGTTGTGGTCTGCAAACAACACTGGAAAAGAAGTTACGCAGCTACATTACTGACTATTAAAATTGCTACATCACGAAGATGACGTGCTACAGACGCGAAATTTAACCGACAGGAAGAAGATGCTGTGATATGCAAATGATTAGCTTTTCAGAGCATTCATACAAGGTTGGCGCCGTTGGCGACACCTACAACGTGCTGACATGAGGACAGTTTCCAACCGATTTCTCATACACAAACAGCAGCTGACCGGCGTTGCCTGGTGAAACGTTGTTGCGATGCCTCGTGTAAGGAGGAGAAATGCGTAGCCTATCGCGATTGCGGTTTACCGTATCGCGACATTGCTGCTTACGTTGGTCGAGATCCAGTGACTGTCAGCAGAATATGGAATCGGTGGGTTCAGGAGGGTAGTACGGAACGCCGTGCTGGATCCCAACGGCCTCGTATCACTAGCAGTCGAGATGACAGGTATCTTATCCTCATGGCTGTAACGGATCATGCAGCCACGTCTCGATCCCTGAGTCAACAGATGGGGACGTTTGCAAGACAACAAACATCTGCACGAACAGTTCGACGACGTTTGCAGCAGCATGGACTATCAGCTCGGAGACCGTGGCTGCGGTTACCCTTGACGCTGCATCACAGACAGGAGCGCCTGCGATGGTGTACTCAACGACGAACCTGAGTGCACGAATGGCAAAACGTCATTTTTTGGGATGAATCCAGGTTCTGTTTACAGCATCATGATGGTCCCACCCGTGTTTGGCGATATCGCGGTAAACGCACATTGGAGGCGTGTATTCGTCATCGCCATAGTGGCGTATCAGCAGGAGTGTTGGTATGGGGTGCCATTGGTTACACGTCTCGGTCACCTCTTGTTCGCATTGACGGCACTTTGAACAGTGGACGTTATCTTTCAGATGAGTTAACGACCAGTGGCTCTACCCTTATCGATCCCTGCGAAACACTACATTTCAGCAGGATAATGCACGACCGCATGTTGCAGGTCCTGTACGGTCCTTTCTGGATACAGAAAATATTCGGCAGCTGCCGTGGCCAGCACATTCTCCAGATCTCTCACCAACTGAAAACGTCTGTTCAATGGTGGCCGAGCAACTGGCTCGTCACAATACGCCAGTCACTACTCTTGATGAACTGTGGTATCGTGTTGAAGCTGCATGGGCAGCTGTACCCTTACACGCCATCCAAGCTCTGTTTGACTCAATGCCCAGGCGTATCAAGACCGTTATTACGGCCAGAGGTGGTTGTTCTGGGTACTGATTTCTCAGGATCTATGCACCCAAATTGCGTGAAAATGTAATCACATGTCAGTTCTAGTGTGATATATTTGTCCAATGAATACCCGTTTGTCATCTGCATATCTTCTTGGTGTAGCAATTTTAATGGCCAGTAGTGTAGATTGAAGCAGAAACGCACAGTATATGACATGTGGTGGTGTGGTGGTAATGCAGTTTAAAAAGCAAAAAAAACTGAACATTAAATAAATATAATGGGACTAATTAAATATTAAATATTTCTTCATATTTTAGGTACATATAAATATGTGTTGTACATACTTGTATATTCCGTTGACCAGGTACACACAAAAACGTTTACTGTGAATTTGATTTATGGAACAAGTAACTAATTAACCAACTATGAAAAGTATGGAAGGGGAGTAAAGACGAATGGTAATCGTTCTTGTATGGATGCAGGCCGCAAATGCGGAAAGCTACGTTACCGACAATACAAGTACAATAAGGGGAGCACACTGTAAGCGTGTAAAGCTCACACATATCGTAAAAGCGCCTTCTTTGTACTATACCGTTGGCACAACACATAATGACAGGTAAAGTTCCGCAGGCACTCACCGAGCCTAAACCCTGGCACCGGATTGCCATAGCTGTTCGACGATTGTAACCGAGTCTTTAACTCCCCATGCCAGAACTCACGACTGACACCTTCCCCTGATTTCAAGTGATTTTTCTATAACCAGCAGCCACCATGCTCGTAGATCCCTGTCCATCAGTAAGTATATATCTGCATGGTCTTGGTTTAGCTAATTCCTTCGCGTTTCCACTCCACGATCACATCACTCACAATGAATTCGGGTAGCTTTAGAAGGGTTGAAATATGCCTGATGGATTCGTTACACAGGTGACATCCAATGCCTCGTTCGATTTGGAAGTTACTGAGCTCTTCTGACCGACTAAGTCTTTTGTTACTGCTTCTCTACTGACAAGAGAATACTCCCCGTCGCCCTTTATACTGACGCATTTGCCTCTCGCCACATCAAGTGTTCAATCCGCGTTGCGTAGAAGTTCCGGATACTTTTGAGCAGATAGCGCACGTGGAGGTGTAATAACGTCTCCCATTCCTGCGTCATCTCTCGGCTACACGAGTATACCACAGTACACATGTACATTACCTGTGTTAATAGACCTATGGCATGAAAGCTCATTATCTGTCCTTCTCATTTTTTCGTGCGTAATTGCGCAGCAAGGCGCTAGACCTCTCATTAGTGCCAAATGGTCATTGAAGTCCGTAAAGTTTAGGTATGCGTAGTCTTGATCGTCTTCCCACCAAGCTGTAGGAATGCGAAACCATTAATCGGACATCAGTGCTGGTAGCGGGCGCCTCACCCCGCCTTTTTAATTGCAGAGTTGGCAGGAGGGGGCGAAGCCATCCAGGTCGCGGAGCCCTGGTGCATAATGCATCGCCGACCCATCGATCCCCGACACTGAGCCCGTTTCAGCCTCTTTCTATTAAATTCCCTCTACGCGGATGAACGCGGAAGAGGCGCATTAAATCTCGCGGCGAAACGGGAAATGCTTTGTTATACGGTAGAGATTCAAGTCACGAAGTATTTTGGGTAACAAGGTCGTCAAGGGAGAAGTATTTCTGCTTCTGTTCTGCGTAAATCGTGGCACTGAGAGTGACAGCAAAACCAAGTTTTGGGCGCAGCGAGGGCCGTTGTCTGCCTCATTCGCGAAAGATTCTTGAGTATTTAAGTAATTACAAGGTGTAAACTCGTTCTAAGCTTGAGTGAGCCGGCCGCGGTGGCCGAGCGCTTCTAAGCGCTTCAGTCCGGAACCTCGCGACCACTACGGTAGCAGGTTCGAATCCTGCCTCGGGCATGGATGTGTGTGATGTCCTTAGGCTAGTTAGGTTTAAGTAGTTCTATTTTCTAGGGGACTGATGACCTCCGATGTTAAGTCCCATAGTGCTCAGAGCCATTTGAACCATAAGCTTGAGTGAGCAACTGTTGTCGAACTTGTAGGAAATACAATGGCGTGCAAACCTTAAGGACGAAAGCAACATTCACCTGACGTGTCACTGCCAAGTTATATAGTCCGATGAAACCTAGGCCACACATAGAAAGAACTGCTGCCGTATAGCACAGTAGGTAAGTGAAAGAAATAAGTCGTTAAAGGAACGGCAACGACAATTTTATTGAAAGATGATAATTACAATGACGTCAGCACGGTTTACGATGGTCCCCTGCCAATTACAAACGTCGGGACATGGATCTTAGTAGGGTACTCGCTCACTATCAACAGCTCGTGCACTGCCAGTTCCGGTGAGGCAGTGCACGAGCATTAAGTCACCTGAAGATGGCCGCCAGTTGGTCCGCCGAAATATTGTGTCTGGACGACGAAATGATCTGGCTGCAAACCCGTGAAGAATATTAGAAGTTATTACGCCGGGACAGTGTACAAAATCGCATATATAAAAGTAGTCGGTTCTGTAGCCATAACTCACGAAACCTGCTGGATAATAGCAGCTATTAGTAAGTCCCTGCACCAGTCTTTAGTAACTCAAGTCCATGAAGAAAATGTGGAAGCAATCCAGTGTTCTTAAATTTTTACTGCAGATTCGAAAACATTTGTTTCAGAGTTATTTGAAGACAAAATAATATACAGGGTGGTCCATTGATCGTGGCCGGGCCAAATATCTCACGAAAAACGAAAAAACTACAAAGAACGAAACTTGCCTAGCTTGAAGGGGGAAACAAGATGGTGCAGTGGTTGGCCCGCTAGATGCCGCTGCCGTAGGTCAAACGGATATCAAGTGCGATTTTTTAAATAGGAACCCACATTTTTTATTACATATTGGTGTAGTACGTAAAGAAATATGAATGTTTTAGCTGGACCATTTTTTTCGCCTTGTGGCAGATGGCGCTGTAATAGTCAAAAACGTATGGCTCACAATTTTAGACGAACAGTTGGTAACAGGTAGGTTTTTTAAATTAAAATACACAACGTGGGTACGTTTGAACATTTTATTTCGGTTGTTCCAATGTCATAAATGTACCTTTATGAACTTATCATTTCTGAGAACGCATGCTGTTACAGCGTGATTACCTGTAAATACGACATTAATGCAATAAATGCTCAAAATGATGTCCGTCAACCTCAATGCATTCGGCAATACGTGTAACGACATTCCTCTCAACAGCGAGTAGTTCGCGTTCCGTAATGTTCGCACATGCATTGACAATGCGCTGACGCATGTTGTCAGGCGTTGTCGGTGGATCACGATAGCAAATACCCTTCAACTTTCCCCACAGAAAGAAATCCGGGACGTTAGATCCGGTGAAAGGGCGGGCCATGGCATGGTGCTTGGACGACCAATCCACCTGTCATGAAATATGCTATTCACTACAGCTCCAACCGCACGCGAGCTATGTGCCGGACATCCATCATGTTGGAAGTACATTGTCATTCTGTCATGCAGTGAAACATCTTGTAGTGACATCGGTAGAGCATTACGTAGGAAATCAGCATACATTGCACCATTTAGATTGCCATTGATAAAATGGGGGCCAATTATCATTCCTCCCATAATGACGCACCATACATTCAAAAATGGCTCTGAGCACTATGGGACTCAACTGCTGAGGTCATTAGTCCCCTCGAACTTAGAACTAGTTAAACCTAACAAACCTAAGGATATCACAAACATCCATGCCCGAGACAGGATTCGAACCTGCGACCGTAGCGGTCTCGCGGTTTCAGACTGTAGCGCCTTTAACCATACATTAACCCGCCAAGGTCACTAATGTTCCACTTGTCGCAGCCATCGTGGATTTTACGTATCCCAATAGCGCATATTATGCCGGTTTACGTTACCGCTGGTGGTGAATGACGCTTCGTTGCTAAATGTAACGCGTGCAAAAAATCTGTCATCGTCTCGTAATTTCTCTTGCGCCCAGTGGCAGAATTGTACACGACGTTCGAAGTCGTCGCCATGCAATTCCTGGTGCATAGAAATATGGTACGGGTGCAATCAAGGTTGATGTAGCATTCTCAACACCGATGTTTTTGAGATTACCAATTCTCGCGCAGTTTGTCTGCTACTGATGCGCGGTTTAGCCTCGGCGGCAGCTAAAACATCTACTTAGGCATCATAATTTGCTGCAGGTCGTGGTTGTCGTTTCTCATGTGGCTGAACACTTCCTATTTACTTAAATAATGTAAATATCCGGCGGACGGTCCGGACACTTGGGTGATGTCGTCCAGGATACCGAGCAGCATACATAGCACACGTCCGTTGGGCATTTTGATCACAATAGCCGTACATCAACACGACATCGACCTTTTCCGCAAATGGTAAACGGTCCATGTTAATGCGGGTAATGTATCACAAAGCAAACACCGTCCGCACTGGCGGAATGTTCCGCGATACCTCGTACTTATACGTTTGTGACTATTACAGTGCCATCTGTCACAAAGCGAAAAAGCTGGTCCAATTAAAACATTCATATTTCTTTACGTAGTACACGAATATGTAATAAAAACTGGGGGTTCCCATTTAAAAAATTGCACTTGATATCCGTTTGACCTATGGCAGCACCATCTAGCGGGCCAACTATAGCGCCATCTGGTTTTCCCCTTCAAGATAGACGAGTTTCGTTCTTTGTAGTTTTTTCGTTTGACGCTTATTTCGTGAGATATTTGGCCTGGTCACTATGAATGGACCACCCTGTATAAAGAATACATTAGGCGTAAAGCAGCCTGAGATGTCATAGAAAAGGGGAGAAACAAAGACAAAATCATAATAACCTGCATAAAATGGAAACAATAACTTGACAAAAAGCTCAGAAACACAATATAAATTTCAATATGGTCATTGCCTGCGATGTAAATAACAAGATTATTTGGATACACGTGTAATCTTTCGGTCCTTCCTCGCTTCGTGGGAAGGGTAGTTGTAAGGTAGAGTCCTGTGGAGCCAGTTGAAAAGGACAGACATGATTTGTTCATACGTAGCGAATAGCTGAAGTATTGTAGCTCGTGTGACTGGATGCATGTCATATTAATGTCGACATTGCGTAATTATTGTGAACCAGCCGTGTGAGTATTGTAAGATACAGAAACAAAAATAATGAACTACCATACTCTAAGGGGAAAAAAAAAATTGAGTACGAAGGAATTATCCTGGTGGGACAGAAATCGGTAGATATGATGCACATGTATAGGTAAAGAAATGGTGATAATTTCAGAAAATTGGATGATTTATTCAAGAGAAAGAGCTTCACAAACGGAGCAAGTCAATAACGCTTGGGTCCACCTCTGACCTTTTTGCAAGCTGTTGTTCGGCTTGGCGTTTATTGGCGGGGCTTTTGGGTGTCCTCTTGGGGGATATCGAGCCAAATTATACTCAACTGGCGTGTTATATCGTCAAAATCCCGAGCTAGTTGGAGGGTCTCGTCCATAATGCTCCAAATGTTGTCAGTTGAGGAGAGACATGGCGACCAAGGCAGTGTTCAAGCTGGAAGACAAGCAGTACAAACTATCGCCGTGCGCAGGCGGGAATTATCTTGTTGCCTGCACGGCTTGCCACGTACTAAAAAACGTGGAATAGAACATCGTCGACATACCGCTGTGCTGTAAGCATACCAGGTAACAACCAAAGGGGACGTGCTAGGAAAAGAAGTGTCATCCTAGTCCATCACTCCTTCTTATCGGCCGGCCGCTGTGCGGTTCTAGGACCTTCAGTCCGGAACTGCGCTGCTGCTGCGGTCGCAGGTTGAATCCTGCGTCGGGAATGGATGTATGTGATGTCCTTAGGTTAGGTAGGTTTAAGTAGTTCTAATTCTAGTGGACTGACGACCTCAGATGGTAAGTCCCATAGTGCTCAGAGCCATTTGAAACTTCTTATCGGATGACAGTCAAGTTGATACCCCACTATCCCATCGCTGGTCATCAGGGCTCAGTTCGACGGTGGACTCATCACTGAAGACAATTTTACTCCAGTCAATGAGATTCCAGGCCTTAGACCTGGACTGGAGACGCCGCGGACAGCGCTGGGATACCAAAATGACTGTCATCCGCCATACGGCCCGGTATTTGGGAGTCATAGTCTTGGTTGTCATTTCATTTCATAACAGGACCCCTCTGGTAGTCATCCGTGGTACTCTTGCAGCTTGGCTGTAAGTCGACGATATTCTACGTTCTGTTTTGTTGCCCTTCGTGGCGAGCCATTCTGGGGTTACATTTCAGGAAGATAATGCCCGTCCGCACAAGGCGAGAATTTCTACTGGTTGCCCTCGTGCATCCCAAGTCATCTTGGCCAGCAAGGCCGCCGGATCTCTGCCCAATTGAGAACCTTTGGAGGATTATGGGCAAGTCCCTGCAACTGTCTATGGATTTTGACGATGCAACCCGCCGATTGGAGAGAATTTGGCACTATAACCTTCAAGAAGATATCCAACAAATCTCTCAATGCCATGCCAAATAACTGCTTGCAAAATGATCAAAGGTGTGCCAACGCGCTATTGGCTTGCTCCTTCTCCTGAATAAATCATCCTATTTGTCTGAAACTGTGCTCATTCGTTCTTCTGTATACGTATATCACACCTAAACGGTCTCCGTCTCATTCGGATAATTCCTTCATAATGTGTCTTTCTTGTCTTAGAGAATATTATTTCGTAGTTAGAGTAGCTCAGCAAACCATTACAACCCTGGGAAGTTTGAAATATCCTCGTACAAGAAAAACTCGAGACAGTCGTACGCCGAATGAGAGACAAAGAAACTAGCATAGAAGCTAGCAAAGTACCAGATAAAAAAATTTGATTGTGGAGATATCTACTTTTAAAATTATAAAATAACTGTCCCACATCAATGTCTTGATGTGCCAACTGAAGTCTGATGTCATTAGAAGAGGCATGCTAGAATCATACAGCGGATCGCCCCGAGGCGAGGTGGCGGTGTCTGCCTCTCGACCGTCCCCTCCCGCTGCCGTATAAAGTGTGCCAGCAGTAACGGCCGTCACGGCAGGCGAGAGCGGAACCCGCGCCTGCGTCGGCGTGTATCGCGTTACCGCGCCAGCTACCAGCGCGGCGGCGCGCCCCACATGCGATGCTAACGAGTGGATGCGCCGTCATCACAGTGCGCCGCGCAGCGTGCTGAGATGGCCGATACGGCGTCTCGAGTGCTGCGCGCGATGCGGCGCGATGCGATGCGACGCACGTGACGCTGGGGCCGGGATCGCGTTACACGCTGGCGGCGGGGCGGCCTGTGGGAACGGCCAGCCAGGCCGTGTGGACAGCAGGGAACCACGAAGGCGTGGTGTGAAAACACGGCGCGGAACCGACACTCACTGGTTCTGCACACGCTATAAGAAGTGGCCTAATAAACAACAATTTTACCAGCTGCCGAGTTCTTCCTAACATCATGCTTTCCAGCAGCTGCGGTTGCCCGGAATATGAAATAGTTTAAAAAAAATGGCTCTGAGCACTATGGGACTCAACTGCTGTGGTCATAAGTCCCCTAGAACTTAGAACTACTTAAACCTAACTAACCTAAGGACATCACACACATCCATGCCCGAGACAGGATTCGAACCTGCGACCGTAGCGGTCGTGCGGTTCCATACTGTAGCGCCTTTAACCGCTCGGCCACTCCGGCCGGCTGAAATAGTTTGTGAAAAGTTTATGTGTAGCTATTTCATAAGGCGTAGGTCTTTGCACTATATTGGACCGAATTACGTACTATCAAGCAGGCACCTCACAGACGAGGACGAACCGACCCCCCTCACTTCTTCGCAGCTATGAAAGATGGCTACATCTTTTACCGCTGGTCCGACAAAGACTCGAAACTCTTGCTTTCACTTTCCGTTTGGTACCTTCTACACCCCAGCCCCGGAGTCGTTCAAAAATGGTACAAATGGTTCTAAGCACCATGGGACTTAACATCTGCGGCCATCAGTCCCCTAGACTGAGAACTAATTAAGCCTAACTACCCTAAGGACAGCACCCATATCCATGCCCGAGACAGGATTCGAGCCTGCGGCCGTAGCAGCAGCGCGGTTCCGGACTGAAGCGCCAAGAACCACTCGGTCACAGCGGCCGGCCCCGGAGTCATATTTGACATTTAATTTCGGAAGTGGAAAAAGATTAATCACGACCTGGAGCACTTCATATCCATTACCCAATACTGGCCACAGTATGCTTGCATCTATACGGACAGCTCTAAAACTGAGGCGGGTGTGGCATACGCCTTATTCAGCCCCTCAGGCGACATAAACCAAATGTTTTTTGCACTGCCGCTCGAATCGTCTTTCTACATGCTGAGTTACTGGCCATTTGAAGTGGGACTGTTGATATTTATAAAAATATCTGGAATTACATATATCGATATTTAAAAATTGTCTTGATCGCTTCTTGGCATGCCGAAAAGATGTATCGATGTGCCGATATATCGATCAAGAAATATCGACATACCGGCCTATAAAAATATCGGCTGCGCATAGTAAATATACTGCCGGTTTTTGTGCTGTATATTTAAGTATTGATTTATTATTAGATATTCTGTACATCAACAACCTAGCAGCCTGCGTGTCCCCCTTAGAGCAAGAACTGAACGGAAAACGATCCGCGTTTATGCCTGACGACAACCACTTTGCTTCCAATGAAAGCTGCCTATAAGTGGCACAATAGAAGCTGTCCGATGGCTCCGTCGTTCGGTTTCGTCACATATCGGATTTGTTAGGAACACTTCATGTTGACTCCCCTGGTTTTTTTTTTTTTTCATTTCTGCAAACGCCAGCGCACTAGCAGTCATAGTGTCAAAGTTGCGTGGTAAAGTTAAAGCGCTGCAGTTTCTGTCGTCAGCACCGAGAGCCGATTACGTCAGCATTTCCCCTCACACGTCTCCGCCCTCCTCAAAGACCAATCTTGTCATTTAAATTTTTCATCAGAAGAAACAGCACGCTAGTTGCGTTGAAAATGTTTTTTTAACCCAATTGGTGTGCTCTTTCTTCACATCTGATGTCTTTTTATTCCGTTCACACTGCCACCCCCACAGCGCAATCGCACTTCTTATTTGCGTCATCTAAACTAGCTTCACACAGTCAAAGAGAAAGACTGGACGTGATGAAAACTCAAAAAGTAGTAGGACAACATACGATATAAAATAAAGATATCGATATTAACATTTCCATATCGATATAGTAGTGAATAAAATATAGCTCATATTTATCAATATTTCTGGAAAAAATATCGATATGTTGCTATACCGATGTTTCATCAACAGCCTTACTGCACGTATACTAAAAAGTTTCTCTCTCTGCAGCTACTTCGTCCGATGTAGGTCTTCGCGCTGAACTGGGCCGAATTACGCACCATCAAGCAGGCACGTCCCAGACGAAGGACGGACAGAAATCCCTCACTTCTTTGCAGCCATTAGAAACAACTACATCTTTCCAGAATGAGATTTTCACACTGCAGCGGAGTGTGCGCTGATATGAAACTTCCTGGCAGATTAAAACTATGTGCCCGACCGAGACTCGAACTCGGGACCTTTGCCTTTCGCGGGCAAGTGCTCTACCACTTTTTTTTTTTTTTTTTTTAATGTCACGCTGACCACTTTTTTTTTATATATAAGAAATTAATTTTTTTTACAAACACTAAATGAAATGCATCCTCTGCAAAAACAAAACAAAAAAAAATAAAAAATTCATTGTAAAACAAATCACAAATGTAAAGGAACAGGGATGTTATTTTTATGTATTTATTTATTTATTTTTCATAAAGATCACTCTGTTAAAAGGAACATGTAGAGCATTTCATGGTATAGTTTGTGCATTATATATGGAGCGGTGAGAGGAACGTGAGGTTCATTATCAGCTGTCAAATGTGCACACCGACTGCACCCGGCACCTCCCAACTGCGTGGGGGGTCGAGGAAGACTGCCTGAAGATAATTGGCAAAGGTTGTCCGATAGTGAGACCATCTATGAACCTCATTGTGGGCTTGCTGCAAGAAATACCAAAAGTCGAGTCGCGACTTGGCAGCATCCCCATAGAGGTACGCGATCGTCCAACCTTTGACCCAGATGATCGAGTGTGATTTAGTCGCCGGAAAGTAGTCACTCTCGGGATGTAAGAAGGAAGCAGGTGTAATATGTTGCGGGGTCACACGGAGGTAACAAGCCACCATCTGTCTTCCCAGGAGCCATACCTCCTCCACCGCGATACAAGTTAAGCGGTGATGGTCGTCATCCACTTGGCGACATTTCGGGCATAGTGGAGTGTCCACTAGTCCAATTGCATGGAGTCGCTGGTTGGTGTTGAACTTGCCACAGGTGACAGAGAACCACAGTGCCCGAACGAAGGTAGGAAGGAATTTTTGGTGCACATGTCTCCAAATCTTCGGCCAATGCAACTTGGGGTGTTTGAGTTCAATGACATTACGACTTATCCGTCGTAGCAGCCAAACATAAAAATCCTTCGCGCATGGTGGTCTCGTGCGCGGAAGCTCGTCTCTGATATAACTAAGTTCCACGATAAATGTTGATACATGCGCAAAATGTGACGTAATGTTGCCCACCGCCACCGGAGGTGTGAGGGACGCTGGAACTAGGAGATCCAGTAGGCGGGATGTAAGGGAATCACGCCCGCTACGCCATTGCTTGTACATCGTGGCTAGAAGGAGCGCCGTCGCTCGGCAGTGAACATTTGTAAGTCCGAGTCCCCCCTTGTCCGTAGGGAGCGTGAGCGTTGCGTATCGCACCTTGAGGGGCGACCCAATCATCACAAAATAGCCTAGTGCTGATTGAAGTCGACGTCCGAGCGTGAGTGGTAGGGGCAGGATCTGCGAAATATGCACCATTCGAGAAACCACATAAGTGTTCAGATATTCGACTCGCTGCAAAGGATCAAGGCGCCGTAGGAGATGTTGTCGGACCATGGTACGTGTTGTCTGTAAAATACGTCGGTAGTTAACTGCCGCAGTATGTTTTACAGATGAGGTAAAGTCTATGCCGAGATAGCGGAATCGTTGCACATAAGGAAACGGACTGATTTCTTCCGGCGTAAGGCCCCTTCCAACCGGCATTGCTGCCGATTTGTTCATGTTCACTGCACTACCCGCCGTCACACTGTGGTCCAACAACAGTTCAAGGACCGTCTTCACCTCTTCCTCAGAACGAACGAGCAGCAGGAGGTCGTCCGCATAGGCACGACATTTGAAGGTGTAGCCCCGCAGTTCCATCCCAGAAAGAGAATTTGTTAGCCTCCCAATTAATGGTTCCAACGCTATCGCGAACAGCAGCATCGAAAGAGGGCAGCCCTGGCGAATGGATCGTCGAATTTGAATGGGCCCTGCTATACGCCCATTAACCTGTACCAAGGATTGTGCGCCCCCATAAATCCTTCTAATGAGACCAGTAAAACGGTCTGGAAATCCCATTTGTTCCAGTACAGCGTACAGATAGTTGTGGCGCACCTTATCAAAAGCACTGTCAAAATCAACCGCCACCATCGCCGCTTTAAGCCGGCACTCCTCCGCTAGCGCTATCACATCACGGCATTCGGCAGTAGCTGTTTGCACATTCACCGATCCACCCGGTGTCGTCTGTTCTGGAGAGAGAACGCTACGAATTAACATACGACATCGGGACGCTAGCAACCGTGCAAAGATCTTATAGTCGGCATTAAGCAGGGTGATGGGGCGATAATGTGTGACCGTAATTCCTGGCTTCGGTTTATGTACTGGCACCAAGAGGCCTTCCATAAAAGCCGGTGGAATAGGCGCATCGGAATTTAACATCTCGTTGTACATTTCCGTCCATCGCGGTGCCATTTCGTTGCGAAATTCGCGATAAAATTCAGCAGGAAGTCCATCAATGCCTGGGGACCGATTCAACGCACCCTTTGCGATCGCATCATGTACTTCCTCACAGCTAATGGCTTCCAGTAAGGTTCCCGCGGCTTCCACCGTCAGTGTACGGGAGACTTACGTGGCTATACGTTCGAGGTCATCGACAGGGGCTGCTTCTTCCCGATAGATGTGTTGGTAATGGTCGACGAATGCAGAGACAATGTCCGCTTGACGCGTCACTCTTCGGTCTTCGCGGGTAATTAATTCCTGTACCAAAACGCGTCGTCGGTGTTTTCGTTCATTCACGACGTGGTGCATGGAAGGAATCTCGTGCATTATCGTATCGTGACATCTGGCGCGCACCATGGTTCCCTGAAGATGTTTCCGAGCTAAAGCCACTAGTTTAGCTTTTATCCTTTTGCGTTCGATCCAGACGTCCTGTCCCGGTGGACCATCGTCCAGGTCGCGCAGTGCTGCAAAATAAAAGTCGGTCGTACGGCGGCGCCATTCTGCCATCTCCCTGCTATATGAGATGAACGTACGGCGAAGCGCCGGTTTAGCACAAGTCAGCCACCAATCAAGCTTCGTCGCATACCTTCCAACCCTTCGCTCGCACATCGTCCATGTCTCAAGGATCCGGTGACGGCATTCAGGATCATGTAGATGTTGAATGTTTAATTTCCACGGGTCCTTACTGTTCCACACCTCTCTACGGGGAAGAAGCACCGTACAGATGTAAGCGCTGTGATCTGAAAATGCCAATGGCCAGCGTTCCGCGTCCTGGACATCATTTGCATGAGCCCGCGAGATATAAATGCGATCTAACCTGCTCGCCGAATGACTGGTCACATAGGTGTATCCCGGTGCATCTCCATGTCGTAATTCCCACGTGTCACTAAGTACAAGGTCGTTGACAACGATTCGCAACTCCTGGCTGATGTTTGCTTGCGGCCATTGGTCTTTCTGGCTGAGAACGCAGTTGAAATCTCCACCAATTATTACACATTCATAACGTCCATGGAAAAGTGGGGCAACGTCTTCTGCATAAAATCGTGCCCTTTCCCGCCGCCGATTGTTTCCCGACGGTGCATAAAGATTGATGATGCGTGTCCCAAACGTCGTGAAGGCCATTCCCCTGGCCGACGGAAGGTAACACACGTTTTCCACTGGGAAGCCATCTCGTACGTAAACTGCCACCCCACTCCCATTGTGATCTCCATGTGACGAATAGGAGTGGTAGCCTGCGATGTATGGGAGTGCAGCTATGTGGACTTCCTGCAGCAAAGCAATATCCACATCAGATGCCCGAATCGTTTCCTTCAGTAGGTGTATTTTGGCCGGTGAACGCACTTCATTTATATTTAATGTCGCAATGCGGTTCGCATGGCGTTGAATCCCACTCTGTCGACGCGCAAAAACATCTCCCTGCTTCGGCGCTGGGGGATGAGTTAGAAGACGTTCTCTCGCCCCTCTCCCTTCACCTTCAGCAATTATTAGGCTGTCTTCGTGAGTGCCGGCTGCCTCTGTATGACGTCCGGCGCCTCCTCAATATCGTCATACCACATCTTTGCAGGCAGTGATATATTCGTGTCCATTGCCACATCATCTGCGTCTGGAGCGCCAACTGGTTGTGATTCCTCTTCAGCATCACCACGTCCCGGTACCGGCAATGTGACAGACCGCTGCGGGTCTGATCGAACAGTTTCCATTGCCTCATCCTGTTTCGTAGAGGCTGTTGTGTCGTCTTGGTCCACAGGCACATCGTCGTCGGGGCAAGGGGAGTCATCCCTAGGAGATGTCGTGCGACGACGCCGTTTCCTCCTTTTCGGGGAACGTTGTTTGCGTGATCTTCCTTCCGTGTCCTCAGATTGTAAGGAATCACGGCTGCCCGACAGAAAAGCATCCGTAGGAACAGGAAGTGTTTCGAGTCCCATCGTTGTACTCGGCGGGGGTTCAGTCGAAACTGATGCTGTCGTCGCAGAGTGCGTTCCAGACGGAACAGCATCCGTAGTGGCTGGAACTGCTTCGTTTACTATCAGTGTGCTTGGTGGGAGTTCGGTCTCATCTGATGTTGTCGCCGTAGATTGTAAGCTCGATGGAGCAGCATCCTCTGTCATCCCGACGTCTGCTACAAGGTTTCGGAGAGTGCCATCTTGATCTTCCACCGGGGCTGTGTCCTTTCGGTCATCAGCGGACGCAGTGAGGGCCTTGGCATAGGTGATCGGTAGTACTGTCATCGCTGGCGACGGCTCCCGCACACCTGAAGGCAGTTGCGTAATTCGCCGTTGCATACAGTTCGACCTGAGGTGTCCCTCCTGGCCACAGCCAGAACATGTACGTGGTTGACCATCGTAAATCACCACCGCCCGACAACCACCAATTGTAAGATAGGACGGTACATGCTTCTGGAGATCAATAGTGATCTGTCGCACTCCGTTAAGAACGGGGTACGTGGCGAATTGTGTCCAGCGTTCTGCCGTGTGACCATGTACCGTGCCGTATGGCTTAAAAGCCTCGATAACTTCGTCAGCCGGGAGCTCAAATGGCAGCTCAAACACACGTATTGTCCGTACACCCAGACCAGCATGTTCTACGGTTACCGTGCCGACATTCCCGTCACTATGGCAAAATCGGAGACCTGCTTTTGTCGCCTGTAGAATTCTCTCACACGCCGCGTCATTTACCATCTTAACATACACCGTGGGACTAACGATGGACAGGTGAATTCCAACAATATCGCTTGGCGGTATCTTGACGTCCTCTCGAATGAATCGTTCCACTGCTAAAGCCTTTGGTCGTTCGTAGTCTTTGCAGAAATTGAACCGCAATGTAGTTTTCCTGTACTTGTTCGCCATGATCGTTGTTACTAGCCCGCGCGCAGACTAAGTCCACAAGTAAACAAACACTCGCACTCGCCGCACAGGCGGAAGTATCGGACCTCCGCGTCGCACGGACGCTAGCGCCGAACTGACCACTGAGCTACCGAAGCACGACTCACGCCCGGTACTCACAGCTGTACTTCTGCCAGTACTCGCAGGCAAGTGCTCTACCACTGAGCTATCGAAGCACGACTCACGCCCGGTACTCACAGCTTTACTTCTGCCAGTACTGCCCGCGAAAGGCAAAGGTCCCGAGTTCGAGTCTCGGTCGGGCACATAGTTTTAATCTGCCAGGAAGTTTCAACTACATCTTTTACCGCTAGCGTTCCAGGACTCGAAACTCCCTTATATCGTACTTACAGGGTGTTTCAAAAATGACCGGTATATTTGAAACGGCAATAAAAACTAAACGAGCAGCGATAGAAATACACCGTTTGTTGCAATATGCTTGGGACAACAGTACATTTTCAGGCGGACAAACTTTCGAAATTACAGTAGTTACAATTTTCAACAACAGATGGCGCTGCAAGTGATGTGAAAGATATAGAAGACAACGCAGTCTGTGAGTGCGCCATTCTGTACGTCGTCTTTCTGCTGTAAGCGTGTGCTGTTCACAACGTGCAAGTGTGCTGTAGATAAAATGGTTTATTCCTTAGAACAGAGGATTTTTCTGGTGTTGCAATTCCACCGCCTAGAACACAGTCTTGTTGCAACAAGACGAAGTTTTCAACGGAGGTTTAATGTAACCAAAGGACCGAAAAGCGATACAATAAAGGATCTGTTTGAAAAATTTCAACGGACTGGGAACGTGACGGATGAACGTGCTGGAAAGGTAGGGCGACCATGTACGGCAACCACAGAGGGCAACGCGCAGCTAGTGCAGCAGGTGATCCAACAGCGGCCTCGGGTTTCCGTTCGCCGTGTTGCAGCTGCGGTCCAAATGACGCCAACGTCCACGTATCGTCTCATGCGCCAGAGTTTACACCTCTATCCATACAAAATTCTAACGCGGCAACCCCTCAGCGCCGCTACCATTGCTGCACGAGAGACATTCGCTAACGATATAGTGCACAGAAATGATGACGGCGATATGCATGTGGGCAGCATTTGGTTTACTGACGAAGCTTATTTTTACCTGGACGGCTTCGTCAATAAACAGAACTGGCGCATATGGGGAACCGAAAAGCCCCATGTTGCAGTCCCATCGTCCCTGCATCCTCAAAAAGTACTGGTCTGGGCCGCCATTTCTTCCAAAGGAATCATTGGCCCATTTTTCAGATCCGAAACGATTACTGCAACACGCTATCTGGACATTCTTCGTGAATTTGTGGCGGTACAAACTGCCTTAGACGACACTGCGAACACCTCGTGGTTTATGCAAGATGGTGCCCGGCCACATCGCACGGCCGACGTCTTTAATTTCCTGAATGAATATTTCGATGATCGTGTGATTGCTTTGGGCTATCCGAAACATACAGGAGGCGGCGTGGATTGGCCTCCCTATTCGCCAGACATGAACCCCTGTGACTTCTTTCTGTGGGGACACGTGAAAGACCAGGTGTACCGCCAGAATCCAGAAACAATTGAACAGCTGAAGCAGTGCATCTCATCTGCATGTGAAGCCATTCCGCCAGACACGTTGTCAAAGGTTTCGGGTAATTTCATTCAGAGACTACGCCATATTATTGCTACGCATGGTGGATATGTGGAAAATATCGTACTATAGAGTTTCCCAGACCGCAGCGCCATCTGTTGTTGAAAATTGTAACTACTGTAATTTCGAAAGTTTGTCTGCCTGAAAATGTACTGTTGTCCCAAGCATATTGCAACAAACGGTGTATTTCTATCGCTGCTCGTTTAGTTTTTATTGCCGTTTCAAATATACCGGTCATTTCTGAAACACCCTGTATCATCCGATTTCAGAGCGAGGACGAACATTATTTAAGCACTACCTGGAGCACTTCCTCACCCGAAACTGGCCACAGTACTCTTGCACCACTACGGATGACCCTGTATGGGGGTGGGTGTGGAGCACGCCTTCTTCAGCCCCTCTAACGACATAAAGCTGCCACTCGTTATTGGGCAATCAATCTTTCCAGCTCACTTCGACCCTCGCAGCAACTGTGGCCGAAGGAAGCGCATTTTGAAAGAAGCAAGTTTGTTGTTGTAGTAATGTCATGTCTACGTTTAAGAAAACTGTGCTATTAGCAATGATACAAACAATCTGACTGCGAGAAAAATATGAAATGTGAAAACACCAAAAAATCCCTGCCTGAAAAATATGCCGTTGTTGAATTGTTAATTGTATCGCAGGTAAATTATAAATGGGCTACTTGTTTGTGTGATGAATGAATGCTATGCTGCTGCTGGCTCCAAACTACTGCGGCTGCTGCTGCTGCTATGCTAGTCAAAAAATAAAAATTCGAACTACTAGCGACACGATGTGCAATGCATGCTTTACACTGTAGAGACATCCACAAAACTTCTGTGCTAATAAATTTCATTACTGCAATGATCATTGTCAATTAAAGTTCTGTTAATGAGAAGCTCAGGAAATCAAATTTATATATGTGTAACTTGAAATAAAGAGACGAATGGCGATTGATGGGAAAACAATAATGTAACTGTACTAACAAAACTTTACATTGCTAAGACAAAATATTTTGACACTTGAAATATTAAAAATTCGCTTTACATTAATAATGGAAAAACCTGAACAATTTCTCTTTACTTCCGTACAAACACGTATGTTATCTATCTCCGAAGAAAAAGATCAGTAAATCACACATTATTACGTTATCATAAAGATCTCAAATTCTAAATCGCTGACCAAATTAATTATTACACTTGGATGTCTGTTCAAATGCGCTATTCGGTACCTTTTGAAGTCTCCTCAATGACTATACAAAATAATTATCCATAAATGAAAAATAATATAAGAAAATTATTGCCGGCACATAATGAAACTGTTGACCGCCGCGCGAAGAGTACCATTACGGAAGCACAGTTCCGCCCAACACCGACCCCCTGTACAGACGTTAAATGGACGGCCAAGAAAGCTGCTTATCACGACTGGAATTGTGAAAGGCACATATCCCAGCAAAAAATGGTTCAAATGGCTCTGAGCACTATGGGACTCAGCTGCTGTGGTCATAAGTCCCCTAGAACTTAGAAGTAATTAAACCTAACTAACCTAAGGACATCACACACAGCCATGCCCGAGGCAGGATTCGAACCTGCGTCCGTAGTGGTCGTGCGGTTCCAGACTGTAGCGCCTTTAACCGCTCGGCCACGCCGGCCGGCATATCCCAGCACTCTAAGGGCGGCTATCTGGCGGCCTTACAACCCGGCAGTGGTTCAGCTCACTGGAGCTTAGCAGAGGTCATGATGAGTCTCTCATCCGCATGAGGTGGGGGGGAGGGCGGGGGGGGGGGGGCACAAGTGTTAAGCCGTCCATCTACACCGGCTGCAAATCACCGCTTCTGCATTCTGTGGTCAGGACACAGTGGCAGTGGCAGACCTGAACCACGCCACTGGCGTCTACCAAGTACTCGTCCCCACAGGCAGTCTCGTACAAAAAATTGGTTGTGAGGGATACCCCCTTCCTAGTTGTGTAATTGCTTTACTTCACCGGTTAGGTATATATGATAAGTCAGGGCTGCAAATACTAACACGATTGAATTTAAAATCTTCTGGGTTATTAGGCCACGTCATGTCTCTTCTAAAATGTTCGACGTTTCGACCCCTCTGCTGGGATCTTCCTCAGGATCTTCTGGTGTCCACTACTGCTAGAACACTGCTGCGTGTTGAAACACGTATGTAACGCAGCAGCGATGGCGAGGCATTGTAGCATCTGTGACCAGAGTGTATGCGCTTGACCGCGCGAGTGTTGCGAGCGGTTCTCAGTCAGTAGTAGTCTTTGCGAGTTAGTTGTCGCTATGCAGAGTGGCGGTCGGTCTGTCGTTGCGAGTCTGTAGCTCTGTCTAGTTGAGAGCAGTACTCAGTCTGTAGTCGTCATGCAGAGCGGTCGGTCAGTAGTAGCAGCCCAGTGCGGTTGTGTGATGTAGGCGGTCGACAACAATGGTCAAGATGAGGAATAAGGTATACTGTTAATTAATATAATCATTAGATAATGAAAAATTTTATTTATTGTAATTATTCTCCAACAAGTCTCCCAATAATAATTTTTTATTTCAAAAGCATTTTCTCAAAAGTTTAATTTTTTTGAACTAAAGATCTCGTTGCACTTCCCATTTCATTCCACTTCTTTTTGAAGAAAAATTTCACTAGAATTACAAAAAAAAGGAGAATATTATTATTTGCAATGTAGTTCCTCCAAGTGGTGCGCAACAACAAGAGCAGATATGTGACATCCATTTATTCTGAGGTAAGACTTTAATTCTGATTGTTTTTACACAGGGCCAAAGACCGATATTTCGGTTTAATTGAATTTTCTTGTCACTGAATGGACTTTAATTTTTTGAAGGATTTATAATTGAGTCAGATTGCGAATTTCACATTTGTTGCCATTGTCAGTACATTTGATTGTGGGCAGGTTACGCATAGAGCCATGTCCATCAGCATTTCTAATTAGTATCGTTATTTTCTTTTAAAATTTTTGTGGGGAGGTTACACTTGGCTCCCATTTCTATTAAGTATTGCTATATATTTTCTTTTAAAAAATTTCACTGGGGAGGTTACAGTGTTTACTTCCTTGATGGCGGCGAGCCACGATGTAAACAACGCGCTGCAAGTCACCTCGGCGGACAATAATTTTTGGGTAAACATTTCCCCTCTCTTGCTCTGTCCGTTTCGAATCTAGCCACTGATGACGACCAACCAGTAGTGGTAGCAGGCATTCCAACCAATAACCCTTCTCCAGCGTAAGTGTGGAATAGTGCCTTTCTGTCCAATGACGATGACCGCCAATGGTATCCACAGGAGATGAGGTACCAAAGACCCTTCTTCTGCATTAACCTATGACTATGGCCCACCAATGGTAGCCATACGAATTTTAACCAATACTATCTCTACTCCAGCACGAACGCCAGAAAACTCCCCCTTTATAAGTGGACGCGACACTATTCTCTGACAGTGTTCTAGCAGTAGTGGACGCCAAAAGATCCTGAGGAAGATCCCAGCAGAGGGGTCGAAAAGTCGAACATTTTAGAAGAAACATGACGCGGCCTCATAACCCAGAAGATTTTAACTTGAATGACAAAGGCCACGAAAGCCTGCAGACTTACTAACACGATTCCTTTACAGAAGAATTGAAAAGCCCACCTCGGGGATGATCTGTTTGGATTCCGGAGAAATGTAGCAACACGCGAGACAATACTGACCCTACGACTTCTCATAGAAGGTAGGTTAAGGAAAGACAAATCTACGTTTCTAGCATTTGTAGACATAGATAAAGCTTTTGACTGTGAAACTCTCTTTCAAATTCTAAAGATGGCAGGGGTAAAGTTCAGGGAGCGAAAGCCTACCGTACAATTTGTACGGAAACCAGATGGCAGTTATAAGAATCGAGGGGCACGAAAGGAAAGCATTGGTTGAGAAGGGAGTGAGACAAGGTAGTAGCTATCCCCGATGTTATTCATTCTGTATATTGAGGAAACAGTAAAGGAAACAAAAAAGTTGGGGCAGAAATTAAAGTCCAGAGAGAAGAAATAAAAACTTTGGGCTTTGCCGATGACATTGTAATTCCGTCAGAGACATCCAAGGATACGGAAGAGCAGTTGAACGGAATGGACAGTGCCTTGAAAGGAGGATATAAGATGAACATCAACAAAGGCAAAACGAAGATAATGTAGTATAGTCTAATTAGGTGATGCTGTGAGAATTAGATTAGTAAATGAGACACTTAAAGTAATAGATGAGTTTCGCAATTTTGGAAGCAAAATAACTGAAGATGGTCGAACTAGGGCAAGACAACGCCAAGAAAAGCGTTTCTGAAGAAAAGAAATTTTTAAACATCGAGTATAGCCAATTAATCAAAAACAGTCTTAATCGCATTTATTATTATTATTATTATTATTCCGCCAACCGGTTTCAAACTGACGTAGGGATCATCTTCTGGGCGTTATGTAGACAGGAGTGACACCACCAGCAGTCGACTAATGGTGTAAACGCCCAGAAGATGACCCCTAAGTCGGGTTGAAACCCGTTGGCGGTATAATGATAATAAATGCGATTAAGACTGTTTTTGAATAATTGATTAATCATACTAATTGCTGCTTCATCTCCATAACCATGTTGCCCAAAAATCGAGTACAGATTAATGCGCAAGGAAGTCCTTTCTAAAAGTATTTGTTTAGTGTAGCCAAGTATGGAAGTGAAACATAGACGATAAACAGTTTAGATAAGAAGAGAATAGAGGCATTTGAAATATGGCTCTATAAAAGAATGCTGAAGATTAGATTGGTATATCACGTAACTAATGAGGAGGTACAGAATAGAATTGGGGAGAAGGGAAATTTGTGGTACAACCCGACCAGAAGAAGGGATCGGTTAGTAGGACACATTCGGAGGCATAAAGGGCTCACCAGTTTAATTCTGGAGGGAAGTGTGGTGGGTAAAAATCCTAGAGGGAGACCAAGAGATGATTTCAGTAAGCAGATTTAGAAGGATGTAGGTTGCAGTTGTTACATGGAGATGAAGAGGTTTGCACAGGATAGAGTAGCATGGAGAGCTGCATCAAACCAGTCTCTGGACTGAAGACCACCACAACAACGAACTAATGTTCGTACTTTACACTCTTATGATTATGCTATGTTAACTTTACACTGCTTTAAGTACTGCTGTTTGTTTGGTGTTCCGTAGACTCGTCTCACTGTTCCAACAGCCTTGCCGCAGTGGTAACACCGGTTCCCATCCGATCACCGAATTAAGCGCTGTCGGGCTGGGCTACCACTTACATGGCTGACCATCTGGTCTGCCGTGTGCTGTTGGCAAGCGGGGTGCGCTCAGCCCTTGTGAGACCAACTGAGGAGCTACTTGATTGAGAAGTAGCGGCTCCGATCTCGTATACTGATATATGGTCGGGAGAGCGGTGTGCTGATCACTTGCCCCTCCGCATCCGGGTGCGGTAATGTCCATGGGGTGAAGATGACACGGCGCCCGGTCGGCACCGTTGGGGCCTCATGGCCTGTTTGGGTGGAGTTTAGTTTTTAGTTTTTAGACTCCTCTTAATGTCTGAGTGGCAAATGGCAATTTCTGTTAGCACATATTTATTAGTAACAATTACTTGATTCGCGCCAGAGTAAATGTACTTTCCCTACGCCACGAGCGATTTCTGCGTTGGCACCTCATCCTACTGGCTGTGAAAGCGCCAGATGGCGAACCGCCTCTGATAGCTGGTGTGGGAACCTACCGCTCGTTCGTTATTCCTTAGGTACTGCGGCGCTGATACATTCTCTTCACGTACGCGAAATTGCAAAACTGGAAATAAAGTGAAATGCTCTCTTATCTGCAAGTAAAGGGTACCTTACACTGGATCATTGTACTGCATTATTTCTAACTCCCTACGCACAGGCAGCTGATGAGTGGTTCCTCCTGCTGATTTAATGCGATCTGTTACAGCTCCCCACCCCCTCACCCCACCCCCACCAATGATGCTCCTCATCAGTACTTGACGTCTGCTTAGTCTTAGTTTAGAAGTCGTGGTTCCTTCGAGTATCGCTTTCCAACACAATCACCAACAGTTGGCAGCTGTAGAAGAAGTGAAATGCCCCTGATGAGTATGCTACTGAGGTGACGTCCTATAAAAAGTCCACGTTCAAAACGTCTGGGCTGTCCTGACCGATCCATTCCGCTCTTACGCTTCCCTGCTGACAACACGTACTCCGTGCCTCCTTTTATACTGGCGAGTCCGCTGCTTACGACAACTAGTGCTCAATTCCACAGTTCAGAGGGGGGGGGGGGGGGGGGCAGATACTTTTTAACTAGATAACGCAGCCTCTGAACAATCCCCTAAGATGCCTATAGTGAAGAATGTGTTTGTCTTGTTCTGTGATCAGTGGCTGGAAGTGGAGAGACAGCATTACCGTGTTGTCTGTTGCAGAGGAAGCCACGAACTACCCACAAGGGAGGA
Source organism: Schistocerca americana (assembly GCF_021461395.2). Taxonomy (NCBI): domain Eukaryota; kingdom Metazoa; phylum Arthropoda; class Insecta; order Orthoptera; family Acrididae; genus Schistocerca; species Schistocerca americana. Next base: position 100,324,212 of record NC_060119.1, read on the forward strand.
CACAACCTGTCGGGCGGTGTCGGCGCATTCCAGAAGACACGCCGCCTCCTTGCCGCCCCCTCCCCCCCTCCCCGCACACACGTGAGCCCTGGGGTCGCGACGGTGCGCGCCGCACACAGCGCCGTATTTCGGTGTGTAACTAGTTGGGAACTTGAGCTCGCGTCTGAGATTGCCTCACATCACCCGCCGTGCCCTGCCCCCAGGCGAGGCCCCCTGAATGTATAAACAAGGGACCCTCGTTGACGAGATAACCCGTTTTCTCGGAAACTTTTCTCCGCCGCTCCCCGAATAACATTATCTGGTCGCGGAAGAGCCCCACGTCGGAGGAACACATGGCTTTGCGGTTGACACGCAGAGTGGTGGGCGTGGATTGCCTGGCATTGTCTGCCGGCTCGGCTCGCCCGCGGGGACCGCCGAACAGCACGGCGTGGTTCCTTTCTGGCGAGGCGGAGCAGGTGCCGCGGCAGACACGGCGCGCAGCACTTGCCTAACAGCTGCTGCACACGGGCTGTGCCAACAGAAAACGTGGTAAGGCAAGCTGTATTTGGCCCTGCTGACATGTGACATTACTACAGTACTAAAAATTTGTTGTCTGAAGACCGGAAACCCCAACCGTTCTGTATGCAAACTCTTAACTTTTAGATTTCTGAACATAACTTATTTGTACACAAAAAATGTAATAAATACTGCCATATCACAGAATTATGCTGCTCACCTCAAGATTGCAAAAAGCACATTAAATAATAAAAAAGAACTTTTGAACATTGTTAAGAATTTCTAGACAATGTAAAGGTTTTTTTTAAGTTACAGCTACCAGTCACAAACTTTGTCAGCTATTGTATTACTTATTTATTTAGCGACATGTTTCGAGGTAAATCTCATCTTCAGGCTAAATGGCATAACAAAAATCACTTTAAAATAAGGCCATATTGATGTTACATAGTCTTTTCGTAAATGCTGTGGTCATCTTTTTCTTTTCTTTCATTTGCGAAAAGACTATGTAACATCAGTATGGCCTTATTTTAAAGTGGTTTTTGTAATGTCATTTAGCCTGAAGATGAGATTTACCTCGAAACATGTCGGTAAAGCCGGCCGTGGTGGCCAAGCGGTTCTAGGCGCTTCAGTCCGGAACAGCACGACTGCTACGGTCGCAGGTTCGAATCCTGCCTCGGGCATGGATGTGTGTGATGTCCTTAGGTTAGTTAGGTTTAACTAGTTCGAAGTTCTAGGGGACTGATGACCACAGATGTTAAGTCGCGTAGTGCTCAGAGCCATTTGAACCATGTCGCTAAATAAATAAGTAATACAATAGTTGACAAAGTTTGTGACTGGTAGCGGTAATTTAAAAAGACCTTTACATATTTCTTGAGACAGTCACGGTCGAAAAATAGTCAAAATGGCTTCAAATACTTCTAGAGTAAATCGAAGAAAGACGTAAGTATTGAGAAGCAGCAGAAATGAGAACAGCGAGAAACTTAACATCAGAATTGGGGTTCACAAAGTAGAAGATTTTGCTACCTACGCTGCCAAATAACCCATGATGGACGGATCAAAGAGTACATGAAAAGCATCAGTAAAATGGGCGTCCCTGGCCGAGACAAGCATGCTAGTACCGAACACAGACCTTAATTTGAGAAATGTTCGTCTGGAGCACAGCATTTTATGGCACTGAAGCAAGGACTGTGGGAAAAGCAGAACAGAAGACACTCGAGGCATTTGAGGTGTGGCGCTACAGAAGAATGTTGGAAATTAGGTGAACTGGCAAGGTGAGGAATCAGGAGGCTCTTTGCAGGATCGGCGAAGAAAGGAATAGGAGAATATGGAAAACACAGGCACGAAGAGGGCGCAGTATAGTAAGACATCTGTAAAGACACCAGAGAGCTGTACAGGGTGGAAACTGTAGAGGAAAACAAAGATTCGAATACATCCAACAAACAATTGAGGATGTACGGTGCAATTGCTCAGTTGCTACTCTGAGATGAGAAGGTTGGCATGGGACAGGAATTCCTGGCGGGACGTATCAGACCAGTCAGAAGACTGACAAATCAAAAATAAAAAAATTAAAAAAAATACATTTTCTGGATGCCACGACAGAAAACTGACCAGTTCTAAGAACCAATACGAAAATTTTTGTTTCAAGTGCCATTAATACTGAGGCACTACGTTTTATGTTTGGTAATACAAGTACAGAAATACAGCAGAGCAATGCTGTAAGTAGTGGAATTCTAGGTAACAAAAGCAGTTTCTCATATCTTTTAAATTATATACAAGACAATAACAAAATCAAGTCCAGGGAAAAAATCGTCCACTATTGACTTCTGTTTCTTACTCTGCTCCATTCTTGGGATAAAATGTTTCAAAATTTACTGTAGAACTCCATGTGCTAGCGAGCAATGTTTTTTTTTTTCACTATGGGACTTAACATCTGTGGTCATCAGTCTCCTAGAACTTAGAACTACTTAAACCTAACGACCCTAAGGACATCACACACATCAATGTCCGAGGCAGGATTCGAACCTGCGACCGTAGCAGTTGCGCGGTTCCGGACTGCGCGCCTAGAACCGCGAGACCACCGCGGCCGGCGAGCAATGTTTTCAACAGGTCTTTCTGTTTTATAACTGAAAAACATGGCTGGTACTTCAAATGTGCGGTACGATATACATCAACAAGGGTCTATCTTCGTTCGAATGCAAGGCTGGTATTTCAAATGTGCGGTACAGTATACATCAACAAGGGTCTATCTTCGTTCGAATTCAATGACATTTCGGCATTATTTTGCTTCAGAGTAGAAATTTTTGATAGCTTTTTGAGATGCATGAATGTGAGACACTTCGATCATAATGTTTTTGGAGATGTTAAACGTCTGCATTAGCAACAGTGTTTTAGCAGTATCTTTAAGTACTCAGTTGTATTCACTGCAGTTACGTGGTATCGATTGGTAACTTCAGTTGGCTTAACAATCTTATGTATATCTCGCGGAACAAAGGTCTTGATTACTTTTCTTGGCTTCTCAATAATTACAAAATGTCTGTCGTACATCAATAAGATGTGGCCGCTCACCAAAAACTCCAGTGTCTCCCTTCAGACCATCCCAGGAATATCAGAAACAGCATTAAAAATACAACAGCGCTATTTCTATTCATTTTATCTTCTCATACCACTTTACAGACGTACATTGTTTTCTCTGATCACTTCTGCTATGTTTGACACAGAAATTATCACACTCTGCTAGAAAGAGTCTTTATTGATGCAGGACAATGCTTAAATGTACGCTCCTTACCATACAAACTGTGAATCAGGTAAATGGAAGAGACCTGGAGCCATGGCTCTTGAAACTCCAGAAAACCAAGCATCATATTGTTATGAATGTTTAAACATTTTCTCCGTGGTTTGACACTTGGAACAAGTCTGGCATGGGAGTACCGAGAACACAACAACATTAAAAACGCGTTTTTCCGAAAAAATATACCCCTAAAATGTTTGACATTTCTCCCCTCATTTGTTGCCGTTGAAGGAATGGTAACTCGTAAGTTGGCCGAATACTTTTATTTTCAGTCAGCGTTTAATGCGAGAGCCATTCGCTGCTGTGTTCCAACATGAACCCGAAACGAAAAGAAGTGGTCCGTTGGCAAAGCAACAGACTGCCGCATATAACATGAGGATGTCGGATTTTTCTGCATTGATAAATCCCATCGTCCAATCACAATCCACTGCTTGGACTATCACACACTGTCTAGCAAGTCGCAACGCACTCAAGGAACACACAGCCACACTATAAGCAAACATGACAACGTCGTACCTAGCAACTACGCAGGTTGAATGGCACAAACAAGTGTCGATGCGTTAACTTTTCAAAATACTTGTAAACGAGTCGCACTAGAATCCTGTAAAAAACACCCACTGACTTTCTAATTTAGTCTACTTTCAGTTCGTTGATGTCAACAGGCATTTTTTCACTTAAAAAGTGTATGTTTACACAAAAATACATTTTATAAATATAATTACAATCTGTCGATTGGCTTACAATATGAACCCCTGACTACCAATCTCTTCTGTGAAAACTGCACATCAGTAACGCTTTGTACTTGCTCAGTGTACGCGGGGCAAGTTTTAGGGGATTCACCCTTCATAAGCAGCACCCGTTACACACACTCACACTCCACAAATACAAAAAACGCAACTTTATATCCGCAAGGACAAAGCTCAGCGTGCAATGCGGAAGAACACACAACATCCTTTTCGCTAGGCGTCCGAACCCATCCCCCAAGTGATATATCAGTCAACAATGCCAAACGACGTTTACGTCTTCACTTCACTTTAACAAAAATTAATTAAAAAAAATACTGAGTGTATATGAGCACTTGGGCGAAAGACCTAGTGAAGCAGAGGATGTACTTGGAAAGCGCGATGTCACGACTCTTCGGCGTAAAGCAGAAATCAGAATTTCTGTCTAGTTAGAATGTCACCGTATTTCAGCGTTGTGTGCACGCAACAGAGAGATGGAAAATATTACGGTAGAATTTATTTTCACGCTATCTGACAAATATTTGGCCGGCGGCTTTCCGATCGGAATTCGCTTCATGTGACATTAAACGGTATGGTTTGCACAATTCTTCTCCGAAGTGTCAGTATTTCTAGAATTCTAATCACTGACCGTGATGTATCTACTATTTACATCAGCTGAGAAGTAAACATGAAACTTTTAACCGTTCTCTTACAGGTCAACACACATAAAGTTCTGTCCGTGTCGTTGTTGGTTTGTGTGTGTGTGTGTGTGTGTGTGTGCATCTCAGTCGGCACACAGCACACACACACAAACACAAACACACACACACACACACACACACACACACACACACACACACACACGCACGCACGCACACACAAACATGAGCATCTCAGTCGGCACACAGCACGCGCACACACACACACACACACACACACACACACACACACACACACACACACACACACACCACACAGAGCATGAATTATGACGTAACATCTATTTCGTGAACGGTTCCAGATACCGAAACGATGTTTTCGGCGAGTGGAAAATTCTGAGCAACACACAATCTTTTGTATGGATAATGCTCTGAACTCTGGTGCCAACCGACATATTGAAAGAAGAACGGTTTTTAAATGGAATCATGTACTTTTCATAGCTGCATTCATAGCTCTTGGAAAAATAATTACAATGATATAGCGCTTGAAAATATTGACGTTGCAACCATTCGCAAAAGAATCCGAGAAATGTAGTAAAATTGGAAATCAATGTGTCCAGAGGCGGCAGTTGTGGGATACAAGCCGGTCGCGGTGGCCGAGCGGTTCTAGGCGCTTAAGTCCGGAACCGCGCGGCTGCTACGGTCCCAGGTTCGAATCCTGCCTGGGGCATGGATGTGTGTGATGTTCTTAGGTTAGTTCGGTTTAAGTAGTTCTATGTTCTAGGGGACTGATGACCTCAGAAGTTAAGTCCCATAGTGCTCAGAGCCATTTGAACCATTTTTGTGGGGATACAAACAGCCAAGTAGAGCTGTAATTCCAGGTTCCGTTGCTATAAGTGTATACCATACCAAGATAAAGAGTAATTCTTTTTTGTCTTACTTTATACGAGAAAGATACAGGGTCAGTTACAATTGCTGTAGCTGGAACTAAATACTAACTTCTAGTGTGTCAAAAGGGGGCTTAGGAAAATCATTTCAAATGTGTGTGTGTACTCTAGCTCACGTGAATGGCTATTGAGGAAACAAATTCGCAATCGAAAGGCTTGATTCCAAGACGTGGTCTGACTCAACAGACCCTGTTTAGACCGAAAGGCCGATCGTCGTATCCTGGTCTTTCAACTTTATCTGATTTCTGTGATATTTTTCTGAGAATTTTCAAGCCAACATTAAAAATCTTTACACCACTGTATCTATGTTTTCAGCAGTTTTCGAGGCGTTCAAAAAACTGTATGGATCCAGTGGAAGAAAAGAAAACTATTTGTTCCAATATATGAAGTAAACAAGAGTTAAATGGATTAAACATCCAATAAAATTAGCTGTCGAAAGTTAAAACCGTGTGCAGATTCAAACGGTGTACCGGACTGGGACTCAAATCAAAGTCGTGAGTCGTCCTTGAGTACCCCGTTCGGCAGAGCACTCGCCCAAGAAGGTGAATGTCCAAGTTTCGAGCCCGGTCCGCTACACAGTTTTAATCTGCTAGGTATTCGTAGTTTCAAATCAATGCAGACTTCACTGAAAAGTGAAAGTTCAATCTGTAAACTTTGAGGTCCTCCGGATACTGTCATATGCTTGAAAATCTCGTTCCAGTATCATTAATAGTTCACGAAATAAGAGAGGAGTAAATTTTAGATCATTCACCCTGTATATGTCCAACTCGTTACGCACTGCACGGCTTTTCTTCATATTAAACATGCAGAAACACTCGTATGACTGAGATTTGGAGTATGAGATGTAGAACGAAAAATTCCTTCAACCGGTATACTTGAACAGCAAAATACAGTTTGCTTTCACAGTCAGAAAGTTTTTTTTCACATATAAATCAGACAGATGGAACGTCAGACCCTTTACGAGTGCTCTCGTTTCTAGCAATTAGTTCCGTCGCAAAGAAAGGAATTTTCAGCAATTCTCTTTTAATTTACTTCTCATTTCCCTCGTGAATAGAAATGCGTTGATTATAGTAATGCGGCACGTACTGGATGAAATAGGGGAGCCACATTAAATTGCCGGTGGCTGATGCAGCGGTACGGAACATTATTTCCCGTCGGTGGCACTGGGCTATTTCCTGTGCGGAGAACATGTTGCAGCGTTTATGGAATGCAGAAACGCAACGTTTCCAGCATTACCATAAGAACAAAAGGCAATAAGAGACCAAATTTCATTAAAGCCAGTGACTGGAGAAGTGCGCGGTTTAAGTTGAAAGATTGATATGGAGATGAGGTGCAGTCTAGGAGCTCACTGTAGTTGTTAATACTGGAGCCTGAATGTGGAAAAACAGATTTAAGTTTTCTGCGATTTCTGTATATCATCCAGGTTTTCTTGCCTATTACAACGCTCACTCAGTCATTTATGGCAGTGAAGTCTATGAAAATTTAATCTTTAGCCCTCCTTACTGTTCTTCAATCATGACTTTCGATCGTCATCGCAGTTACCATCTTGTGGGTACATGAAGAAATGGATCTATTCATACATCATAGCTCGTCTGGTATACAGCTGATGAAGAGACGATTATCTTCTGTTTGTAGGCACATCTACTTACCCTTTACAACAGGAGATTGTGGACTCTGCTGTCTAAAAGTCAAGTATCAGCTAAAACGCCGGGGTTACAAAGCTAGCTTTTCTAAAACATTACTTCCTTCTTCTCCTCCTCTAATCCAAAGAAAAAAAGAAAGACTGAAGACCCTGAAGCAATGGCTTCAGTGATTTATTTATTTGCCTGTTATAGAGGTTGCACTTTGTAAATGATCGGGAAAACTTTGAGAAGTATTTGTTGGGAGAGATTCCTTCGACGACGTGTTCGCAGTTTTGTGTAGCGTCCTCATACTGCAATATACTCCTGAAACTGTGCTTTGCGTCGATGCACGATGTCACAAACGTCTAATATTATCTTAGGATACAAAGTTCAACGCAACTTCGCACTGCTTTCACTTTTGGACAGATGATGTTGAGAGCTATGAAGACAGATCCCGGAACAACGGTGGTCAGAAAATGCGAGAATCGCCTGCACGGGACACTCAGATAATGGACGATGTTACAAATACAGTCTAGGACAAAATAAAAAAAAAGAGAACACACCTCGAGAAATTATCCGAATGGGGCGGAAATCGGTAGTTGTGATGTACATGTACAGATAAACAAATGATTTCAGAAAAATTGGATGATTTATTCAAGAGCAGAGAGCGTCACAAATTTTAACAAGTCAACACATATTCATCCACCTCTGACGCTTGTGCAAGCAGTTATTCAGCTTGACACTGACTGAGAGAGCTATTATTTGTCCTCTTGAGAGATAACGTGCAAAATTCTGTCCATGTGTTGCGTCATATCCTCAAAATCACGAGATGTTTAGAGAGTGCTGTCCATAATACTCCAAACTTTCTAAATTACTGAACTTCTGGCGACCTTGCAGGGCATGGTAAGGTTTTGCGAGAAGGAAGACAAACAGTAGAAACTCTCCCCGTTTGCGGGCGGGTTTTATCTTCCTGAAGTTTAACCCCGTGATGGTTTGCCATGAAGGGCAACACAAAACGAGACGTAGGATGTCGACGAAATACCGCTGTGTGTAGAGTTGCCGAGTATTACAACCAAAAAAATTGCACCCCAGACCATCATGCCTGGTTCTCTGGCCGTACGGCGGGCGACAGTGAAATTGGTATCCCACCGCCATCCAGGGGGTCTCCAGACACGTTTTCGCCCGTAATCGGGGCTTAGCTCGAAGCAGGACTCATAACTGACTACTCCAGTCAATGAGAATCCATTCCGAAGATGTGTCTGAAGAAGCCTTGGACAGTCGTGGAGTAAAAACCTGACTGCCGCCAACCATTCGGTCCGAGAACTTGGAGTGATGAGTTTTTGGTTGTTATCCGAGTCACCCCTTACGGCAAAGCGGTACTTTGACCATATCCTGCGCCCCGTTTTGTTGCCCCTCATGGCAAGCCTTCTTGGGCTTACATTTCAACAATATAATTCCCGAACTGAGAACGTTTGGAGCATTATGGGCAGAGCTCTTCAATCATTTCGGAATTTTGACGATCAAAACGCCAATTGGGCAGAATTTAGCGCAATATCTCTCAGGACATTCAGCAACTATCAATCAAACGCAAGCCGAATAATTGCTTGCATAAGGGCCAACAGTGGACGAACATGTTGTTGACTTGCTCAACTTTTGAAGCTCTTTCTCTTGAGTCAATCATCCAAGTTTTTGGAAAAACAATTATATTAGTCGAAGGACATAACAGGGAAGCAGTTGTTCAGGAGCGGGTGAGACAGGATTGCAGCCTGCCTCCAACGTATTCAATCTGTACATTGAGTGAGCAGTAATGGAAACCAAAGAGAAAGTTGGAAGAGGTTTGACAAGGATATTGTAATTCTGTTAGAGACTGCAAAAGACTTGTAATGCCAGCTGAATGGTATGGACAGTACCTTGAAAGGAGGTTATAAGGTGAGCAATAACAAAAGTAAAGCAAAGGTAATGAGCTGCAATCGAATTAAAACAACTGATGCTTATGGAATTACTTTAGGAAATGAGACACTAGAAGTAGTCGACGGGTTTTGCTATCTGCAACATTAATGACGATGGCTGAAGTAGAGTGGACATGAAATACGGACTAGCAATCGAACGAATAGAGTTTCTACAAAGAATACGATTGTAAACATCGGGTATAAATTTAAGTATTAGAAAGTCTTTCCTGAAGGTAGGCGTACAGCCTTCTAAGGAAGTGAAACGTGGACGATAGGCATTTCAGATAAGAAGAGAATAGGAGCTTTTGAATGTGATGATGCAGAAGAATGCTGAATGTTAGATTTGTAGACAGAATAGCTAACGAGAACGCACTGGGTCGAATCGGGATGATAGCAAATTTGTGGCACAACATATCTAAAACAAGAAATCAGTTGACAGGCCACCTTGAGAGGCATCAGAGACTCGTCAATTTAATAATGAAAGAATAAGGAATAAAAATTATTGAGAATGAATGTAAGACTTAAATACAATGACGAGGATCAAATGTATATAATTTTCCGCAGTTACGTAGAGATAAAGACGCTTGCAAAAAACAGATTAGTACGGAGAGCTGCATCAAACCAGTCTCGAACTGAAGATCACAACTACATAAGAGAGGTTCATGTTAATGTTTCACAAATTCTGAAATACCTTTATTATTATTTCCCCCCAAAACATCTGACGACGAATGTAAAGCTTAAATAAGTTCTGTATTCAAACAAAATAAAATACGATCTTGACTGGCGATTCCGTGGTTTGTATTTAAAGAAGCAGAACCAAGAAGAAATACGCTTTACATTAGTAACTTCTGCATATCTTCTTGCTGCATATAACCACACAGTTGGCATGAGAGCCTTATTTGACTTCTTGTTCCTGAATTTTAAGTCGTTTCTAAAATAGTTTTCCGAAAAGTTTCAACACCAACAGTAAAAAGCTTATGGCAGTCTATCTGTCTCTTCAAGAGCTTTCTAATTCCGTATGCAAGGCACACTGTTCTATTAAAGATGTACTTCAGCATCTCGGCTAATACAAGATGCAGTTGCCCTAACGATGTAATAAAATCAAGTGTCGCTCCCCGTAGAATCAGTTTCGGAAAACATCGACTTACAAGGGTTATTCAAAAATTAAGGTCCGATCGATGGTGAAATGGAAACCATAGTGAAAATCCGATGAAGCTCTGCACAGATACGCTAGGCAGTGTCACGTGGTTCTTTTCAATTCCGGGTGCACAGTGAGCATGTAAAGGAGCCTGAAAAATAGTGTCTCCCGCCAAGTACGAGTGCCTGTGAGGGATTTCGCCTGATTTCATACACCCCTCACAAACGTAACTGTCATGCATTTCCTTCTTCGTGACAGTTCTCCGCGCACAGTGCAGAGGCAATAACGATGCTCTTGCAGCGTTTTCGATGTGAAGTGTTTATCACCCACCGTACAGCCCTCACTTGACTCCCTCTGAGTTTCTTCTCTGCTCACAAGAACTGCTAGATATAAGACAACAAGCTGCAGATCAGCGTAGATAATTGGTAGCAAGCACAGGCGGCTGCCTTCTGTGACGAGGTCATTGGAAAGTTGGTACAAATGCCTCAGTCAGAGCAGCGACTGTGTAGTGAAGTAGTTGGAAGGTGTGACTAACGGTTTAAAAATAAAACAGCTTTGGTTTTCGCTGTGATTTCCATTTCGCGACCGATCGGACCTTACTTTCCGAGCAGCCCTCGTATGACCTCGATTCGTTTGTGGTGCGCTGTAGTGACCCCTAGCGACCTCGCAGCCTCTCGGGCCGTGGATGGTGCTCCGTGATTTGCGGAGGCCTACGCTTGATGGTTTACGTTCAACCCACGGTGCTCTCGCAGCGCGTGACGCCTTGTACCGAAACCCATTCCGTCCAATTAGGCGCTAATTGAAACGCATGAGTAGGCTGGGCATTACCTAATGGACGGTCGCCGTGTTCCGAGCCGTTCAAGAGGGCGCTTGTCCGCCAGAGTAGCTGTCCTGAGAACGACATTAAACACGAGAGTGGGCAGCAGCTTACCTAGCACTTGGCAGCCTCCAAAGCGTGAAACTTAACCCAGAAAGAAAGTCACTGCTCTGTACTCTAACCACATAAGCGGAGTTACTTTACTATGCAGGAAGACAACTTCGTAGCAAAATCGGTGACTGCGGAGAAAACGTAAGTGAATGAGTGGAAAGGCTAAAAGGGGAGAAGAAAGAATAGGGCATTTGATGTATATAGACGATCAAGAAGTGTTGACGGAATCGACAGAGAAAAACGATTTGTGAAGGAGAGTGTAGCATAAGTGAGGCAAGAGTTCGAAATGGTTCGTTCGAAGTTTCTGTGGAAGTAAAACCTTTGGAACAAGTCAAATCTTTTAGGTGGTTATAAAGTTTGGTAAGACAAGGTGGAAGCTGAATAAAGGAAAAAAGAAGCAGAACATGTGTTAGTTGAGAGAAAAAAGAATTCTGGTAGAAGTAAGAGAGTTATAAGCGAAATGCTTTACCTTGAGAGCAGAATACTGACTGTGAATCGTAGACTGTCGAAAGGAAGGAGGGTAAACGCTTGTATAGTTTTCTATTTTGATTTGTGGAGAATAATGCATAAAATAATTAGATCAAAGAATCAAAAAGTAACTGAAAAGCTAAAGGAAATGATAAGGATGCGACATAAAACATCTGATCAACTGCATCATGACAGCTGTTAGTGGACATCAACGTGGGGTGTGTCCACCCACGCATTTATGGCGACATGAACTTGTCTAGGGACTCTTTCAGTGAGATATTTGAACGTCTGTGGAGTGACAGCACCCAATTCTTCCTCAAGAGCCGAAATCAGAGGAATTAGTGACTGTAGATGTCCTAACTCACCCCAGAGGTGTTCTGTTTCATTCTGGCCTGGAGTCCGTGCAGGTCAGTCCATTTCAGAAGTTACTATGCACAGATCGTTGCCTCATAGATTCTGCTTTATGAAAGCGTGCACTGTCATGTACATACATGTGATCATCGTCTCCGACCTGTTCCTCTAGTGTATAAAGAATACGATAGCGTAAAATGTGTTCATATCCGTGGGGATTTAGCATTTTCTTAAGCGTGATGAGTAACTGTAACCACGAAAAACGCCTCAATACCACAACACCACCTCCTCGTCGTTCTTGCTGCAGCTCGTGGTCTAGCCGTTAGTGTCTGTGGCTCGCGGTGTCCCAGGTTCGATTCCCCGCCGGATCGGAGATTTTCTCCGTCCGGGGTTTGGGTGTTCGTGTTGTGCTCATCATTCCATCATCATTCGGGAAAATGGCGAGACTGGACAGTGTAAAGATCGGGTAGTTGTACGGACGCTGATATCCCCGTCGTTGAGCGCTCCACAAACTAAACATCATCGTCATCATCATCATCCGTACTTCTCCTTTGGCACTACACATAATGGCAGGTAACATTCTCCAAGCATACGATAAACCCAAACCCATCCATAGGATTGCCACAGGGTACGGCGTGATTAGTCACTTGAAATCACTCGTTTCCAGTCATCCATTGTCCAGTGGAGCACCGCTGAAAAATGAATGCAGACATGTAGCTCACGAGGAGATGCTCAATTATAAATCCCCGAGCACAATCATTTTCCTAACTGGACTGCTCAAGGTGATTGCTTTCGCTGATTTTAAGCGATTTTTTAACCGCTGTTCGCAATGCTCGGCAGTTTACTAAATGAAGTGAGCGTGGTCTTGCTTTATGTGCAGTTGTTCATTAGAGTTTCCACTTCGTAATCACATCAACAACAGATGAACTGGGCAGCTTTAGATGGGTTGATATGTCTTTGATGGATTTCTTACTGCCGGCCGGTGGCCGAGCGGTTCTAGGCGCTACAATTGTAAGTAGGCTATTTAGGTTTTTATATTGGTAACGCCACGTAGCGCTCTGTATGAAAATCACTGGCTGTGCTGTGTGCAGTTTGTGGCTGGGTCGCATTGTTGGAATAGTCACTATTGTAGTGTTGGGCAGTTGGCTGTTAACATCGCGTAGCGTTGCGCAGTTGGAGGTGAGCCGCGAGCAGTGGTGGATGTGGGGAGAGAGATGGCGGAGTTTTGAGAGCGGATGATCTGGACGTGTGTCCATCAGAGAGAGTAAATTTGTAATACTGGATATCATGAACTGATATATATATATATATATTATGACTTGTTCTCTATCAAAATCTTTCATTTGCTAACTATGCCTATCAGTAGTTAGTGCCTTCAGAAGTTAGAATCTTTTATTTAGCTCGCACTAGTGGCGCTCGCTGTATTGCAGTAGTTCGAGTAACGAAGATTTTTGTGAGGTAAGTGACTCATGAAAGTTATAGGTTAATGTTAGTCAGGGCCATTCTTTTGTAGGGATTTTAGAAAGTCAGATTCCGTTGCGCTAAAAATATTGTGTGTCAGTTTAAGCACAGTCATTTATAATTTTTCTAAGGGGACGTTTCATATGTCGACCCTTAATCGAGGATACCTCACCGGAATCTTCTGATTTTTTCTTCTAGTTTGTGTAATTAGTGTAGCTATTGTTTATTGCTAACACGTAATTATAGAGAGAATTTCCTTTGTAGTTGTAGTTTTTCATCGTTGTACAGAAAACGGTTGTGGCATGCATGTAGATTTGCACCAAGTATTTCGCAGGTGCGCTTGCAATTAACGAGATATCATTTTCAATGCTACGTTAATGTGTTTTCTTATTTTGCTCTTCAAATTGTGCTTTTCTGTGTAATCGTGTGAAATATTGTGTCAATAATAGCGTGTGCAACACGTTATACTAGGCTCCAAAGTAAAGTGAGAAATGACAGTGAAGACGAAAGCAGTGTGTTAGCGCCACCGTGTAATGAATTAACTAATGTTCAAATTAGTAATTTGGTAATTGTGCATAGGGAAATGGACCAGGCAACAAATAATGGTGTAAACAGTGAAACAATTAGTGAAGAGAGAAGCATTATCGATCGATCGGTCGGCAACAGCTCACCTCAGGAATCCGAAATGACAGGACACAATCTTGCAAATACCGTAGATTCAGGTTTTGGGTCCTCACCGTTTTCTCATATAAGTCAAGACACATTTTCTACTTTTCAAAATGCGAATATTGCCGGTTCAAATGCACTGCCGAATATCACTGAGGAACATGTTTCAGACACCAGTGCATTGTTATTACAGTTAATGCAACAAATGGGACAAAGGCTACAGAAGTTAGACACAATGCTTGAACAAAATCAGAAACAAATGGAACAAAATCAAAAAGAGTCACAGCAAAAAATGGAACACAATCAGAAACAAATTAAAGAAACACTTCAACAAACACGTGAAGATTTAACTACTGAGTTACATAACATCGAATTGAAATGTGAAAGTCTGTAATGACGTAAAAACACAAATTTGTGAGCATTTTCAACCTATTTTTTGCGGCATGAAAATTCATTGCCGGCCGAAGTGGCCGTGCGGTTCTAGGCGCTTCAATCTGGAACCGCACGACCGCTACGGTCGCAGGTTCGAATCCCGCCTCGGGGATGGATGTGTGTGATGTCCTTAGGTTAGTTAGGTTTAACTAGTTCTAAGTTCTAGGGGACTAATGACCTCAGAAGTTGAGTCCCATAGTGCTCAGAGCCATTTGAAAATGCATTACAGAATCACGAAGCAGTCATAAAAGAACTGCAAACTATTGTTCATGAAAATTACGAGACCTTGCGGGCTAAAATTGACTCAGTTGCATCTACCAATTCAGTTACGCAACTTGCAAAAACTCAGGAAAACTTAAAGAACACAGTAGATACTCCGAAAATTGTTTCAGAAAGACACATGGAGTAAATTAGTTCATTATCAGATAAAGTAGTCGAACTTTCGGATTAGCTAAATAATTTAACTACGAAGGTAGATGATAATCTGAATCACACAAGACCGGTAGTCTTTAATGATACAGAAGAGTATGAACAAATTAGAAAATTCAAACTAAATCAGAATCAAATCAATACACAGTACAAAAGAGAAATCCGGGAAGTACAAGATCAGTTAGCACAAGTAATACAAAAATTACATATTTCAGAGGACACTCGCGCTCCACTACGGGAAGAGGGACTTAAAAATACGGAACAGCCACAAAATAAGAACACAGGGCTCTTCGGAAATTATGAAAGAAATTGTCAAGGTACACCGAATTTTGAGATGGAGCCGCCGAAACGACGTAACAATGACCGACATGCGACTCGCCGACATGATGATTTTGACTATAAGCTGTTTATTAATACACGTAAATTCAAAACATTTAAGAATTCCGGTAACGACATTCATCCACAAGCATGGCTCCATTAATTCTCTCATTGTTTTCCTCCCAACTGGTCATTGGAGCACAGGTTAGAATTTATGTGTGGCTACTTAGAGAATGAACCAGCTGTAAGAATGCGATCGGTCATTCACGATTGTCACAGCGAAGGAGAATTTTATTATGCCTTTCTCTCAGCATATTGGTCTCAAGCTACACTAGACCGAGTAACACATAGCATCATAATGATGAAACATTTCGAACAATCTGAATTTTACAGTCTTGTCAAATATTTCGAAGACATGTTACATAAGAATCAGTATCTTTCAAACCCATACAGCCCCTCAGGACTCATTCGCATTTGCTTAATCAAAATGCCTGAACATTTACGACATATTATTTTGGCGGGACGTTGTGAAGACGACATTGAAGCTTTTCAGGGACTGTTACAAGAATTGGAAATTGACACTGACAATCGCGGAACGCGAAAACAGGAACACAGCAATTACAGGTCACATCCGTCACAATTTCGCGATGACAGAAATAATAACTGGACACGACAAGGCTATTATTACAACGCAAATCGTGACCAAAACAGACGCCACCTGTATGACAATCGTTGGCAGAGTAGTAATAATTACAGAGAAAGATCGCATTTCCATAGTAATGAATGTGACAGAGACAACCATAGAAACAGACAATATGGGAACCAAAACAATTATTATCAAAGGAGACAGAGTAACTTCAAACACAACGGTCCACCGCGCAGTTACGACTCAGGGAGAAGTTCTCCACCACGTGACCGACAAGAAATTAATTACAGAAATTACCGACATGACGACACAGGATATAATCATAACGACAGACCTGAATTTCATCAGAACTGGCGAGATTCGAACAGGGCACGGCCTTCTCGTCAAGGTGAATTTGTAGAAGTTGGGTCTCCTAAAGAGACAGACAATGACTCGCGCCGCAGGCAGCCATGTGCGCCGGATGGCTCAGAGAAACATAACATAGACGCTAACCTTGAGAAAAATTCCAGTATTCTTTACCGACGTTTACCACATGATAATTGCGTTCAAGTTGAAACTAAGTACTATGAAGTGTAAAGGATTGCACCACATTTCACATGTAAAACCGCTTATTGAGAGATAATCTGCTTTTTAACTTAGTCTTTGCTATAAAATTTTTCATTTCACGTTACTAGTACTCTTTGTCACACTTAGAAACTGTTAACAAGCAACTATGTTTTAAAATTAACTATCCAGTCTAGAACCTAGGGGACATATTTAGACAGTAATTACAAATGCATTGTTATAGTGAACAGACGACACAGTGTTATTGTGTGTGTACATTCTTGCTTGTTAGTTGCACGATTACGTAACGACTATAAGGCTTACATACTTAGAACATATACTGCTAATGAGATTTTAATGTAACATTTTGGTTTACTTGAAAAGACATTCTGTATTTGAAGCACTTTCTGTGAGATTAAAGATGACTTAGTATTTGGTTTGTTTGACAGCTACACGATTATATCACGACGCTACTAATGTGTGACACAATTTACATTGTTGCTTTTGTGGTGTATCTGTTTTATATCTGCACAGTTTTTCTGAATTCTTCTGGAAAGTAAACATGTTTTAGTAGTAACTTTTGTGGTATAGCTACAATGAGACAGCCTTTTTTGTAGCACAGTAATACATTACAGTATAGTACTTTCTTGATCACGGTGCTGTATGTAATAACTACGATATCTATATGCATAGCATTTCACTTTTGTTTATTACGAGGTAAGTACATTGACTTCTACAGAACTTTGCTTACGGACGACGATAATTACTACAGTTGGCACATTTTTACTGTTAAGTAATGACAGAGATTATCTTACAACAAGACGCACAGTTAAGCGCTGCAGTACACGTATTTGAGTGATTAATTTTGTACTTAAAACATTTATTTTTAAAGATTTTTGAAATACAAAGATACAAAGGTTTTCTGTGATACATTTCATTCCATTGCTGTAATCTGTAACACCTGAGGGTATAATTACATTAATCCTCAGAGGGGTACACGCTTACTTTGTGTACCATGTGTCTGGTAAGCACAAGGAGCCGTAGCTAATATGGTATTTGCTTATACAACTTTACACATCGGTACCAGCTGTCTGATCATTTAACTGAGAGAGACAAACATTTTTTTACTACATCAGTGACAGATGTTTACGTAATTACACAGTTGGATAACTTCACACTTATGAAATTGAATTTTTTCTGTACTTTTTGAACTGTTCATATTTTCTTCGGAACCATTGTGATACTATGAGAGCTTTGAATGATAAATTTGGTATGGGATCATGATTTTTCAAGTACGTTTGAGGTAGGTGATATTATTGAAATGAGCAGAGAATTTTTTTTAGGTTTTGAAATTATTGCAGAAAGCTACAACGTTTTTGAGATTTGGCTGAGTTTTTATGATGTTATTATTATGACGATGATGTGTATTATGCTGTTGAGGTATGTTTATGATGAATAAGCTGATGCTATATGAGGAATTTGATTATGCTATGTATTTATTATGATGAGATATTGAAGTGTCGACGAACATGTATATGCGTAATAAGGTAAGGAATAATGAGTAGTGGTTGGGGACTCTGATTTGTGAAAAAGGATGTTGGAAACCAAGAATCGTACTTTAAGAGTTATGAAATGTGTGAATATGCATGAATGTATCATAATGCTGGCGAAAATTTTTTGGACACTGTTATATTCTTAGGATTTTGTTTCTACACATTTGTAACGCAAATTCTCAACCTGTGAAACTTTTTTATATGAGACTGTCACTGCTGTCGTAAATATTTCGGTAAGAAAGTTAAGTGACCTTCACGTAATGCGTCGTGGGCGCCCAGTTGTGCCACCTTCCCTCGAGAAAAAGCCATTAGGTGAAGGAAAAAGACTCTTGACATTCCTTTGTAGAAAGCATCGCAAATACGACACGCTCAAACTTGAAAACATATGATATTTACTAAAATGCCAAATGAAATGATGAGAAACATTTACAACTATTGTCTTTCTAGTTGAGAGATTGCTCACTTTGTTTAATATCAAGTTTCTAGCTGCACTGTGGCATTGGTTAAAATAAAATTTAATAGACGTACTAATACAGATATTTTTCAACTATTTGGTAACTTTTTAGTTCTGTAAGCTAAGGTGATGCATCACTTTAGTGTTAAGATCTGACATAGGTAATAGACATTTCATATCTTTACTGTCATATTTTTTCTGCTTGAGCTTTATCATATTTAGGTATAAGTTACTGCATTTGTTGCTGCTGTTTGCCAGGCATAGTTCTACTGAATTTTACCTTGTGTTAAGCCAGTTTTATTACTGATTAATTTTTCTTGTTTGCTGCACATTGCCTTATATTTGTTGTAATATTGCACTTGCTTTGCTAATTTAGATATACTGCTGCTTGCTTTGCCAATTTGCATTTTTTGTCATTGCTGTCTGTGTTAATTGTTTTGTGCTGTTGCATTGCCTCGTCCCTTAGTATATATATATATATATATATATATATATATATATATCTGAACTCAATAGATTTAAGTTAGCTTAAGAGGGGGAAGGCTATATAAGAGAATGAGTTGCGATGAATTGGAAGAAATGCATTGAGAAGTTATACGAAAAAAGTACAGAAAGTAGGTATAGAGAGGACTTCCTGGAAATAATGAAGAACGAAGGGAGATCTCCAAGAAGTAAAGAAAGTTTTGTTTGCAAAATACTGCAGTAAAAGAAAACCCTGTCCTTTCCTTTTGTGTTATTCCGCTATGTGTTTGTGTACCCTTGTGTATTTGTTTTTTTCCTGTCTTTATGTGTTTAGCTAATAAGATTTATGTTGTAGAATTTTTCTAATACTCAGCTACATTCACTATGACGAGGAATACTGTTATCCTCAAATATAATTTGCATTTATAATATGTTATCTACTTTGTAAAGATGTTTAGACATAATTTATTCTGTTCTGTTTTAATGCTCATGTGTGCAATTAGTGTTTCAAAAACTATTCTCATTATTTTATGAATTTGCTTATGTCATAATTCCTGTAACACTGATATATATGTCTATTTCTATTCTTTTGTAAAGCCTGTATTACCACAAATGTTATCTGTATTGTTATGTTCTTTAACGATGTATTTTGTACCTTTGTAATTGTATTCCCATGTTGTAAGTTTAAAATTGTAATTGACACCAGTTCATCAAATTAAGTAACTTGTAAGCATTCATTTCACTGCACACATTTCTGTTGGTCATAGTATATGCACAATATGTGAAAAAAAAGAGGACTGTTAGTGTTTGGACGTGTGTTAATAATTCAGCAAGGGACTGATTAACAGCATTGCTGGTTCTAAGGACAATTCCAAAAATTTTGTGAGTGCACAAATGGTGGTTTATGGACTTGCTGTATTCTTTTGGTTGGGTTGTTTTGAGGGAAGAGACCAAACTGCGAGGTAATCGGTCTCATAGGTTTTAGGGAAGGACGGGGAAGGAAGTCGGCCGTGCCCTTTCAAAGGAACCATCCCGGCATTTGCCTGGAGCGATTTAGGGAAATCACGGAAAACCTAAATCAGGATGGCCGGACGCGGGATTGAACCGTCGTCCTCCCGAATGCGAGTCCAATGTGCTAACCACTGCGCCACCTCGCTCGGTACTTGCTGTATTCTCCGCAAGACTCTTCGATGGTGATTATGCACCTGCAGAGTCGCAACAGATGGCTGCTGGCCATCCTTACAAGGACTACAGTGGGCCTGCATCTTTGATGGCCCACCAATACCATTATTTCTACAAGGACTACAGTGGGTCTGCATCTTTGATGGCCCACCAATACCATTATTTCTACAAGGACTGCAGTGGTTCTGCACCACTGGTGGCCCACCAATACCGTAATCTCTAACAGGGCTACAGTGGCATGCTCTGTGATGACCTACCTAGCAATATTCTTCAACTTCAACTGACTCTGCTGTGGGTTTGCTCTGTTGTGGCCCATTACCTGTCTGCGTGTCAAGAGCACTGTCTTTCGGTTGGAAGGACAACACTACTTCTTCAAGACTGCATGGAAATCCACTACTTCTGTGCGCATTTTCTTTTACTAATGAGACTTCGTAAAAAAAACTGTAATTACTATTGTGATTAATGATCAGGATTGTTTTAATGAGAACAAGTTTTGCTTTTGACCAACAGTGTATCAATAAGTATGTGCATTTGATATCTTTGTTATTGCAACTATGAAAAAATTTTTCAAATCTGTATTGGCCACTGCCCAAAACAATTCGTAAAATTTTTTGTGGGGAGCATGGGGGCTATCTAAGTAGGCTGTTTAGGTTTTTATATTGGTAACGCCACGTAGCGCTCTGTGTGAAAATCACTGGCTGTGCTGTGTGCAGTTTGTGGCTGGGTGGCATTGTTGGAATAGTCGCTATTGTAGTGTTGGGCAGTTGGCTGTTAACAGCGCATAGCGTTGCGCAGTTGGAGGTGAGCCGCGAGCAGTTGTGGATGTGGGGAGAGAGATGGCGGAGTTTTGAGAGCAGATGATCTGGACGTGTGCCCATCAGAGAGAGTAAATTTGTAATACTGGATGTCATGAACTGATATATATATATATAATGAGTTTTTAAACACTATTAAGGTAAATACATTGTTTGTTCTCTATCAAAATCTTTTATTTTGCAACTATGCCTATCAGTAGTTAGTGCCTTCAGTAGTTAGAATCTTTTATTTAGCTGGCAGTAGTGGCGCTCGCTGTATTGCAGTAGTTCGAGTAACGAAGATTTTTGTGAGGTAAGTGATTCATGAAAGGTATAGGTTTTTGTTAGTTAGGGCCATTTTTTTGTAGGGATTGTAGGAAGTCGATTTGGGACGCTGAATGAGATTAAAAATGTACGAACTATGGAAATTATGGGAGAAAAGATGAATCATAAGACTGTACGGGGTGATCCATGTAACATGACCATGGCAGAAGATTCGTAAAGTATAAGACAATGAAACAGGCTACTGGGTAAGTGTAAAATTGTGATTACTTGTGTATTGTCAACAGCCATAGCTGTGTTATTTAACGAAGTACTGCCATTTTCTAAGTCTGCGAAAAGTCGTACCAGCTTCGTGTTTCGAAGTATATCTTTATAAAAAAGGACGAGAAGAAATCAGTTTTGATTGAGGAGTCTGCTGGACTCCAAGAAAGATTTAAATATACCGTTAATGATAAAGATTTATGTAAAGGGGCTAGATGACTACGCTGGGAGCTCCATGACGGTTTTTACGAATAAAACTCTTGTTTATGGGAAAGTATTATCTCCACAAAGCTGGGGAAAAGTGTAGGAAGACCTGTAGATGCTGTTGCAAAGACTTAAACTTGACCCTCATCATAAATGAATGAATGTACAGGGCGTAGGGAGAATGATGTTCCCAGCACTGTTACAGTTATTACATGATTTCCTGTTAATCATTGGAAACAGTCAACAATGAATATGAGATCCAAATGTTGTTGTAGATGGTCTCCGTTATTGAAACAGAGTATGATCCCTATTGCAGAAATAAAAGTAATGGCATTCCATGGCGACGGTTCAATTAGATCTACAAACTCACTGCACAGTACAAACTACGATCAAGTCTCGAGTTTAGAATATTTGTACAGTGACGTGTCCTGTTTTCAAAGCAGAAAGAAATCAACAGATATAAACACAACGTGGCACCATTACAAATTTAAAAAAATTAACCAGCTCTGAATCAGTTAAGAAGTTCTTCAGAATAATAGCCATGCGAGCGTCACATGGATACTCGCATTCCAAGTCACAAACCAAGTCACATTTATTGTCAAATACCTTGTGGCACACACTGATGAGCCAAAACATTATCATCTTCTTAAGAGTGTTTTCGTCCGCCTTCGGAACACAATACAGCAGCTATTCTGCGTTCCGTGGACTTAGCAAGCCTTTGATAGGTTTCCAGAGGTATGTGGAACCAGATGTCTATTCTTAGGTCAGGCAATTCCCATAAACTAGGGGCCGGTGGTTAGTGAAGGCGGAACTAGCGGTCGATACCGTGCCTTATCCATCGGGTTTGGAGCAGGCGAACTGAGTGTCCAAGACGTCATTGTCAGTTCACTATCATGTTGCTCAAATCACTGTAGTGCGATTCTGGTCTTCGCGATAGAGCGGTTATCCTGCTGGATCTCCATATATTGTCATAAAATGCAATTCGACGAAATATATGGGACTGCATGAAATTAGTTGAACACTTCATGTGGCTGCATGGCAAACCTGTCATAAAAAATAATTAATTTTGTAAAACTTATTGATGTACTGAATCACAGACTATGCGCGTCTAATAGATATATTATGGCAGTTGTATTAATGAGAATTATTATTTATGATTTTTCTATATATGGAGGAGGCAATGTACGCTACCATTTTCTTGTTCGTCGTCTCTCTAGTTCTCGTAGATGTAATAACTGCTTACGTTGTCATATCAGGTCTGTAACCGTATGTGCAATTAATTAACTATTAAAATAGATAACGGTTTAAAACTGGTTACTTCATGACTTAATTGCATAGTTTCGTGTGCCCTGTGTCGAATATCTGCGTTATTGCACCACTTATGGCAGGCCGATGGCAAAACAATGTAGCAGCGCCTGGTCGAACCGATCACCGCCATCAAGCGACAAAATTTAATTTAAACCTTTTTCTTTCCAGCAGCGCTAATATCAAAGCGACATATACTAACACTTTCTTTCAAAGGAAGAGGCGGACCTGGTGCAGCCAATATTTTATGATTTCTTCCACGTAGGCGGACTTTAAATATTTTTTTGTGTTGCTGGCCTGGCTACGTGTAACGAAGAGCCAATACAATTACTTTCCCAGTTAAATAGTATGAGAACTGAAGTTAAACCAAACTGTTTGCTATTTAATTTCGGTGAGAGATTTCACATCGAATTTTGTATTATAATGTCTGATCTACGACGTAGTGTATTAGGAATAACCACACATGTGAGTTATCACCCGATTTTAAAATCATGCGCTTTATGCTAGCTATGTCAGAAAGTATTATTAATTGCAATAATTCATTACAAAAATAATCCAATGGCAATCTAGTAAACGACACGTTACGTATATAGGCTCGAACCCAACGAAAACACATCAGCTGAAATTTCTATCAATGAACTTTAACAACCGAGCGAGTTGGCGCAGAGGTTAGCGCACTGGACTAGCATTTGGGAGGCCGACGGTTCAAACCCACGTCCGGCCATCCTGATTTGTGTTTTCCGTGATTTCCCTAAATCGCTTCAAGCAAATGCCGGTGTCGTTCCTTTGAAAGGGCACGACCAACTCACTTCCCCTTCCCTCCCTAAACAGCTGGAACCGATGACCGCGCTGTTTGGTCCTCTCCCCCAAATCAACCAACCAACCAACTTTAACTACGGAAAACCTATAAAGGTAAATAATAACCAAAAGTAATAATCAATAATGATCAAAACAGTTTCTCAATAACAATAACATTTTCGAAGACGTTACACATGCTCCCTACAATATAAGACTGTCTCCATCGGGGTGCGTCAGTGACGCGGTGCATGTTTCGAGGAGCCGTTCGCCTCGATGAAGGCGTATCCTGACAGAACCATCGGCATGGTGAAACAAGAAACGTGATTCACACGAGCAGGCACACATTTCCGTTAACCCAAAGTCGAATTTCGATGATCCAGTTGAAAGGTCTCTGTTGGATTCCTTTCATGTTAATTTCTTAAATCTGTAGTCATTTACGGCATAAATTCCTCTTCTAAATTTACTGTGGTGTTTCTGACTATCTGGGAGGAGACTGAGTAGTGAAACGTGTTACTTTTACACATAAACAAGAACGATCTGTCACACTACTACACTTTAAAACACAGTTTATATGTAATTCATGTCACACAAGTCTTATACGGAACCTACATCCGCTTTCTTTTATATACTGTATATGATGAGATACTGTCATCCCCCTTCCCTTCTGTGTGAAAGAATGAATGAGCAAATGTATTTCCAGTTGCATGCTTGATGGTAGCAGACAAGCCTGTCTGCTAGAGAACAGTAGGACCAACGTCGGAACAGGTAGCTACGCTTTCTAGAAGCAAAGAGGTTTCTATTCTTAGTATGGTCCTGTCAGTCCCTTGTCATGTTGGTATAGGGAGCTGCCTCTCTGGTCACTTCCGTTGGTATTTGTGAAGCACGCTCGGTAGGAGCCCAGCAGGTCAGTCTGTCTGCGGCGAGCGTCTGAAGTGGTAAGATCTCCGGCTAAGCGCGTGTCTGCTAAGTCTGTAGGACAATGGATTTCTTAAGTTCAGCCTAACTGAAAATTTAATCACCTTTATTTCAGGTTTAGCTCTAAAATATCTAATGTTATCTTAAATTGCAACACAGTGTATTTCGAGTGTGAAGTTCAGAATATCTTCCGGTAGTTGCTTTGTCACTACTTTGTGAGTAAAGTGGAACCACGTGTTGATCAGTAACTCTAACTAAGATCATCAATCTTAAATGCGAATGTGCGTGAGATTATAACGTCTCGTCTTGACAATATTTTTCAATATAGCAACTTTTCTTTATGTTCAACCCACGTGGGGTGTATTTTGTGAGACCAGTGCCATGTGCTTATACAATTGTTTGACCCATCAGGTTAATAGTATGACGTTAGTAACCAGTTCGAGGTTTTTCTTTTGTAAATTGCTTTTCGATCTAATTTATTTTAATTATCAAAATTATTGTGGAGTTACACTCTTTGTGTAAACCAAGTTGACCACGTGAAGCGTGTGATGTAATCAT
Source organism: Schistocerca americana (assembly GCF_021461395.2). Classification (NCBI taxonomy): domain Eukaryota; kingdom Metazoa; phylum Arthropoda; class Insecta; order Orthoptera; family Acrididae; genus Schistocerca; species Schistocerca americana. The sequence goes on from NC_060119.1 coordinate 100,349,542, forward strand.
CAAAGTAGCCCTCAGCTATTCTTTTCGGAAAGATTTCACAGGGAGTTAGTATGAATTTAGTATACCAGTATGTGGTAATTACATGACGGACAGGATTGTGCTACGAACGTAACTTCTTTGGGTGAAAATTGAATCGGTTGGTTGTGGTTAATTTCCTCTTGCATATGTTTCAACGTTCTTCGTGTGTTATTTTATGAATGCAGTGTTGTATGCAGTCTCCCAATCTTGGCTCCATATTTGATGTGTTCCGCAAGATTACAATCTCACATTTTCACAATCCTAAATAAGGCACCAGTTTAGTTATGAAGTTTAATATGCTGAAATTTCAATGATCAATGTTAAAATAAATTTCCAAACATAAACTGATTTATTTCTTTTTATTTAAATTCTCTTTATATATATATAACAATCAACCCTTCGAATCCTACGCCTATACGGAGAAGAAGACTATCAGAACGACTTCTTTACTGCAGTGCCTTGCTTATTCTGTGTTACGAGGTAAAGTTCCTTTGGACGTGTGTCCACTGCGGCGACCATCAACTGTAGAACGAAGTGGCGACAGTGAAAATTTGTGGAGCACCGGGACTCGAACCCGAATTTCCCGGTTGTCGCGACCGGTCGCCTTATCATTTGGCTGTCCATGCACGAGTCACGGCCATACCCAAACTTCCGTATGTCGTCAACAAGCCGTCTACAAATTGTACTCGTAAATCCATTATGTATATTCCCGTACAAGAGGGACATTTTACTTGAAAGTCGCTTGCCCGCTGTCGGCGGATAAATAAAACATTGCGCTCCCTGAATTACGATGAAAAGTCCAAAGGAACAGACACTGCGGAGTCTACAGTTGTTATGAAATACTTTAAATGTGTTCGCAATTGCGAATATATCAGGTGTAAAATGGAATGACGGATCTGGACTCGAACCCGTGATTTTGAAATAAAATGTCTCACCTATACGGGAATATACTCGATGGATGTAAGAGTACAGTTTGTATACTCATGGTTTACGACATATGGAAGTTTGGAGGTGACCTCACGTCATGCACGGATAGTCAAATAGTAAAGCGACCGTTCGTGATAAGTGGGAAATCCGGGTTCGAATCCCAGTCGGTTACGAATTTTCAGTGTTGCCACTCCATTCTACAGATGACGGTTGTCCATATTAGCAATTGCGAATATATTTAATGTAATGAGAACGAGATCTACGAGACAGCTTTCGTAGACGCGAGGAAAGCAAACCAAAGTCAATGATGTTAGAAAAGTGAAAAGTTAAAACGTTACAAGAACACGGCCCATTTTCCACCCAGTTCTCTATCACAATGCGACCTTGTGCTCTGTACGTAATGGCTTCGTTATCGACGGGACGTTAACTCTAATCTTCCTTCCTTCCGTTGAAGGACGCTGGAGGCACGTTAGTGGTAAGGGACGTTTTTAAGAGGAGCAGAGACGAATGAAGCATCGTTCTAGCGGCGAGACAGACCGCGAATTGGAAATCCACTGACATAAGTCGACCGTTCCCCTTCCCTACCAGAATCTTCACATGCTCGTTCCATTTGGTATCGCTGTCCAACGCTACGTCCAGATAATTAAACGACGTGACTGTATCAAGCGGGACACTATTCAAGCCGGATTCGAATATTACTGGTTGTTTTACCCTACTCAACCTAAGGACATCACACACATCCATGCCCGAGGCAGGATTCGAACCTGCGACCGTAGTGGTCGCGCGGTTCGAGACTGTAGCGCCTAGAACCGCTCGGCCACCCCGGCCGTCTGTCAGCATTGTATTCCTCCTGACCGCTCGATGCGTATTGCCTCGTTCGTATCCGCTAGAACACTCGTACTGAGTGTCAGTAACATTTTGGCACCTGCTTATTCAGTGCGCGGTTCTGACTTGCCCCTCGATATCCACCAATAAAGACTAAGTTAAAACTTTCTTCTCATCTACACTTTTACTTTAGCTAATGACTTTATGAAATTGTTGTTAACCTTCTTTCTGTGTACCTATCGTTGACGGAGTGGCTGAAGGGACGTATCATTGTTCAAAAAATAAATATTAATTAACAGCATCGTACTGCTTCGCGCCACGCTCAGTATGTGATTCCCGGCTGTTCATGGTGTACTGCAGCATGATACGGTCACCGCTAGCAGGAGCGTTGCCACGCTCTGAAACCATTTGTCGCAAAATTCAATGTACTGTGCTGCCTCCCTGCCTTGCTTCTACTGAATGTTCTTGTCCGACTGATGGCAAGCGGAAGTAAAATCAAAATGTAATGTGGACGAAAAATGTGGCAGGAACGCCACACTCTTTTCAAAAGAACCATCCCGCCAGTTGCCTGATGCGGTTTGGGGAAATTACGGAAAAACCTGAGTATGGATGGCTGGATGGGAATCTGAACTGTCGTCCTCCAGAATGCGAGTCCATTGTGTTAACGCCCTCGGTGCTCTGAACCAGTATTCATTCTCGCTTTGTGTGGTGGTCATCAAGTTGGGACTCATTAGTGAACACATCAAAAGACTGGCTTTGAGACGTATTACAGATGTAGCATCTAATTTGGCCAGGGCTCAGTTATACGTAAATTTTCGAGGGTTTTGCATATACGTTTATATTCTACATCTACATAGATGCTCCGCAAGCACGGTACGGTGCGTGGCGGACTGTACTCTGCACCACTACTAGTCATTTCCCTTCCTGTTCCATTCGCAGAGCGAGGGGAAAATGACTATCTATATCGCACCGTATGAGCACTGATGTCTCTTGTCCTTCATAGTCCTTACGCGAAATGTACATTGGTAGCAGTAGAATCGTTCCGCGGCCAGTTTCCAGTGAGGTTTATCTAAATTTTCTCAACAGCGTTCTGCGAAAAGAACGTGTCTTCCCTCCAGGCATTCCCATTTGAGCTCCCGAAGCGTCTACGTAATACTTGTTGTTCGAAACTACCCGTAACAAAATGTGGCAGCCCGCCTCTGAACTCAGTCGATGTCCTCCTTTAGAATGACCCCTGTGGGCTTCCCGGACACTCGAGCATACTCGACTATAAGTCGCTCTCGCGGCCTACATGCGGTCGCCTTTGCAGATGGACCACACATTCCCAAAATCCTCCCGATAAGTCGACCGTTCCCCTTCCCTACCAGAATCTTCACATGCTCGTTCCATTTGGTATCGCTGTCCAACGCTACGTCCAGATAATTAAACGACGTGACTGTATCAAGCGGGACACTATTCACGCTGGATTCGAATATTACTGGTTGTTTTACCCTACTCATCCTCATTAACGTAAATTTCTCTACATTTAGGGTAAGCTTCCATTCATCACACTCAACGACATCTTTCTGTACACCACAGCGTCATCATCAAACAAGGGCAGATTGCTGCCCACCTTGCCCGCCGAATCATTTATGTATACAGAGAACAACAGATGGTCCTGTCACTCTTCCCTGGTGCACCCCTGACGACACCCTTGTCTCTGATGAACGCTCGCCGTCGAGGATAATGGACTGGATTCTAAAAGTTAACAAGTCTTCGAGCCACTCACATAGATAGGAGCCTATTCCACATGCTCACAGCTTCCTTAAGAACTTGCAATGGGGCACCGCATCAAACGCTTTCCGATAATCTAGGAATATGGAATCTGCCTGTTTGCCCTTCAACCAAAGTTCGCAGTATATCATGTGAGAAAAGGGCAAGCTGAGTTTCGTACGAGCGATGCTTTCTAAAACTACGCTGATTCTCAATCACAAAGGAAATTATCATATTTTAACTCAGAATATGTGCATGAATTCTAAAGGTAACTAATGTTAAGGATATTGGCTTGTAATTTCGCAGGTCCGTTCTTTTAGCGTTCATATATGTAGGAATGACTTGCGTTTGCTTCTGACCGCTTGAGACTTTGCGCTGGGAGGCAGATTCGCGATAAATGCAAGTTAAGTAGGGGGCCAATGCCGTAGAGTACTCTTTGTAAAGCTGAAATGGGATTCCATCCGGATTTAGTGACTAATTTGTTTCAATTGTTTCTCGACGCCAGAGATGCGTATTACTATGTCGTCCATACGGGACCCTGTGCGATGGTCAATCGACGGTGTATTTGTATATTTCTCCTGCTTAAACGATTTCATAAACGTGAAATTTAAAGCTTCGGTTTTCACTTTGCTATATTATGTAATGATAATGAAACGCCGTGTTTTAAATAGAACGAATTCCACCGTAGAATGTATTTCCACATTATTCGTTGCCTGTGGTACGTTAATTGCTTCAGAATGTTTTTCAAACATCGTGCCACTGCGAATAAGAGGTGATTCTACCTTCGAACAAAGGTTATTAACAAAGCACAGGTATTGCCCACAGGAGTAGCGACTGTTAAAATTAAGTACTTGAAGACAGCCACAAAGTGAACTCTGTATTTTTTATTGACCGGTTTCACTCTCCAAATGGGCAAGAGCATCATCAGAAAACACAGTTGAAAGATGGCTGACAGCATTAGAGATTGCCGTTAAATTCGCAGACAGCTCTAAAGACTGAACTGGCTGTTCTACAGTACTTAAACTTACGTTTAGAGTACAGTAGTGGATGATGGTATCGTTCACTACTGTAATTTAAACGTACGTTTCAGTACTATAGCACAACTAGTTTAATCTTTAGAGCTGTCAGCCAACTTTAAAAGCAATCTCTAATGCTATCAGTCAACTTTAAATTGTGTACTCTGACGATGCTCTTGTTCATTTGAAGAGAGAAACAAACCGGCCAACAAAAAATATAAACTGCGACTTGTGACTGTTTTCAAAAACTTGGATTATTAATGCTGGGGAAAGTTTCTAAAAGAGAGATCAAAGACAAAAACTTGAATCACATGAAGGTAGGTGATAAAATAAATAAGTAAAAACATCGACATGGAAAGAGATGTATGTTTTCAAGCAATTTATGCATACACTACTGGCCATTAAAATTGCTACGCCAAGAAGAAATGCAGATGATGAACGGGTGTTCATTGGACAAATATATTATACAAGAACTAACATGTGATTACATTTTCATTCAATTTGGGTGCGTAGATCCTGAGAAATCAGTACCCAGAACAACCACCTCTGGCTGTAATAACGGCCCTGATACGCCTGGGCATGTGAAACAGAGCTTGGATGGCGTGTACAGGTACAGCTACCCATGCAGCTTCAACACGATACCACAGTTCATCAAGAATAGTGACTGGCGTATTGTGACGACCCTTTTGCTCGGCCACCATTGACCAGACGTTTTCAATTGGTGAGAGATCTGGAGAATGTGCTGGCCAGGGCAGCAGTCGAACATTTTCTGTATCCAGAAAAGGCCCGTACAGGACCTGCAACATGCGGTCGTGCATTATCCTGCTGAAATGTAGGGTTTCGCTGGGATCGAATGACGGGTAGAGCCATGGATCGTAACACATCTGAAATGTAACGTCCACTGTTCAAAGTGCCGTCAATGCTCACAAGAGGTGACCGAGACGTGTAACCAATGGCACCCCATACCATCACGCCGGGTGATACGCACGTATGGCGATGACGAATACACGCATCCAATGTGCGTTCACCGCGATGTCACCAAATACGGATGCGACCATCATGATGCTGTAAACAGAACCTGGATGCATCCGAAAAACTGACGTTTTACCATTCGTGCACCGTGGTTCGTCGTTGAGTACAACATCGCAGGCGCTCCTGCCTGTGATGCAGCGTCAAAGGTAACCGCAGCCATGGTCTCCGAGCTGATAGTCCATGCTGCTGCAAACGTCGTCGAACTGTTCGTACAGATGGTTGTTGTCTTGCAAACGTCCCCATATGCTGACTCAGGGATCGAGACGTGGCTGTACGATCCGTTACAGCCATGCGGATAAGATGCCTGTCATCTCAACTGCAGTTCCGTATTACCCTCCTGAGCCCACCGATTCGATATTCTGCTAACAGTCATTGGATCTCGACCAACGCGAGCAGCAATGTCGCGATACGATAAACCGCAATCGTGATAGGCTACAATCCGACCTTTATCAAAGTCGGAAACGTGATGGTACGCATTCCTCCTTCCTACACGAGGCATCACAACGACGTTTCAGCAGGCAACGCCGGTCAACTGCTGTTTCTGTATCAGAAATCGGTTGGAAACTTTCCTCATGTCAGCACGTTTTAGGTGTCGCCACAGGCGCCAACCTTGTGTGAATGCTCTGAAAGGCTAATCATTTGCATAACACAGCATCTTCTTCCTGTCGGTTAAATTTCGCGTCTGTAGCGCCTCCTCTTCGTGGTGTAGCAATTTTAATGACCAGTGGTGTAGTACCCGAATGTGTCTGCTATGTTGGATCAAAAGTAATTTTGGCTGCCCTGAGCAAAAATCCTCCGGTTTTAAACAGTTGAGAATTGTATCGGATAGTGTACAGGATGTAAAAAGATTTCCGAAAGTGACTACATCTCCGTCGAACCGTTGTTAGGAAGGCAGCGGTGTAGCTGTCGCTCACATGCCTGTGTGTTCACTAGAATCGACAACCACAGTCAGTGAAATCTTCTGCTCGTAACAAGGGGACGGAAAGCAGCAGATCGCAATTACGGCCGCGAGGTGCCGCAGCCCGCGACAGTCACAAAGCGGGAAGCCTTCCGCCAATTGGTTGCCGCAACCGAACGCCGCGCCGCCACGCAGCTGTCAGATTCTGCAGTATGTGTCAGAAGCTGTCACGGCGGCAGCGTAAGCCCCGGTGCCGCGACGCCAATTTGGCTTAAACCCCCCCCCCCCTCCTACCCCTCCCCTCAACCTCCCTGCAAATTCACATCGCGCATACTTCTCCTAGCTATGCATTATTTAAGGGGACTGGGCGCAAAACTTGTCGGGCTTTCAGATTTGTTATTAAAATTCCAGCGATTTGAATATAGCAGGTTGTAAGAAAAGTTTCGGCAGCGACAGTGAAGATGGAGCGACTGTGACGAAGGGTGTGCTGGGTACCCCATAGCCAAGGGCCGCGGGGATTGTTATGTTGCCGTCTGCAGGCACGTATAACCTTTACGTCCCATGAAAATTTCCCATTAGAAGTGGCATGAATTTCAAAATATCTCCACTTGGTTTAACTGTAACACGCCCGGGAGTACAAAACGGTGGGGTACCTTAAAGTGGTTGTCGTTCCTTGACCGTGCGCCATATCCACACCACGTACCTGATAATCCCGCGGCGGTCGTACCATTCTGCTCCACAGCTGGCTTGTCTGAAATTATCTATCGAAATACGCAAGCGAGTTAGGGGAGCCACTCAACGTCAAAACACAACACTGTTCTATGTCTGGTATGATCAACTATATTCTGAGACGATAAAAGGAAGTCGCAGGTTGCACTGTTCACATTCTAGTTCAGAAGTGTTATGCCAATTAATGCATGATTAACAGTCCACAATATCATTCGGACGAGCCTACGCTTAACCGACACGAAGCGGGTGATTGTTGATGATGCGGAAGCCGAATGATCGCACGAAAGTTCTTACGGTCGTCACGCATACACAGATAATTGGTACCAGTTCTTCTTGACACTAGTAATAAATTTTAACACTGTTCACGAAGTTAAATTTACAGTTCACAGTTCTTAGTTGTACGAGCGCGCGAGTAACAGTCGCGGGCGGCGCGGTTGGTTGTTGATGATGCGGAACGCGATGATCGAAGGCACGTTCGCACGCTCGCTACAAGACACTGGCACTTAAATGCTCTCTTTTGTGGTAAATAGTATTAGTCATTCACATTAGTTCATTCTTGGAGACCGAACAAGGTGCGGATGATTGATGAACGGTGTGACGCGCAAGGAGATGATACACAAATACACTCCTGGAAATTGAAATAAGAACACCGTGAATTCATTGTCCCAGGAAGGGGAAACTTTATTGACACATTCCTGGGGTCAGATACATCACATGATCACACTGACAGAACCACAGGCACATAGACACAGACAACAGAGCATGCACAATGTCGGCACTAGTACAGTGTATATCCACCTTTCGCAGCAATGCAGGCTGCTATTCTCCCATGGAGACGATCGTAGAGATGCTGGATGTAGTCCTGTGGAACGGCTTGCCATGCCATTTCCACCTGGCGCCTCAGTTGGACCAGCGTTCGTGCTGGATGTGCAGACCGCGTGAGACGACGCTTCATCCAGTCCCAAACATGCTCAATGGGGGACAGATCCGGAGATCTTGCTGGCCAGGGTAGTTGACTTACACCTTCTAGAGCACGTTGGGTGGCACGGGATACATGCGGAATTGCATTGTCCTGTTGGAACAGCAAGTTCCCTTGCCGGTCTAGGAATGGTAGAACGATGGGTTCGATGACGGTTTGGATGTACCGTGCACTATTCAGTGTCCCCTCGACGATCACCAGTGGTGTACGGCCAGTGTAGGAGATCGCTCCCCACACCATGATGCCGGGTGTTGGCCCTGTGTGCCTCGGTCGTATGCAGTCCTGATTGTGGCGCTCACCTGCACGGCGCCAAACACGCATACGACCATCATTGGCACCAAGGCAGAAGCGACTCTCATCGCTGAAGACGACACGTCTCCATTCGTCCCTCCATTCACGCCTGTCGCGACACCACTGGAGGCGGGCTGCACGATGTTGGGGCGTGAGCAGAAGACGGCCTAACGGTGTGCGGGACGGTAGCCCAGCTTCATGGAGACGGTTGCGAATGGTCCTCGCCGATACCCCAGGAGCAACAGTGTCCCTAATTTGCTGGGAAGTGGCGGTGCGGTCCCCTACGGCACTGCGTAGGATCCTACGGTCTTGGCGTGCATCCGTGCGTCGGTGCGGTCCGGTCCCAGGTCGACGGGCACGTGCACATTCCGCCGACCACTGGCGACAACATCGATGTACTGTGGAGACCTCACGCCCCACGTGTTGAGCAATTCGGCGGTACGTCCACCCGGCCTCCCGCATGCCCACTATACGCCCTCGCTCAAAGTCCGTCAACTGCACATACGGTTCACGTCCACGCTGTCGCGGCATGCTACCAGTGTTAAAGACTGCGATGGAGCTCCGTATGCCACGGCAAACTGGCTGACACTGACGGCGGCGGTGCACAAATGCTGCGCAGCTAGCGCCATTCGACGGCCAACACCGCGGTTCCTGGTGTGTCCGCTGTGCCGTGCGTGTGATCATTGCTTGTACAGCCCTCTCGCAGTGTCCGGAGCAAGTATGGTGGGTCTGACACACCGGTGTCAATGTGTTCTTTTTTCCATTTCCAGGAGTGTATGTGATTGGCGGCAGTGCACATTTTTAAATTACTTCTTGACCCACTTTCCTCTGAATCATTTACTTATTTTATCACTTTACTGTAATAGCACTTGCAGCAACACTTTAACTTCCATAATAACAATGCTTCTTGCATGCAGAGTTACCCACAACACAACATAACAGTTCCGTTTACCGTGCTCGACGCTGAAGACGCGGCTGCCCGCACAGAAACTGCACAACTAAGCCAGCGATATGACAATACGCTTACAACTGGGACCCAGTTTTAGTGTTGATGGAGACTTTTAATGTTGCATTCTGTCCGTAACTCAACTTTGTGTGTTGTAAAAAAGTTTATTAATACCTGGAATCTATCGTATACAAGGTGTTCGGAAATTGCCGTTACAAATTTCTATGACTTTTAGAGGGGGTGAGTACATAATATTTTCGATAGGAACCCATGTCCGGAAATTTCATCAACGACGCTACAGAGCGCGAAGGTTACAGGCGCCATCGTCTGTAAATGAATGTATATATAATATTATTCAGTGATGATGTTACAAACTTTCAAGAATGATGGAGACGCATAAATTTATCAATTTGAGGTAAGGGTGCCTGGTTCGGAAATGAACGGAAGTTACAACAGAAAATCGTTCTGATTCCTTTGACAGTGGATAACGTGTATTGGTACTGTTGTTCTTAAGAATGTAAGGCATGCGACTTTCAGAGCTGGTAGTATGGACCAAAGAAAGTAAACCTGGACTATAAAATGCATACCTGAGGAGCTATGAGCACTCGTTCATCTTCGCTAGTGTGAAACACGTCTCTACTGAATCAGCGCTGATAGCCCTTAAGGCATGCTGTTCCAACCGAGCTCCAGGGAGCCGGAGCGCTCCGGAGCGCTCACTGCTGCAGCTCGGAGCCCGCGTGGAGGGGGAAAGCGAACTCACTGCCCCCTGGCCGCATGCAGCCGCAACTGACGCAATAATCCGTGTTCAATGACAGCTATGACTAGCCGCGGGAGGCCTGTACCTCTACTGGAGGATACCTTTCTATTCATTGAGACGGATGGTCGTCCGCAGTGTCTTGTACGTCATAAAGTATTTAATTCTGCGAAAAGGTACAATATACAACGACTTTATACACGTCTTCTCGCAGCGCACTACTGTCAGGTGGAAGGTGTTGCACGCAGAGAACTGGTAGTCAGGCTTAAGAACGACATACTAGGAGACGTAAGTTCAAAAACGGTTTCGTTATACGGAGGGTATCAAAACATGCAACATAGTTCGTGTTCTGTAATGCGTTTATTATTTTCAGGTGAATGAGAGCGGAGAAAACACTACAGAATCTGCAATTCAGGCAAGCTACGGGGTCGCTCACATCATTGCGACGAGTGGCAAGCCGTTTTCGGTGGGACCACTCGTAAAATCGTGCGTGGTAGCAGTTGCAGAATGTTTGTTTCCAAGGGAGGTGCAGGCAATTGAAGGGGTTTGCCTGTCGAAGCAGACAATGTGTTCAGCACTCCTTTTTCAGTTTCCCATGATGACTTGTCATCGTTACTTCAATTGGAAATTATTGATTTGCAAAATTCAACTTTGTTGAATGAGAGGTACTACAACACGTTGGATTTATCACGATGGTATCGTTCATTAAAGCAAAAAACGTTTCCAAAGCTTCTCAGCAATGCCGCTCAGATCACGTGCATGTTTGGATCTACGTATTGTTGTGAGAAGCTTTTCTCAGCAATAAAAAGAGTAAAAAGTAAGGGACGATCGTTTCTTCAGGATGCAACAATGAAGGCTATCCTCCGCACTAAAGCTGCGAACACTTTGACGCCTGATATTTCCGATCTTGGGATGAAAAGAAAATGTCAAGCTACAGAGGTCCAATAAATTTAGTATGCAATTTCTTGTGAAACAGTTGTTTCTTATTTATTTCCTGAACATCGTATTTTCTGGTGTAGCATGTCTCCACGTCTTAGCGGCTAAGAGTATGAGGTTGTCGATTTTGTAAGACGCAGCTGGCACATCAAAACGCTTGCCTTGTCGCCTGCCTCAGCCAGCCGTGCCGCGTGCCGGCCCACTTGAATGTTCACAGCGAGCGACACGGCTCCATGGAGCAGGGAGCGCTCCGCTGCTCACAACGGAGCCGACGAGCTGGAACAGCCTGCCTTAAGGTATACATTTTAGAATGCATGTTTACTAGACATGGTACCCAAGGATGTATGCATGTGTGTGTTGATCTTCTGTGCCTTTCAGGTTGACGACTACATCGAGGAAATGCCACGAAAATATTGCCCAGATCGTAACGCTCCCTCTTCGGGTCTGGACCTTTCCGACGAATGTTGCATGCACATGCTGCAGGAAGTCATACGCAGCACCGTTCGTTGAATTGTCATGGAGGAGACGCTATTGGTAGCCACTTGGTTTATCTGGACAGTCAGTTTCTGACTAGTTGCACATCTAAGTCAACGAGGACAGTTGAAAATGTGCGCCCCGACCGGGACTCGAACCCGGGATCTCCTGCTTACGTGGCAGGCGCTCTATCCATCTGAGCCATCGAGGACACAGAGGGGAGTTGCGATTGCAGGGACTCATCTCTGGCACGCCTCCCGTGAGACCCACATTCCCAACCTATTGTCCCGCATTATATTCATAGTGCCCCTGCCCATTATACTCATTACTCATATAGTTGCACAGCCGTTCACCTGTACACATCTGCGCAGCCGTCGCCCATCTCTTACGGTCTGTGGTCCTCTGCTAGTGCAGTCTGCTCTGCTAGTCTGTGAGTGGTTATCGCACGTTGACATCTCAGACGGCGGACACATTAATGTGGCTGGACCATGTATTATTTCGATTAGTATGCAAGGATGAAAACGATAACTGTTTGCAATGTAACACAGAGCTGTAGAGGAGGCCGAAGCGAACATATTGATATAGCACACTTGTGATCTATCAAGCCGGGAAAGAGGCTTAAATCTTAAATCGACCTACAAAATACACCTAAGTTACAGTGCATACGCGCAGCTCTATTTGTTGGCTAATTATACTTGAATATTAAAAACCACCTATTCTTGAAGCTCCTTGCAGTCATCCAAATGTATTAAGATATGCCGTTACTACATTTTAATTCATATATTACTGTAGATATACATAACAAAGCACTCAGTCTTCAGGCCACGAGTGGCCTACCGGAACGATCCGACCGCCGTGTCATCCTCAGAGGAGGATGCGGATAGGAGGCGCGTGGGGTCAGCACACCGCTCTCCCGGTCGTTATGATGGTATTCTTGACTGAATCCGCTACTATTAGGTCGAGTAGCTCCTCAATTGGCATCACGAGGCTGAGTGCACCCCGAAAAATGGCAACAGCGCATGGCGGCCCGGACGGTCATCCATCCAAGTGCCGGCCACCCCCAACAGCGCTGAGCTTCGGTGATCTCACGTGAACCGGTGTATCCACTGCGGCAAGTTCGTTGCCACTGTAGGTTTACATGCTAATATAAATTAATCACAGTGTTATCACAATGTTTTGCCTGAAAGGTGACCATTTATCAGTTTAAAATTTATTTCAAAATTTCTGTTTTGTCATTTAAGTAAAGTTACAAGACTACGGTTAGCTTTAAGTGATATGTCACGAATGATAAGATGTTGCGTCCTCTTTAACAGGACTTCACGATCAAATCGCAGATCTTGTTAGATATCCGACAGTAACGCCTTTTCCGTAGAAAATGGCGATGTGGCAGTGAACCAAATGCTTTTCAAAAGTATAGAAACGTCAAGTCAGCTTGGTTTATTCTGTCCATGACACTGGGGATATAACTGATGGGCCTGAGCCGGTTTTCGTATGATCGACTTTGGATGAAGTTGAGGATGCTGTCAATCAGAGCAACACAAGGCCATAAGTCACCACTTTATACAAGCGGTTGCTGCGAAAGGAAGTGGTGAGGAACTCGCACTATAGTTCAAGAACACATTCTCAAAATTTGGAACACTGAAGAAAGGCCTGCTTGTTTCAGAAATTATCTGGTGGTTACCGTATTTAAGGAAGGATATCGCACGGGCTGCAATATCTACTGCATAATATCGTTGCTGTCTGGCTTGGGAAAGCTAATTACTCGAATTGTCGCCAATCGTGCTATCCCCAACTACCAGAAAGCGAGTATGGATTCAGGGCTTCTAGAAAGTACTATACGTATGATATTCACTACTCATCAGCTTTGGGAAAAAATGCAGAGAACATACTAGATATCTTTATGTTGCATTTATTGACTTCACTGAAGCATTTGACTTGACATTCCGTGAAGCTTTATAGAAGATATTAGAACAAATAAGCCCTCGGTCACAAATATTAAGTCAAAATTGAGCAGGTTTCGACGCTACTATGAGCGTCATCTTCAGTCTTGTTGCAACCCTTGTTCACTAAAGTACGAGCAGCCCTTAGCGGCTCGCCATCTTACCTACAACTATTCATGACGTCGGCTTTCCGGCTTAGATCTTTTTTAATATGTGAGTTGTAAGTACTGCATCTTTTTCCAGTCAGTACAAACTTTAATTTTATTCATGTATTATACACTTAATATGTTTTAGAACAGTTAGTCTAATTCTGAAGAAGACGCTCATAGTAGCGTCGAAACCTGGACAATTTTGACTTAATATTTGTGACCGAGGGGTTATTTGTTCTAATATAATTCTGACACGGTCACTGAACCTTAGCAGCTATGTTCAAAGTTTTACTTTATAGAAGATTTCAGCTCTTGTAGCGGATAGACCGTATTTGGTCAAAAAGTATGCCAGAGCAGAAGTGAGTTACAACAGAGCCAGCTTCAGGCAAGGCAAGAGTGTTAAGCACTGTGAAGCAAAACATGACCAAAAGACGCTGCCAAGAAGAGACTGTTGGGTGCAGTAGATGATGTTTCATTTGTGGGGCGGTCAACTGCGCGTACATCAGCGTCCATACAAGGTCCCAATTTTTACACAGTCCCATCTAGCCAACGTAATGAATGATGATGACGATGATGAAATGATGATGACAGGACAGAAGCCTTTCCTCACTTGCTACCACGGTGTTTAGAGTATGTGCCTTAAGCCCCAAAGAAATGTAGCCTGGAGCTTGTAAATACTCAGCCATTCGCTTACTAAGATAGCCTCATCTCAGTATCACACCCGACACCATGGATCTGTGACCCCCGGAGCGACATCCTGGAATGCAGTACGGTGTCCGCTGTCCAACCACGTGACAGGGCAGCCTGCCCTGCGTCACAGAAGCAGCCGCCTTTGGAGAAGAGAGCCGCCCGCTCGCTCGAGGGAGGTCACGGCCGCCTCTGTGGAACTGTCAGCTGCGCTGCCGCGCTGACACCGCGGATGCAGCCGGAGACGCTGCTGACAGCGACGTTTCAGTGACACCACGCTCGGCCCCGCTCTTTGCACTGTCAGAAATGCCGGACACCTACATTTCACATGAGAGGCAACTGCACACCTCCACCAAGCTGTTCCTGATGTACTACATCCGAGGGCAGCAATGAAGAAGTTAATTAAACAAATCTACTGTCATCTGAATCCACCCTCCATGGGTAACGACCCATAAGTGATCTAACACTCTATACAGTTCTCCACTGAAATTCACTGTCATTTTGAAATTGCCCTACACAGGTATAACACCCGTTGACATAAAAATTTTGTCTGTAGATTATATAACACTACTGCTGCAGACGTATGACGCGGTCTGTTCCTAAGGACTGGAAAGTTGCACAGGCCACACCAATATTCAAGAAAGGAAATAGGAGTATCCCGTTGGATTACAGACTCATATCACTGACATCAATTTGCAGCAGGATTTTGGAGCGTATACTGTACTCAAACATTATAAATCACCTTGAAGAAAATGACTTATTGATACATAACCAAAACAGATTCAAAAATATACCGTTCTTGTGCAACACCCCTAGCTCTTTATTCCCATGAAATAATGAGTGCTGTCGACGAGAGATCTCAGATCGATTCCATATTCTTAGATTTCCAGAAGACTTTTGGTACCGTTTCTCACAAGCGACTGTTAATCAAATTGCATGCATATGGAGTATCGTCTTAGTTGTGTGACTCGATACGTGTTTTCCTCCTAGAGAGGTCACAGTTCGTAGTGATAGACGGTAAATCATCGAGTAGAACAGAAATGTCGTCATAACTGCCGTCTGCTTCACGTCTGCTGTGCAGCGAGCTACGTTAATTTAAGTATTAACTGTATTTTTCTTACTTGTCACTTCTTTCCGTGTGTTTTTGCTTATGGGAAGCTTTAATTGTCGAGTGCTAGTAATAGTGTTCCATAGATTTCGTGTTTGTCTTGAATGCAGTCAGAGATGGTCCCTTTAGTCAGCTGTAGTGCCAGTAGTGCTAGCGTTTCTTTTGAATACAGCCCAGAGTCAGGTAGTGCTTATTTTCATTGTTTTCAACAAGAAGTTGAAAGGTGGCTACACTGAGTCACAGCGCCAGAGATAGCGCCAAAGAGTTTTATTCCGCCGCCTCCACTGGCAGTGCTTGTTCAGAAATTGTGGTGGTTAGTGCTTTGCTGAGAGGATGTCGATAGCTGTACTAGTTGAGGCCATGTCGTGTGCAGTTGTTTTGATGGGCTAGACAGCAGATGTTGTTCGAATGGAGATGTTGTAATGATCAGAGTGTATTCTTAGTCAATATATATGAAGGTAAAAAACATTTTATTTAAAATATCTTGTCTTATTGAGGAAGAACCGTGCCAGATGTGTACGTTGAATCACACTTCCACACACAGAACAGTTACTCTTGTGCTTTGTTGTTCCGTAATTTTTGTTTCGTAGCTTTTATAGTTGCTGGGGACTTAATTAATTAATTGTGTTAACGGAAATTGTCTTTCATTCTTTGGTGTTATTCTATGCAGTCAGATTGCGTACTAATACTCGTCAGGGCCAACCGTATACGAGACTGCGTAACCGGACAGACAGCTGCTAAAAATTAAAATTATTTGCATTATATTCAATGGCGACCCTGCCAGGATCGTTCCTTGGAATTCTTTTGATAGTAAAAATAGCAGACGGTAGTATTGTTGTAGTAATTTGTAGTTTAGTAATTGTAGTCTATATTGCATGTGTAGATTTGGTAATGAACATTTGTACTTGTCTTGTCTTTCTTCTAATGGTATTTTTGCAGAATTTAATTTTTGATGTCTTGTATATGCGTTTTGTGCAGTTATGAAGATTTCAATTGTTTGTTAATCGTGTTTGAGGGAAGCATTTCGTGTGAATGGTATTGTTGGTGATAAAGTGTTATATTGTGTGTAATTTTCGTATAGTGACGAGTTTTACATGTTTTGTAAATGATTACGCTATCGATGAAAAAGGCAAAAATGATGGATAGTCAGAATGACGAAATTGTTGACATGGCCAACTCGCCAACACAGGAGAACAGTATGATGAATAATGAAGTTGAAAACAATTTAATAAGTCGGGAAAATAGTCCGGAACCAGTTCAAAATTTTTCACAATCAAAAAATTTTCAGAATACGAGACTAACGACAGAAGATTCTGGAATAGTATCGAACACAGAGAGCTTTACTGCTATGACGAAAGAAGTTCGTTTTGCGGGAAGTGTTAGGGGTGAAAAGAATTTCGAACCAGTTAATATGGAGCAGTTGATGAGTGCAATATTAAATTTGGGCTCTGAATTAAAAACAGTGGGATCACAAGTAGGAACAATTAAAACTGATATGGGAACAATGGAAACGCAGTTAAGATCTGAATTAAAAACAGTGAGATCACAAATAGGAACAATTAGAACTGAGATGGGAACAATGGAAACACGGTTAGACTCACAAATAGGAACAATTAAAACAGAGTTGGAAACAATGGAAACACGGTTAGACTCACAAATAGGGACATTTTTCAAAAACATGAAAGATGAATTAAAGAAAGAAATTAGAGAAGAAGTACAACCGATTTTGAATTCTCACAATAATAGATTAATTGCAATAGAAATTAGACAAAAGGAACAGGATAGAGAACAGGAAAAAAGAGATCGCGTGATAGTACAAAAATTTTCTGAGTTAAATTTACAACGTGCACACGATAAGGAAGAAATATTTGAGAGAATCGAGGAATCCGTACCAAATGACAGAATAAATAACCTAACACAACAATATGAACAGTTAACTACTAAATGTGTCAATACTGAAACCCGAGTCGCGACACTTACGGAAGACGTAAATAAACAGAAAGAAAAAATGGGTTGAGGAGATTCCAGATAAATTGACAAATCTTAGTTTACATGGGGACAGAGATTCAGATGATACAGCTCCATTGCCATTTGCAGAAACAGAAGAGTACCAGAAAATAAATAAGCATGTTGAAAATCAGGGAAAATTTAATGAACGCGTTAAAAGGGATTTTGAGGCATTACGAAAGCAAGTCAAACAAATTGAAGGCGAAATCGTAGGAAAAGACAGCAGAAGAAATTTAGAATCACAGATAGCATAGGGCTTTGAAGAAAATAATTTATTTCATTTACGAGATGCAAGAAGAGAGCGCCAGGCGCGCGAACTTGACAATAATCGACATTGGGACTGGGACAGACGCGGTAGGTCTTTGTCGCCACGAGGCGAAAACTTTGACTACAAACACTTTTTAACTGTTCGGAAATTTAAGATCTTTCGCAATTCTAAGAATAACATACATCCATGTTCATGGTTAGATCAATTTATGTACGCACTTCCACCAAATTGGCCAATAAGTCACAAACTGGAATTTATGTGCGGCTATTTATGTCCCCAAGGGATTCGCTACACTGAGTGAATATGTGCCGTAGCGTGTACAGGGCCCCGAGCTGTAGTAGTGCTATTTACCTTTTAGTTTTCTGCACTGCTGCCTACTCTTTTACTATTCTTTGTATCTATCAAAACAACTCTTCGACTATCAATCTATCTAGAGAGTCGGTAAAGAATAACCGGATATGACTATTTTACCCATAAGTGATTTCGGAAATTACCATTGGACTTACTGTATCTTCAGCAGCATTCATTCGTGGTTTGAACGAAATTTTACCTGTTTATCTTCGTGGCAATATTACTTTATATGTTGACGATATTCTTATTGCTAAACGTTCTTGGAGTGAGCATAACAAAATTTTGGATTCATTATTACGTATTTTTGCAAGAGTTAGCATTACAGTGAACTTGGAAAAATCTGAATTTGGTCGTTCTCAGGTGAAATTTCTTGGTCATAGTATTTCCACAGAAGGTATTCTTCCTGATCCAGAGAAACTAGACGCTATTCGTAATTATGCTGTTCCTACTACAAAACGTGATGTTCGTAGTTTCCTTGGTGTCTGCAATTTTCTTAGACGCTTTGTCAGATTGGACAATTTGGCCACACCTCGTTTATGTGAACTATCCGGAAAGAATTCTAATTGGTGTTGGGATGAGGAAGCTCAGTCAGAATTTGAACAGCTTCGTGATGCTTTAGTTGCTGCTCCACTTCTTTCACATCCGGATCTATCTAAAGATTTTTGTTTGGCGACGGACTCATCATACAAAGGCCTAGGTGCACATTTATTTCAAGAGATAGAAGAAAACGGCGTTGTAGTACAGAAGACTATTGCATTTGGAAGTCGTGTTCTCTCTAAATCAGAAAAGAATTATTCGATTACGGAACTTGAAGCTTTGGCTGTTGTATGGGCTTTCACAAAATTTCGCGTATTTTTGTATGGCAGACATACTAAGGTTTACACCGATCATCGGGCTCTGGAATTTCTTATGTGAACAAAATTAAATCATGGAAGATTGTCACGATGGGCGTTGTATCTACAGGAATTTGATTTTAGTATTGTTTACATACAGGGTTCTTCACATATTATTGCTGATGCTTTATCACGTGCACCTATGGGTTTGAAACAAAGTGCTGAGGAGGACTGCAAAGAAAACAATTATTGTTTGATGTATATTCAAGGTGTTGTGTTTGAAAACTTTATTTCGTCTTCGCTCCAGGACATCGCTAAGGAGCAAAATAAGGATCCAATCTGGAAGGACATTAAGGAGAAGTGGAGGAGAAAGGAAAGCGTAGCGATTAGACAGTATTATTTAGTTCGCAATGATATTCTTTTTAAACGAAAATCGGTCGACAACTCTGTTTGGTTAGTTTGTATTCCTGATGAGTGGGTCAATAAATTGATTTGGTATACACATTTCAGTTATGCACACTTTGGTCCCAGACAATGCTTTCATAAATTACGAGAAAATTGCTACTTCAGTAATATGGAAAAACGTATTCGATCTGTTCTTGCCAAACGCAAATTATGTCAAAAGGTTAAGCCGCCAACTATTTCTCACAGAGCACCGTTGTTTCCTATCATTCCAGCGAAATTAAAGGAGATGGCTGCAGTCGATTTGTTCGGTCCAGTGGTTCGTTCTACTAATGGTTTTCCGTACATTTTGGTAGCAGTGGAATTGACATCAAAATATGTGTGTTTTACACCTTTACGCAAAGCAACAGCTCGTTCAGTGTCTAATGCATTCAGCAAACAGTTTCTTAAAGAAATGGGACATGTTGATAAGGTTATATCAGATAATGGATCGCAGTTTCGCTCTAAAATTTGGCTTCGTACTCTACGGCGTCGTAAGATTAAACCAATTTTCATTTCACTTTTTCACCCTCAATCTAGCACTTCAGAGAGATGGATGAAGGAAAGCAATAAATTGTGTCGACTTTATTGTCATCAGAATCACAGAACTAGGGATCAGTATCTTCATATTTTTCAAAATATTCTGAATGAACTCCCTAATGATTCAACTTCTGTACCGCCTATATTGATATTAAAAAATAAAGCACCAATAAATTTCATTTCTGAAATCGTTCATTTTCCGCCTACACGGAAACTGCGGCATTCTGAAGTTGTGAACCTGGCTCTGCAAAATATTGCATCTGCGGCTGCTAGAAGAGAGAAATCAAGTTAAACGTCCTGGTCGTTTAAAAACCTTGTCAGTCAGTCAAAAGGTGTTAATTAAGTCTCACTGTTTGTCTCACAAAGCAAAGGGTTTGTGTCGCAAATTTTTTCTGCATTGTAACGGTCCATATAGAGTTCGCAAAGTTATTCATGATAACACCGTCGAAGTAGAAACTCTTAAATCTCGGCGCTCTAAGGGAGTACATCATATATCGAACGTTAAAATTTTTGTGGAATGACATACTTTTGAGAGACTAACAGTTACATGTAAACACGCAAAGAAAACAAGGATACCGCGCCGTGTTCCGGCGGCGGCACATACTCAAAGCAAGTCAAGTCTGCGCGGCGCACAAGGCAGTCGTTGACCGCAAACAATTACTTCCTACGTCACGCGTACCTACAGCTGATCGAGCGCTCAGTGCGAATGCACTGACAGCCGTAACAAATACACAGTCTAATTTCTCTGATTAAATTCAGTATAAAGCTATAGTGACTTGATAAATTATGTTATTAACGTTCAGGATACAGTTGTATAAAATATTTAAGAACTTCAGGTTAATTCTGTTTGTGTACGACGTTAAGAGGACTTGCTATCGAGAAATTTTCAGGAAGAATGTAATTTCGAAGAAGAAACTAATAAACTAAAAAGGTAACTATTAATTGAGTTTATTTTTCAGGTAACATATTTCCAATTGGTACGTACTTTAGACGTAATTTGCTGCTCGCGATTACGTGATTCATACTTCGTGTTAACTGATATTGACAATGATTGATTAATGAACAGGGTTGTTACTTGTGTATATTATGCACCGCTTGGCTGCACTGCTTTTTCACTGATGTCATATTTTTTTGTTATGTGCCTGCTCTGCTTATTTATTTAAGTTATAATTGTCACCTGATTAATTGTGCTGACTGTGGTTATGTATGTAAGTTATACTTTGTGATTTATCTGCTTGCCCCTTCATGTTTACTTATTAAGATTACATATGAACATTTATTTGCTTATGCTGATATGATGCTAATGACCTGTTTATTATGTAAGATGTATATTTGCTGCTTTGCGTATGGATTGCATATTTTTGCATTTCTGTTTGTTGTCATAACTACTCTTTAATTTGGTATATAGAAATGCTGATATGCGGTGTACGAACATGGAGTTTAGGTTACACTATGGTATTAATTACAGATTGTTTGCTTGGCAGAGCCTCGTTGTAGGGATTGTGTTGCATCCATTTGTTGACATTCTGTTCTCTACTGGTATATTTACTCGCTATTGCATGTTTTGCTTACGCTCAGTGCCTCATATTTTTAAGATAAGAAAATTAACTGCTATAATGCTTCGAACGACATTGGTACAAGAAACTTCATTGAAGTCACATGAGCTGGAGGTTTTATGGAAGCTGTATAAATGTATGCTAATAGGAAGGAAGCTAACGACATGACATACCAACACTAGCTTTAGACCATTGACAGTTATTACACTGCATTCTTCATGAGCAATTGAAGGAGAAAGTGACACTTGACACAAGGAATACTCCACATGTTTGCCTCTGTTTTGCCGTGATTCTTGAAGTGGTGTACACACTGTGAAATATTACGATCATTCACATTCCGTACTCGTACTTACGTACTGAAAGTTATTCAAACTAAAGGCTGTTAGAGGTCATGTATGCATTTCTTTCATTTAATGATGGACAAGGTAACCAAAATGTATTTTATAATTCATAATGAGTAGAAGATTTGGGTCAGATGGATTACACAGAGGTTGTGTGTGGACATTGTGTCTTCAGATTGTATGTGATGATTAATTGAAGTTTGCACTAGGATTTTATCTGTACTTGTTCGAGGAGACTGACTAGAGGAAAGAGATGCTATGGAAGTGAAATGATATTGATGATAAGGTTCATATGTATCGACGTATTGAAGAGGTATTATTGAGGTATTGAGATTGTGTGAGTTGATGATTAATGGAGTTTTGGTGGACAAGAGGTAAGGTAAATGATATTGATGATAAGGTTTATATGTATCGACGTAAGAGGTATTATTGAAGTATTAAGATTATGTGATGCTGATGATTATTGGAGTTTTGTTGGATAAGAGGTAAAGTAAGTGAGGAGCATATTTTTTTGTTGGTTTATATGGAACAAGGAGGATGAAGATGGCAGACTAGAACACTCAAGTGGAAGGAAGATTGTCCACACACACTTTGTTAGATCTATAAGCAGTATATAATTTTTTTTTTTTTTTTTTTGGAGAGAGGAAGTATTTGCTGACAGTTGTTCAGCAACCGTACATTTGATTTGGCTTGGCAAACATTGGTCTTGACATGATGACTATGACGTTGACTAACTATTATTGACTGTTAAACACTGCTGCCACTACTATTTGATACACATGTCGAACATCAAATCTTTGACAGAATTGCATTTACACAGTTAACACTATTCAATTACACAGTAGTACTTAATGTGGATGAAAGATGAGTGAGTATGTTTTGTGTGTTTTCCTTTCCTAATCCCAAATAATTGGTACCGACCTATCTCCTAAATATTATTTTACTTGTTTGTTGTGGCTTGCACTGACACCCATAAATATTATAGGTTTACTGATATTTGTGTATTTGTAATATTTAATATGACAATTATCTGATATCATTTGTGTGTTTATCATTGTTTTTATGTTTAGTGTAAGAGCATTGATGATAATTTTGTAAAAGCAATTGTTTGTGCTTATACGTATTAACATTGGTGGGTGCCACTTGGAAATGTTTAATTTCTGCTGATAAACTCTGCTGAACTGTCTGATTAGTGATAGTGAATATTATGGACTGTTACCTGTACTTGTTCAACATGATGGGTGCCACTTGGAAATGTTTAATTTCTGCTAATGAACTCTGATGAACTGTCTGACTAGTGATAGTGAATATTATGGACTGTTACCTGCACCTGTTCAACATTGTTGGGTGCCGCTGATGGAATTGCTTCTACTGAATGATGTCACTTGTTGGTGTCTGCACCTGCTCAACATTATTGGGTGCCACTGTTGGAACTGCTTCTACTGAAATGATGTTACTTCTTGCTGTCTGCACCTTTTCAGCATTGCTGGGTGCCACTGATGGAACTGCTCCTACTGGCATAATGTGACTTGTTGGTGTCTGCACCTGTTCAACGTTGCTGGGTGCTACTGTTGGAACTGTGAACTACTCTCAGGAGTGCTACTTGTTTATTAAACTATTGAAAGGATTTTATGTGAATATTTGTATAAACTGATTTTTTTGTGTATTTACTGTTTTGGAAATGTTATGAGACTTATCTACACCTATTTGTCATTGCTGGTGCCGTTGATTGAATGATACTTGTGTAAACTATTATATAAAATTACATGTATGCAAACATTTGTATTCCTTACTGTATTTTATATATTAGGTTATTGAAGGGTCAGTGCAAAGCCAAAATTTATCTGGTTATGTGTATTTACTTATTAATATTATCGTTTATTTTTGTCTGTATTTTTATTTGGTCGAATTTGGTGGTATTTTCACCACCAATGCTGGCAAAAATACCATCAAATTCTAGCCCGTGGAGGAGGGGCATATGAAAGGTGGCTACACTGAGTCACAGCGCCAGAGATCGCGCCAAAGAGTTTTATTCCGCCGCCTCCACTGGCAGTGCTTGTTCAGAAATTGTGGTGGTTAGTGCTTTGCTGAGAGGATGTCGATAGCTGTACTAGTTGAGGCCATGTTGTGTGCAGTTGTTTTGATGGGCTAGACAGCAGATGTTGTTCGAATGGAGATGTTGTAATGATCAGAGTGTATTTTTAGTCAATAATATATGAAGGTAAAAAACATTTATTTATTTTTTTATTTCCTAAATAATTATAGTATTTCAGTTTTATTTAATTAATTCAGTGCAAATGGTATTTAAAATATCTTGTCTTATTGAGGAAGAACCGTGCCAGATGTGTACGTTGAATCATACTTCCACACACAGAAAAGTTACACTTGTGCTTTGTTGTTCCGTAGTTTTTGTTTCGCAGCTTTTGTAGTTGCTGGGGACTTAATTATTTAATTGTGTTAACGGAAATTGTCTTTCATTCTTTGGTGTTATTCTATGCAGTCAGATTGCGTAATAATACTCGTCAGGGCCAACCGTTTACGAGACTGCGTAACCGGACAGACAGCTACTAAAAATTAAAATTATTTGCATTATATTTAATTAAGCCCCCATGCAAAGTGTCTAGTAACCACAGTTTAGTCAGCTATCAGCCTCCTTTAGTGAATTAGCAGTCTAGAGAAAAGTTGATTAACTCTATGCAGTAAACTGATTTCTTAGGATGGGTAGGATGTGTGACTGCTGTGTACGGACGCAGGAGGAGCTGGCCACTGTTCGCGAACAGCTGAACGTGTTGATGGCCGCGGTCAGCCGTCTTCAGGCTGCTGCCTCGGAGTATAGTGGCAGTGGTGAATCTGATGCGTCGTATGGTACACCCCAGGTGTTACATGCTTCACCCACTGTCCCTGCTGTCGAGACATCTTCGCGGGTACCGGGGGGTCTCATCCGAGATGTGGAGGAGGCCCTGCCGGCGGCGATAGAGAGCACTGGGTGCACCCGACTGCAGATTGTTGCTCATGTCGGCACCAATGACTCCTGCCGTCTGAGTTCAGAGGTCATCCTCAGCTCGTACAGGCGGTTGGCGGAATTGGTGAAAGCGGAAAGCCTCGCTCGCGGGGTGGAATCAGAGCTAACTATTTGTAGTATCGTTCCCAGAACCGATCACGGTCCTCTGGTTTGGAGCCGAGTAGAAGTCTTAAACCAGAGGCTCGGACGATTCTGCGGAGATCTGGGGTGCAAATTTCTCTACCTCCGCTATCGGGTGGAGAAACGTAGGGTCCCCCTGAATAGGTCAGGCGTTCACTACACGCCGGAAGCGGCTACAAGGGTAGTGGAGTACGTGTGGAGTGCTCATGTGGGTTTTTTAGGTTAGAGAATTCCTTCCCTAGGCTCGACAAGACGCGTCAAGGTAGGAGTAGGCAAAATGCAACAGGGAATAACAATATTAATGTGCTAATAGTAAGCTGCAGGAGCGTCTATAGAAACGTCCCAGAACTGCTCTCATAATAAACGGACACAATGCCCATATAGTGCTGGGGACAGAAAGTTGGCTGAAACCAGACGTAAACAGTAATGAAATCCTAAACTCAGATTGGAATGTATACCGCAGAGACAGGCTGGACAGTGAAGGGGGAGGCGTGTTTATAGCGATAAGAAGTGCAATAGTATCGAAGAAAATTGACGGAGATCCGAAATGTGAAATAATTTGGGTGAAGGTCACGGTTAAAGCAGGCTCAGACATGGTAATTGGATGTCTCTATAGGCACCCTGGCTCAGCAGCTGTTGTGGCTGAGCACCTGAAGGATAATTTGGAAAATATTTCGAGTAGATTTCCCCTTCATGTTATAGTTCTGGGTGGAGATTTTAATTTGCCGGATATAGACTGGGAGACTCAAACGTTCATAACGGGTGGCAGGGACAAAGAATCCAGTATAATTTTTTAAAGTGCTTTATCTGAAAACTATCTTGAGCAGTTAAACTGAGAACCGACTCGTGGCGATAACATATTAGACCTCCTGGTGACAAACAGATCCGAACTATTTGAAACAGTTAACGCAGAACAGGCAATCAGCGATCATAAAGCGGTTACTGCATCGATGATTTTAGTCGTAAATGGAGATATTAAGAAAGGTAGGAAGATTTTTGTGTTTAGCAAAAGTGAGAAAAAGCAGATTACTGAGTACCTGATGGCTCAAGACAAAAGTTTTGTCTCAAGTACAGATAGTGTTGAGGATCAGTGGACAAAGTTCAAAACCATCGTACAATATGCGTTAGATGAGTATGTGACAAGCATGATCGTAAGAGATGGAAAAGAGCCACCGTGGTACCACAACCGAGTTAGAAAACTGCTGCGGAAGCAAAGGGAACTTCACAGCAAACATAAACATAGCCAAAGCCTCGCAGACAAACAAAAGTTAAGCGATGCGAAATTTTGTGTGAGGAGGGCTATGCGAGAGGCGTTCAATGAATTCGAAAGTAAAGTTCTATGTACTGACTTGGCAGAAAATCTTAAGAAATTTTGGTCTTATGTCAAAGCGGTAGGTGGATCAAATCAAAATGTCCAGACACTCTGTGACCAAAATAGTACTGAAACAGAGGGTGACAGACTAAAGGACGAAATACTCAATGTCTTTTTTCAGAGCTGTTTCACAGAGGAAGACTGCACTTAAGTTCCTTCTCTAGATTGTCGCACAGATGACAAAATGGTAGATATCGAAATACACGACAGAGGGATAGAGAAACAATTAAAATCGCTCAAAAGAGGAGAGGCCGCTGGACCTGATGGGATACCAGTTCGATTTTACACAGGGTACGCTAAGGAACTTGCCCCCCTTCTTACAGCGGTGTACCGTAGGTCTCTAGAAGAGCGTAGTGTTGTAAAGGATTGGAAAAGGGCACAGGTCATCCCCGTTTTCAAGAAGGGATGTCTAACAGGTGTGCAGAACTATAGATCTATATCTCTAACGTCGATCAGTTGTAGAATTTTGGAACACGTATTATGTTCGAGTATAATGATTTTTCTGGAGACTAGAAATCGACTCTGTAGGAATCAGCATGGGTTTCGAAAAAGACGGTCGTGTGAAACCCAGCTCGCGCTATTCGTCCACGAGACTCAGAGGGCCATAGACACGGGTTCCCAGGTAGATGCCGTGTTTCTTGACTTCCGCAAGGCGTTCGATACAGTTCCCCACAGTCGTTTAATGAACAAAGTAAGAGCATATGGACTATCAGACCAATTGTGTGATTGGATTGAAGAGTTCCTAGATAACAGAACGCAGCATGTCGTTGTCAATGGAGAGAAGTCTCCCGAAGTAAGAGTGATTTCAGGTGTGCTGCAGGGGAGTGTCGTAGGACCGTTGCTGTTCACAATATACATAAATGACCTTGTGGATGACATCGGAAGTTCACTGAGGCTTGTTGCGGATGATGCTGTGGTATATCGAGAGGTTGTAACAATGGAAAATTGTACTAAAATGCAGGAGGATCTGCAGCGAATTGACGCATTGTGCAGGGAATGGCAATTGAATCTCAACGTAGACAAGTGTAATGTGCTGCGAATACATAGAAAGATAGATCCCTTATCATTTAGATACAAAATAGCAGGTCAGCAACTGGAAGCAGTTAATTCCATAAATTATCTGGGAGTACGCATTAGGAGTGATTTAAAATGGAATGATCATAAAAAGTTAATCGTTGGTAAAGCAGATGCCAGAATGAGATTCATTGGAAGAATCCTAAGGAAATGCAATCAGAAAACAAAGGAAGTAGGTTACAGTACGCTTGTACGCCCACTGCTTGAATACTGCTGAGCAGTGTGGGATCCGTACCTGCTTGAATACTGCTGAGCAGTGTGGGATCCGTACCCGATAGGGTTGGTAGAAGAGATAGAGAAGATCCAACGGAGAGCAGCGCGTTTCGTTACAGGATCATTTAGTAATCCGGAAAGCGTTACGGAGATGATAGATAAACTCCAGTGGAAGACTCTGCAGGGGAGACGCTCAGTAGCTCGGTACGGGCTTTTGTTGAAGTTTCGAGAACATACCTCCACCGAGGAGTCAAGCAGTATATTGCTCCCTCCTACGTATATCTCGCGAAGAGACCATGAGGATAAAATCAGAGCGATTAGAGCCCACACAGAAGCATACCGACAATCCTTCTTTCCACGAATAAAACGAGACTCGAATAGAAGGGATAGCCGATAGAGGTACTCAAGGTACCCTCCGCCACACACCGTCAGGTGGCTTGCGGAGTATGGATGTAGATGTAGATGTAGAAGTGATATCTGACGTTCCGCAATGTAGTGTCATGGGCCCTCTGTTGTTCCTGATTTGTATAAATGATGTAGGTGATAATCTGAGCAGCCCAGTTAGATTGTTTGCAGATGACGCTGTAATTTTCCGTCTAGTAAAATCATCAGACGATCAATTCCAATTACAAAATAAACTAGAGAGAATTTCTGTATGGTGCGAAAAGTGGCAATTAGCAGCAAACAAAGAAATCCGATAAATGTTGGGTATACGATAAATCGCACAAATCTAAGGGCTGTCAGTTCGCCTAAATACCTAGGAATTACAATTACGAGCGACTTAAATTGGAAAGACCACATAGATAATATTGTGGGGAAGGGGAAACGCAGACTGCGCTTTTTTGGCAGAACACTTAGAAGATGCGACAAACCCACTAAAGAGTCAGCCTATATTACGCTTGTCCTTCCTCTGCTGGAATATTGCTGCTCGGTGTGGGATTCTCACCAGGTAGGATTGCCGGAGGACACCGAAAAAGTGCAAAGAAAGGCAGCTCGTTTCGTGTTATGGCGCAATAGGGGTGAGAGTGTCACTGATATGATACGCAAGTTGGGGTGGCAGTCACTGAAACAAAGGCCCTTTTCTATGCGACAGGATCTAGTTACGAAACTTCAATCACCAACTTTCTCTTCCGAATGCGAAAATATTTTGTTCACACCCACCTACATAGGGAGAAATGATCATTATAATGAAATAAGAGAAATCAGAGGTCGAACGGAAAGATTTAGGTGTTCCTTTTTCCCACGCGCCATTCGAGAGTGAAATGGTAGAGAAGTAGTATGAAAATGGTTCAATGAACCCTCTGCCAGGCACTTAAGTGTGAATTGCAGAGTAACTATGTAGATGTAGATGTAGGTACCATTTCCAGAGAACTTTTATGTCGTCTGACCCTGACCGCGGATGCCTCCGCAATTATAACAGCTGTTGTCACAGGTAACGACCATGTTGATATGCTGCTTTGTATCAGTAACGGTGTCAAGCAAGGATGTGTGGTTGCCCCCACGTAATTTTCCCTGAATGTTGTCACCATTGTGCTGTTAGCCAGTGACAGTCTTCCTCCAGGAATATACTTAACTTACACAGTGTTTAATCTGAGTAGTCTAAAAAGCAAGAACTCTAACATTTTCTGCAGCACTGGTTTTGTTACAGCACCCTAATGATAAAGTAGTTGTAACCGAGTCCAAAAAGGAATTACTGTTAATGCTGACTGCCTTCTCCACAGCACACCATAACATTTCCTTCACAAATCAACATCTTAGGAAGCACAAAGAAATATCGTTGTCACTATCGACAGTCTTCAGATAGTTTTCACCCATCCTTATCTTGGCTGCATCCTCTCATCAACTGCAAATACACGTAGATTCAGAAATTCAATATAGAATTAAGAGTGTTGGAGCACCCTGTATCAGACAAAGGATTCCAGTATTTCAGTCACATGATGTCAATGCTGTAACAAATATCTTCATGTACGGTATCCTTATTCTTATGTTGTATTGACTATCATCACTCTGAAATAATGCACTTCATCATATAGGTATCAAGATTCGCTGGAAGAGGAGATTTCTTTGAAGCCGCTCACCATCACTAGAAATGATTTTTATTGGCAAGATACAAACATGAGGCAGTCCATAAAAACATGAGATATCTTTCACAGGAAGTAGCAAAAGGTTTTAGTGGTTGATTCGGGTTCACTGTCTGACATAAAATATCTGGCCACAGGAGAAACACTCCAGTGATTGGCCTATGCAACAATAATTACGGTAAAAATACGAGGGTTGGAATTTAAATAGTACTAACTATTTGTTCACAACCGATACAAAACAGTTACATGTTTGCACTTGTTACTGTCCTTCAAAGTGGTCACCAGCGTTGTGTAGAACCCGTTGCCAGCGATGTGGAAGGCATAGTATACCGTTAGCAGAGCCTGTTCCGTTGATTGTGCGAATGGAGCGGTCTACTGCCTGCCAAATCTCTGGAACAGCTCTGAAGCGAGTGCCACGAAGTGGTTCCTTCATCTTCGGAATCAAATCAAAGTCATAAGGAATTAAGTCCGGCGAGTATGGTGGATGGTACAGTACTTCCAGTCCCATCTATCGCTGTATGCGCCCCCGCATTGTCGTGCAAAATGATGGGTGGATTGCGCAGAAAGTGTCGCCGCTTCTTTCGCCAAGTTGGTTGCAGGTGATGCTCCAAAAACGAACAGTAATACTGTGCATTGACGGTCTAACGTGGAGGAACGTAATGCGTTAGGATAACACCATCACAGTCGTGCACGAGCATGACCATAGCTGTCACCATACTGGGGCTCTGACGCAATTTCGACTTTCACGGCAACCCATAATGACGCCATTAGTTGGACTGACGTTTCAGTTTTGGCTCGTGGTATGTCGCCCATGTTTCATCCAGTGTTACGATACGGTGTAAGGAAGTCTCTCCTTCGCGCTCATAGCGCTCGAAGTGCGTCTGAGCAGGGTCGTAACGCATGCTTTCTGCATTTCCGTCAAGTCATGCGGAACCCATTGTGATGCAATTTTTCGCATGTCCAGGCGTTCCGTCAGGATGCGAAGCACAGTCGTATGAGCTAATCCGGTTGTGGGCGAGCTCACGAATCGTATGACGTCAGTCACTGTCCACTAACGCGGTAACAGCATGCACTTCTTCTTCAGAGACGCTAGGACGACCTGCCCGATGCATGTCTGCCACAGTTTGCCGATCTTCGTTGAAGGCTTTTCTCCAGCGTGCCCCTGTTCTGTACGGCAATGCCGATTCCCCGCACGCCTCTTGAGTACCGTGATGACACTGTCGTGCTATACGACCTCTGGCACATTCAATCTTGATCAAACTCCGTTGATCCTGTTTCGAAAACATAGTAACACCGTTACGTTAGGCCGCTCGCTCACAAGTGACAGTGTTTCACTCGACTGTGCGCACGCCGGTGACATGGGACGGGCTAGTCCATTTGCTCGGAGGTAAGGTAGGTGTGTCAACAACGTGTGCTATCAGCGAAAATAGTAGATTCCATTGCATAGTGTCTCCACAGTAGTGTTGCCACTATTTAAGTTCAAACCTATGTATTATCTATTATCAATAATATCGACTACTGCAGATAATATTTCTTGTTCATAAATAAGAAAGTCCCAGAATATTTCAGAAAACAGAATGTGGAAAAAACTGCAAGTAGGTAGAAACAACCGTGATGCTTTTCTCTCCACGTTTTACAACACAATTAAATATGATAATATTTCACAATTTGCAAATGACTTATGGTTTCTACAAATATACATGGGCGATCACTAAAAATATCATTATCTGCTATTTAATTACGACAAATTGTACCAAAAACGACACTCTTTTGATAAATCATCATTGTGTCATAGTACCGAATTGGACTTCCTTCATAGCACAAAAGTTATAACAGAGAAAAGTGTCACATAAAGAAGCCTTTTACTACCGATATGCAGTTGCCTTTCATTTTACACTGAAGCGCCAAAGATACTGATGTAGGCACGCATATTCAAATACAGATATACGTAAACAGGCAGAATATGGCGCTGCGGTCGGCAACGCCTATATAAGACAGTTGTTAGATCGGTTACTGCTGCTACAATGGCAGGTTATGAAGATTTAAGTAAGTTTGAAAGTGGTGTCATAGTCGGCGCACGAGCGATGGGACACAGCATCTCCGAGGCAGCGATGAATTGGGCATTTTCCCGTACGACCATTTCACGAGTGAATATCAGGTATCCTGTAAAACATCAAATGTCCGACATCGCTGCATGCAGAAAAGGATCCTGCAAGAACGGGACCAACGAAGACCGAAGAGAATCGTTCAACGTGTTAGAAGTGCAACGCTGCCGCAAATTGCTGCAGATTTCAGTGTTGGATCACCAACAAGTGACAGCGTGCGAAACATTCAACGAAACATCATCGTTGTGGGCTTTCGGAGCTAAAGAACCACTCGTGCACCCTTGATGACTGCACGGCACAACGCTTATATGTAGGCTGTTTAGGTTTTTATGTGGGTACGCCACGTAGCGCCCTGTATGAAAATCACTGACTGTGCTTTGTGCAGTCTGTGGCTCGTTTGCATTGTTGGAATATTCACTTGTGTAGTGTTGGGCAGCTGGATGTGAACAGTGCGTAGCGTTGCGCAGATAGAGCTGAGCCGCCAGCAGTGGTAGATGTAGGGAAAGAGATGTCAGAGTTTTGAGAGCGGACTATCTGGACGTGTGTCCGTCAGAAACAGGAAATTTGTAAGACTGGAATATATATATTTGACTTTTGAACACTATTAAGATAAATACATTGTTTGTTCTCCATCAAAATCTTTCATTTGCTAACTATGGCTATCAGTAGTTAGTGCCTTCAGTAGTTAGAATCTTTTATTTAGCTGACAGTATTGGCGCACGCTGTATTGCAGCAGTTTGAGTAACGAAGATTTTTGTGAGATAAGTGATTCATGAAAGGTATAGGTCATTGTTAGTCAGGGCCATTCTTTTGTAGGGATTATTGAAAGTCAGATTGCGTTGCGTTAAAAATATTGTGTGTCAGTTTAGTGTTGATCAGAATAAGTAAAGAGAGAAATGTCTGAGTACGTTCAGTTAACGCAAGAAGTTTACCAGCACAGTCATTCTTAATTTTTCTAAGGGGATGTTTCAAGCTTTACTACTCGCCTGGGCCCATCAACACCGACACTGGACTGTTGACGACTAGAAACGTGTTGCCTTGTCGGACGAGTCTCGTTTCAAATTGTATCGAGCGGATGGATGTGTACGGGCATGGAGACAATCTCATGAATTCATGAACCCTGCATGTCAGCAGGGGACTGTTCAAGATGGTGGAGGCTCTACCATGGCGTGGGGCGTGTGCAGTTGGAGTGATATGGCCCCCTGATACGTGTAGGTACGATTCTGACAGGTGACACGTACGTAAACATGCTGTCTATCACATGCATCCATTCATGTCGATTCTGCATTCCAACGGGCTTGGGCAATTCCAGCACGACAATGCGACATCCCAGACGACCAGAATTGCTACAGTGTGGCTCCAGGAAGACTCTTCCGAGTTTAAACACTTGCGCTGGCCACCATAGTCCCCAGTCATGTACATTATTGAGCATATCTGGAACACCTTGCAGCGTGCTATTCAGAAGAGACCTTCATCCCCTCTTACAGATTTATGGACAGCCCTGCAGGATTCATGGTCTCAGTCCCCCCAGTACTACTTCATACAATAGTCTAGTCATGTCACGCCGTGTTGCGGCACTTCTGCGTGCTCGCAGGGGCCAGTGTGCCAGTTTCTTTGGCTCTCCAGTGTATTGCGATAAATTATAACTAAAACGACGCGTTTTCTGGGGATCCTCACTGTGTTGATTGAAAAAAGCTTCTATTCACATATCCCCCCATAATACAAGAAATACCAAATATGGAGCACAATGTAATACAGTATGATGTCCCCGATGTTCTGCTTGTGACATAAAAACGATTCTACACCTTACTAGTCATGTTACTCTCTACGAGGGAAAAATCTGTCACGGCAGATTCTTGCTTTAGCGCTTGGCAATATAGTGGAACGTGGATTCCACGCTATGACGCCACCAGTTCTTCGTCCACGAACGTTTTCAGGTCCCGAGAGAGGACGGCTGCAGCTTGGATCGGCGGCAACAGGCGCGCGCGGCGCCGAGTGGTGCTGCGTGGGGGGTCAGCGAGCCGCGCGGCCTAACTGTTTGTGACAGCGGACGACACAACACGAAGCGATACGACACGGCGGGCGCGAGCGCCACTCAGCGGCCGGCAACCCGACCCGGCCCGGCCCGGCCCGGCGCGCCGCGGCCGCGTCCCGGCTCTGGCGTGGCGGCGCACGCGTCGACGGCGCCCGCTGCGCGCATACTGCGCGCGCCACGCCCTTTGTCCGACACACTGACCGCGCCGGCAAAGGCACGACGCGGGAGCTCATCTGCCGAGCCGTGCGTTTGTTTTGGAGTAACGCGTTCCGCCGGTGAGAGCGCGCTACCCGGCTGTCGATTGAGGTAATGAATTCCGACTACACACCCCGTCCTTCGTTCTGTTGATGCTTAGCGTTGGGAACGACGAAAATGTAACATTTCGTATAGGCTCGTAGAGCCGAAACTACAGCACAGGCTCTGAGACGCCCTACTGAACCCGCAGGACAGAACAGGTAGTTTAAGTTGTGGAAAGGGGCCAAAATAAGCGGCTGTCAGTTACACTCGATCATACAACCATTTATTTGATCAAACATTACAAGAAAAATTTAAAAAAGGAAAACACAGCTTCTAACAACCCTACCACAACAACGGTCAAAAATTAATTATGATTGTAGTGTTGCTCACGCTGCAAAATATTGCGTTCTCGGGCAAAAACAAAGTTATATTATGTGGCAGGTGTCATTAGAGCACAGTTAATAAAGTCATTTCATGCTGGTCTCGTTGTGAACTCATGGCTCAATCGTCGAAAATCTAGGTAGTGATGATTCCAAGCTCGGATGCAAAGAGGCCTAGGTGTTATTCTGCGATATGCAAAAGTTTTATGGATGTGTTTCATAAACCATTCTTGAAGATTAAACTTTTGCAAGACAATGGTGATGTAAAAAAGTAATCAGCACTCCAAATTTAAGTTACACTTCTTTTTTATTACTTTTGTTGCACCATCACTTCACAATATAAAACGTACTTGAAAATATCTTCCTTACTGTTAAAGTTCACATTTCATAAACTGACTACAATTTGCGTCTTTTCAACACGACGACCAAGACTTAACTCTCCAGTAACCGCTTACGTGCCCAAAAATCAGAGTTACAAGTACGTCAAAGATCAAAGAAAGAATACACATAAGAATAATATCATTGCAATATAAACATATCGATGTATCAAAGTACCTCTACATTAATGAAATCAAATCTGATTGTTGTCACAGAAATATGTTGACTAATTTGCAGAAACACAGTAGAATATCGCTGGTATCGAGAGGTTGCGGCGAGATGCCGCAATGGTTACGTAATTCAAGTACCATTACAAGCTTTAGTTGGTGTGGTGTCACCGCCAGACACCACACTTGCTAGGTGGTAGCCTTTAAATCGGCCGCGGTCCGGTAGTATACGTCGGACCCGCGTGTCGCCACTGTCAGTGACTGCAGACCGAGCGCCGCCACACGGCAGGTCTAGAGAGACGTCCTAGCACTCGCCCCAGTTGTACAGCCGACTTTGCTAGCGATGGTTCACTGACAAATTACGCTCTCATTAGCCGAGACGATAGTTAGCATAGCCTTCAGCTACGTCATTCGCTACGACCTAGCAAGGCGCCATTATCATTTGCTATTTATTTTGTGATGCCTGTACCGTCAGACCGATGTTCACCAATTATGAATTAAAGTTAAGTATTCCAGATGCTCCGTACTTTTTTTTACTAGACTCAATTCCTTTAACTGTTCCAGACCTCACGCCAGCCGGCGTGAGCTTAAACGCGTGCCTTTTGGCTATCTCCTAGTGGCTTGGCTGTCTTGCCAAGTCACAACAGTTGGAACTTAATTAGCAGCTGAATGCGCCGTACAGTCGCATGCCTTAAGGGCATGACCACTTTTATTTAAAAGGCAAAGCCTTACCTTAAAACAGTTCCTTAATTAGGCTGAAGGCCCAAAGAATCTGACAATTTAAGAGCAAAACAACTTAAATTCAAAATCGGCTGAAGAGCCAACACTTAAGACTCAATAACATTAATTTTAAAAATGCCAAAGGCTTTACGTAAAACAGTTCTTAAATTAGGTGGAAGTCCCAAACCATCTGACGCCTTGAGGGCAAAACAACCTTAACCTATAAATCGGCCAGAAGCCACACAAGTACAATCAAAAAGAACAAACAAGAAAGGCAGTACACCCAAGGGCGCTCAGAAGTTCCGAGGGTCGACCTAGAGTTCAAACACTAACGCTCCCTAAGGTGAGAGAGGCAGTCGGTCCAACCATTGTTGATCCGACGACAAACTAACCAACAGACTGTCAACGGACCCACCTACAAGACAGCCTCCGCTTCACCCGACCAGCACACCACAAGGAGTTCAATGGAACAACTTAGAAGCTATTGGCGCCCACAGACAATTATACATTGAGCTGTCAAACTATACACCATGCTGGACAGCGACAACATGATGAGTAAAATACACTGCCTGAATTTACGTCAACGGCCTGGGCAGGTAAGCGGAACGTTAACGGCCACAAGGCACAAGATTCCGCTGGTGCACTTCATTTCAAATAACCAAGTACAGTTAAATTCCACCGGATGGTGGCTAAAATGTACCAACTTGAAAACACTCGTTGTTGATCGCGGGAATATCCCAACAGCCGACAACGAACTCCAAACGACACAATGTGAACAGTCGTGACTTGCTGGTAGATTTTATGTCCAGGATCGGTGAGCCACGAACCTCGTAGCAACGGGAACAGCACCACACACTCTGACACTGCATAGAAGCTGGCAGCGGGCCTGGCCAAACCACACACCACCGGAGACTTCCTCCCTGCTCCACGCCAACCGACTAACTCCTAGGTCCGAAAATGGTGAAATGACCAAGTATAAGTCGGCTGATGAGACGACCAACCGAGCGACCAACGAACGGTCGTCCCGCTCCAATCTCCCTCTACAGGACAGTTCATGTGTGTCGCCAGCGGTCGGCGAGCACTGGCTGTCGGCGCCTCACCGGGGCTCCGCCCCCCGACTTCACTGCTGCACCATCCCGACTGCACTGCTGGTCCGTCTCCAACTGACACACGATGACCCAGAAATACTATCGGTCGCTCCAGAGATGGTACGACAGTGCACTTATCGATTCGCGCTGCTGCTGCCGCTCACGGACAAGTAAGGCAGGAAGTTAGTGACGCCAGTAAATGGAATAAGAAACCGAGGCAGCAGTACCGTAATAGAAGATGAAAAAAAATAAATGGCATGAACAAAAGCCGTACACGGTTCCTCGGTGAGCACAAACGTATATTCCTACGCCCCGCTGGCTCGGAGGGTCCCACACAAGAGCGACGGATCACAATGATCCGTCGCAGTGGCGATCGATTGCTTCCTAGATCGAGAGTTGCAATGTGCCGCGGTGAGTGAGACTCTGAAAACTATCAGAGTAATAGGCCTAACCAGACTCCGTCGCACTGCGCTTACGACTCCGTGTTAGCTGTAGATTACGCAACGGAATCGGTATCTTGAACTGTCCTAACATACGAGGGTTGCAACCTTAAATAGTGGCAACTATTTATTCACAACCGACACAAAAGAGTTACATGTTTGCACCTGTTACTGTCCTTCAAAGTAGTCACCAGCGTTGTGTAGAACCCGTTTCCAGCCATGTGGAATGCGTAGAGCGAATGGAGCGCTCTACTGCCTGTCGAATCTCTGGAACAGTTCTGAAGCGAATGCCATGAAGTGGTTCCTTCATCTTCACAATCAATTAAATGTCACAAGGACTTAAGTCCCGGGAGTATCGTGGATGGTACAGTACTTCCCAGTCCTATCGACCGAACAGAGCAGCCATACCTTGCGCTGTATGCGTCCGCTCATTGTCGTGCAAAAAAAAAGGACGGGTTGCTCAGAAGGTGTCGCCGCTGCTTTCGCAAAACTGGTCGCAGGTGATGCTCCAAAAACCAACAGTAATACTTTGCATTGACGGTCTGTCGTGGAGGAACGTAATGCGTTAGGTTAACACCGTCACAGTCGTACACGAGTCTCCGTAACCTTAGACAGCTTCATTCGCACCATCAACAGAACAGGCTCTGCTAACGGTATACTACGCCTTCCACATCGCTGACAACGAGTTCTGCACAACGCTCGTGACTACTTTGAACGACAGTAACAGGTGCAAAACATGTAACTCGTTTGTGTGGGTTGTGAATAAATAGTTGTTACTATTTAAATTCCAACCCTCGCATAATCATAAGGTGGGAAACTGCAATATACGTACACCGTCAGTTCCACAAGAAAGTGTACACCACATTGTTAAATGTAACGTCCTCAGTGACATCTCTGGTAGTGGTCTCGAATCCGTACTCCACGAGCTTTTGCACGGTCTATGGATGAACAGCGTGAGAGCTGAATGTTTTGTTTTGTCGGCTGCGCTTATTTACAGCCAATTTAAAAGTTGGAAAAAGGTTCAATATATATCAATAATGAATTGTGAGGTCCGTTAAGAAGCTATTTGCTTCGAACGAGGCAAACTGGATGCCTCAAGAGGATATTGATCCGAACCATCGCAGCCGTCTCCGTGCAGCGTGGTAACAAGACTATGGGGTGTCCACGATGGATTGGCCTGCAATGTGTCCGGATGCAATTGGATGCTTCGAGAGGATATTGATCCGAACCATCGCAGCCGTCTCTGTGCAGCGTGGTAACAAGACTATGGGGTGTCCACGATGGATTGGCCTGCAATGTGTCCGGATGCAATTGGATGCTTCAAGACGATATTCATCCGATCCATCGTAACCGTCTCTGTGCAGCGTGATAACAAGACAATGGGGTGTCCACGATGGATTGGCCTGCAATGTCTCCGGATGCAAATCCGATCGGAAAGGTTTGGTCCTATATTAAGATGAAGCTTAAGGAAAAGTCGGTGTATACGTTGAAGCACCTGTCATATAACTTCAGGACGATGTGGAGATCGTTACGGAGGGAATATTCAGAACATCTCGTGAAAAGCTTGCCAGAAAGGTGCCAAGCTGTAATCTATAATTGTGCAATTAACAATAACACGTATTTTCATGTAAACCTGTATTTATGATAGTGTCTTTTATTTCATACAGATAACGAACGACATATACTTTCTTGTGGAACTGGCTTTACCTGTTGTGCAACCAATAGAGTTCAAAAACGGTTCAAATGGCTCTAAGCACTATCGGACTTAACATCTGTGGTCATCAGTCCCCTATTTTTAGAACTACTTAAACCTAAGGACATACTTAAACCTAAGGACATCACACACATCCATGTTCGAGGTAGGATTCAAACCTGCGGCCGTAGCAGCCGCACGGTTCGGGACTTACGCGTCTAAAGCCGCTCGGCCACAGCGGCCGGCCCAATAGAGTAAATTAGTGAACTGAAGGGAAATCTGTCCTCCTTCATATAAAATGCATATGGATCATAAAACTATTATTTATTATATTGAATAATTACAAAATATTGGAATCGACATTGCACGAAAAACAAATTGCTGACAACAACTAACAAGATAGGCAAGCAAGAGGATGGCTACCATATTCTAGCTGCACATTACATCATTAACGCACTGCAACACAACGATTCATTTAGAATATTCAGTGTCGATACTAAGACCTGAGTCGGATTTAGTGTAGGCGTGGTAACGGTACGCTTTCCATCTGAACAAAATTTCAAATCTAGTGAGCCATGCTGGTGTGTACTCCCACCAGTGTGCTGTGGCGTTAAATCGGACGACCGTAGTCGTAGTGGAGAATCAGAATCTGTCTCGCTTGGACTCGGACACCATGAAGCGCCATGACATCCCGAACCAGTCATCCGTCACCATCCACCAACAAACCAAGAGTGAGCCTTCCTCTTCCACCAGGTCCGACTCGGCAGCTGGAACTAATCTGGCCGCTAACGCCAATCAGAAAATATCTTTCTATTTTCCGCCAACAGCGTGCTAGCACCAGTTTAAAATATACGCATCCCAAAATTTCGTCAGTCACGGGCCAATCTGAGCACATCTTCCTCGCTAGTTTGTCCTAGAAACTCCCATATGACATCAGCCGGCGATGGGTGAATCAGAACTTAGATTAGTAATTCTGAATTTCCGGAGGCCAACCCACGTTCCCAAACTTGCACTTCGATAAGTTCTGGTGTCCCAGGCTTCTCTTGAAACTGATGCCCTCTCCTATCTCAAGGGGCGAGTCATGCCACAGGTCGCTAACCCCAACTTAGTGAAAAGGACGTCTAGGTTCCGTGAGCTTCTGTCGGTGGCCACCTGACACGCGCAAGCCAGCCAAAACTTCGAGAGTGCACGACACACCTGCTGCATTCAGAACAGTGCAAGGGCTGTACATTGCTCACGTACTCAGAGACTGGAACTATTAGCCTCTTTACTGGGCCACACTGAAATTTTATAAAATACATTTCCTCGTAAAAAATCGACGTAAGAAGTGGATGCTACGAAAGTGTCATGCCTGCCCCCGCTTATGACAAGGGAAAGATAAATTTAGTACAAATTGAAGGAGGCAAGCCAGACGGATTGTAACCTTGCAACGTGTGTGGGCAAATCGCAGCGGTTGATCGTGAACGCAATATGGCTGCTTGGCTGGTTTGCATCAGTGCGTAACAATATGGGTGTGTAGTTTTCTTTTGTTTCGCTTTGTTCACATTGAGTCACAAATTTGCGTTAGAATTTATGGTTATCCAGGGACCACGAACTACTCTGAGAAGTGTGCTGCCATTTATAGCCCTTCGGTGTTGTGAGCTGTTAACTTAACGTTGTCAGAAAGCATTGTCATGTGTTCAAGAAGCTGCTGCCTTGAAGTTCTTTCTTTTTTTTTTTTTTTTTTTTTTTTTTTTTTTTTTTTTTTTTTTTTTTTTGCTGTCTGAATGACTCATGTCAGAGTCGGAGCTGGAGCGGTTTTGATTGAACGACATCGAGATGACGTCATGAGATTCTTCCCTTAATTATGCTCGAGGCATTTCTGTTGGGCCTCAGGTTTGTCTGTGTCACCATCACAACAAAATATATTTCTTTTAACTAAACTGATGAGCGAATGAAAAGTCAATAAAGAACTTGCAGTTATTATTGGATCCCAAGAATACGAAAGTTTTACAGAGAACAACAAGGTATCTATTACATGAACCATGTGATGCCTTCGGCACATTCATGCAAAGAACTCCTTCCAAACGTAGATTTGAGAAATATAAGATAGGAAAACCATTCGGTGAACTAAATATCGGCTTGATAAGCCCGATCACGAAACAAATACTGCTTTATAGAGAGTTCGGTTTTACAGAGAGTACTTTCCGGCATTGGCTCCACGCTAAGCGTGGCGAATCTCTCGCTCAGTAGAAAGTCCAAAGGGAGTCGGAAAAGCGCAGGTGACTCCTCTATAAGGGGTGTTTCCGTAAGAGCGTGCAAAAATGTAACGGGACATAGAGAACGCCCCACTGAACATTTTGAGGCAGGGAACCTGGGGTCGGAGAAGCCAGCTTGAGGAGATATGGTAGTGAACTTGTGTACCGCTTTGTCTAGCATTACTGTTTTCCAGCTTATTTACAATTAACATGCGTACAAGTTTACATGTACTGTGCTGTTTATTTACTTGTCCATTCCGTATTTCCTGGACGAGTGTGATTACCAGGAAGTCATCATCCAGGTTCTGTTTACGTTAATTGTTTACAAGGTGGCTCTGTTGTATCGTATTTATATTGTCCCATTGGAGAATATTGAATAAAATCAGCTACAGGCGCATTCATTCCTCAGCGCTATTCAGAGACGTACAGTACAATTCGAAGGGCAATACCGGTATAGTATTTCCTGTTCGCTGGATTGGAAGGGAAGGTCCTGTTCCATGGCCTGCAAGGTCATTATTTCCTAAGATTATTTCCTATGCGGATATCTAAACTCACTTGCGTATTAGACCCCGATGAATACGGAGATGCCGGCCGTGGTGGCCGTGCGGTTCTAGGCGCTGCAGTCCGGAACCGCGAGACTGCTACGGTCGCAGGTTCGAATCCTGCCTCGAGCGTGGATGTGTGTGATGTCCTTAGGTTAGTTAGGTTTAAGTAGTTCTAAGTTCTAGGGGACTGATGACTTAAGATGTTAAGTCCCATAGTGCTCAGAGCCATTTGAACCATTTTTGAATACGGAGACGGAATTAGTTGCCAGAATTGTAGCTGCCTCTGATGTGATTCGAAGCACACTAGAGATTGTCAGGGTGCGTCAGAATCTTTTTCGCCGATGTCATGCTTGTATTGAGGTGGATGGCCGTCAGTTTCAGCAAATTTTGTAAGATAAAGTACAAATGTACATTCATTGTATCAGTAATGGTATTTGCTACAAACTGATGTAAATAAGAAAAGCACACAGTAATGTGATTTTGTTCCTATTATCTCCGTAATCTGGCTTCTCCGACCCCAGGTTTTCTACTTGAAATTATTCAGTGGAGCATCCTGTATATCCTGGTAAATTTTTGTACGCTTCTACAGGAACACCCTGTATAAGGAGGGTAAAAGAGCAGGCAACGGAATGAGTACCGTATTTTATGAACTATAAGACGGTGTCGTCTATAAGACGCGCCTTTTTTTTTTTAAAAAAAAAAACAATATTTTTACAATTTTTAGTATTAGATTGCGAAGTCAGACTAAAAAAGAAGATTCCCAGTTTATAAAACCGAACTCACGTTCAAAATACCTGAAAATCGTCATCTGAACTTCCTTCTTCTTCTTCTTCTTCCTCCTCCTCTTTATTTTCATCGTTGTCCTCTTCATATATATCATGGTCCTCGTTGGTGTCAAGAGCGTTACTTATGACGCAGTTATTGAAAGATCTGATTATGATGTCTTATCTCATTCTAGACAACGACTGTTTTATTCGTTGACACACTTGTTTGACTTTAGGTCGTTTTAAAGCTCCCTTCGGCGTGAATTCATGTCGAAATTCATCCATCATCCATTTTTTCCATTTTTCTATCATACAGACTTTAAATGAATTATTTAGAGATATCTAGCGGTTGCAATTGTGAAGTGAGTCTTTCCGTAATAACTATTCCCATGACTACTAAACTGATCTAGCAGAAGAACCATTCCTTCTCTCCCACACTCTGTTAATCCATAATTTCGTAGCAGCCTCGTCCATCCAACTTGTCATGTACGTGAATAACAACACCAGGCGGTATTTGAGAAAGTTTTGGAACTGTTTTGCGCTTGAAAATGATCGTTGGACTGAGTTTAGTACTGTCAGCAAAACATGAAAGGACAACAGTGATCGCATTTTTTCGTGTCCACTTCTTTTTATAGTTACAGCTTTAGCACCTTTCATGGCAACAATTCTGTTACTCGGCACGTCAGATGTCAGAGTTTCGTCCACATTCGCAATTTGGCTTAGTTCCGCACTATTTTCCTTTCGATGTTGAGTAATAAATCGATGGAAAGATAATGTTTCTTCTTCATTCTCTTGTGCGTTTTTCTGTGATATTTTGATTTTGGTTCGCATGCTAAATCCATGACGCTTCGTAAAGATGTAGCGCCAACCAACTTCACCCTTAAAGTCTGTTAAGTTCCCCTGTAGCGCTAGCTTACGAGCGTGATTTGAATCATTTTTGTATTAAGTCCTATGGCATTTTTACTGTGTACTTAAATCCATTTCAAAAGTCATCTTCTAGTTCTGGCCATTTTGCATTCAGTCTTCTATTTGCACATTTAGTCTTCCTCACTTTCTCAGTTCTTCTTTACTAGCCCGCCAATCGCGAATGGCTTTTTCTGTTGGTGGAGGACCGAAATGCCACTCAGCTGCTCTGTTTCCGTGTTATTCTGCATAATTAAAACTACTAACAAACATATTGTCGATAACACGAAACACTTTCAATTCAAATGACGGCGGGGTTGGAGGGAGGCAGTGATAGCAAGCTTGCGGATCCCCGCAACTCATGTTCGTCGCAACAGTGCACTGCTGCAACCATTTGAATCGAACGTTGCCAGGGTGAGATAGGTTACCCGCGGCATCGAATACAAAAAAATGGTTCAAATGGCTCTGAGCACTATGGGACTTAACATCTATGGTCATCAGTCCCCTAGAACTTAGAACTACTGAAACGTAACTAACCTAAGGACATCACACAACACCCAGCCATCACGAGGCAGAGAAAACCCCTGACCCCGACGGGAATCGAACCCGGGAACCCGGGCGTGGGAAGCGAGAACGCTACCGCACGACCACGAGCTGCGGGCGCATCGAATACATGACCATTTTTAGGACTGGCTGTAATTTTAAATAAAAAACTGGACATCTTCACACTAAAGCTTCCTGGCAGATTAAAACTGTGTGCCTGACCGAGACTCGAACTCGAACAGAGGTACTGGCAGAATTGAAGCTGTGAGGACGGATCGTGAGTCGTGCTC
Source organism: Schistocerca americana (assembly GCF_021461395.2). NCBI lineage: Eukaryota > Metazoa > Arthropoda > Insecta > Orthoptera > Acrididae > Schistocerca > Schistocerca americana. The sequence continues at coordinate 100,393,747 of NC_060119.1, forward strand.
GGGTAGCTCAGATGGTAGAGCACTTTCCCGAGAAAGGCAAAGGTCCCGAGCTCTGTTGTGTTGGCAGAAGAGCCAGCACCGTGTTGCTAGTAGAGCCCGAAATGCAAGCGTCTTAGCTCACGCAGGCTGGCGTGAGGAGGGAAGAACTATACTGACGTGAGGTCTGGAACATGGCAAGGAAGTAGAATTCAGAAAGCGGACGTAATTAGTTTGATACTTAACTTTAATCCATTAATTATGAACGTCGCTCTTGACGGTACATGATTCACAATATTATCTGTTCAGATTATAGTATCTGAATATGGCGCCTTGCTAGGTCCTAGCAAATGACGTAGCTGAAGGCTATGCTAAACTGTCGTCTCTGCAAATGAGAGCGTATGTAGACAGTGAACCATCGCTACCAAAGTCGGCTGTACAACTGGGGCGAGTGCTAGGGAGTCTCTCTAGACTAGAATTGCTGTGTGGCGGCGCTCGGTCTGCAATCACTGATAGTGGCGACACGCGGGTCCGACGTATACTAACGGACCGCGGCCGATTTAAAGGCTACCACCTAGCAAGTGTGGTGTCTGGCGGTGACACCACAAGCTCGAATCTCGGTCCGGCACACAGTTTTAATCTGCCAGGAAGTTTCATATCAGCGCACACTCCGCTGCAGAGTGAAAATCTCAATCTGGATCTTCATACTAATTTCGAGAATAAGACGTACCTGAGTTTTGGAGGCACTTTTTCGAAGTGGTTTGCGGAGTACGCATGTGGATGTAGATGCAGTTGTGGACGGGTGTAGGGAGCATATTGGAGAACGTCACAGCCTCAGCTCCAGACGTAGCGGTGGCATCTGCCAGGCTTGCGCAGGCGTCGCCGTTACATACGGTGTAGTGTATACGTGTCGGGAGGCCTATCTGGGTGCTCATCTCTCGTCACGTTGCGTCGCCCCTCCGCCCCCGCCGCCACCGTCACCCGCACCGGCCATCTTCGTCACTCGCCAGGCGTTCATTAACGGCGCGGCACCGCACAGCACCGCAAGCCGCTTGACAGCCGAGTTCTCCTTCTTTTTTGTGCCCTTTTTATCCTCCTACAACGAGCGACGCCTTTTTTTTTAGTATCCCGTCGCAGCTGCAGCGCTTCAAGGGTGACCGGTAATCTTCGTGTATCCCACTCTGACCGGTGCGTCAGCACGAAGCTCACCGCCCGTTCTGTGTCGTTTAAAGGAAAAAGGAAGGCAAGAAGAGCGGACGGTAAACGGGATTACAGAGGAAGTGACCGCTAGGAATCTTCGAGGACAGTGGAAAGTGATCTAAGTGTTCCCAGCAGACTGCATATTGTTATACATATTTAGGCGAGGCGAGCTAACTGGGCTCCTCGAATTGGTACATGGTAGAATCCGTGCGGGTTACAGTGGCCGATGTGCAGTGACTATAATTTTCGTCCAAAGCTTTGGGCGAGTTCATTCGTTTGTTCAGAAGTGGAGGTCGACAAGTGGTTGCCACCTGTCGGCCGGTCAGCGATGACAGAATAGAGGGGCACGCCCTGCAATCTTTTCCAAACATTTTATGGAAAATATTCGGTAAATAAATTTCATTTTTGTGTTCAAAAATGGTTCAAATGGCTTTAAGGACTATTGGATTTAACATCTGAGGTCATCCGTCCCCAAGACTTACACGAATACGGCACGACCGTGGGGTCGGGGATTTGTCCGAAATTTTGTGTGGTGAAAGAGTACCCCTAACACATCAAGTGGTTAAAATATTAGGACGCACTACTCGGAAAATCCCGGATAAAATCGATCCAGAGTATCTTAGGTGCCTTATGAGTATAATGTTAGTACATTGCTGTGCCGCCGTCTGGCCTACACGGTTAGCACTCGGACCCTTACGCCAGAGGTCTCGGGTTCGATTCCTCATCCGGCACTTGTTTTATTCCTTCTGTTGCTTGCAAAATCGCAGCGCATTGTTACAGGAGAATCGTGAAATTAATTCCCGGGAAGACTATAAAAATCCATTCTATAATTCACCGTCAATTATCGTCACCAATATTCCAGGACATGAATCAATATGCCTGGTTTGCCTCAAAATTATCAGAAACACAAAACATTTTCTTTAATCTTAATGGGGCATATTTTTGTACAGATTTATTGCAAACGCCCTGTGATTGAAAAAAATCCGCCTTTATATGTTGCGCAAGATGTCGCAAAAATTATTGCTTTGTTTGCTTTTAAGATAATTACCACTGCGGTTCTTGTTTATAATTATTATATGTATAAAAACTAAATGTTTCCCAATCGACTCTGTTATTCTGATTAAAAGCCCAATGTTTCCCCTCATATAATTTGCAATTAAAAATGGAAAACCCACCGCCATGAATTGTGTTGTTGGACAAAACGGAAATAATTTTTATTCAATAATGTAACTAATTTGTTAAAGATAATGTAGGTTTGGGAAACTTTCTAAATAATTGGTGCAATAACAAAAGAAAATGAAACAGATGGAAAAAAAAGTGCCGGAGGAGGAACCGAACCCGAGACCTCTGGCGTACGACCCCAAGGCGTAAACATCTAGACCAGATTTTTTGTTTTTTGTTTTTGCATTCTTTCTACATTATATGTCAAATCTCTTATGATACACTCAATTTACAAATCACAGCGTGAATGGCTTACGATTACTTTTCGTAACATTAAATTAAAATTGTTAGCCCCCAGGGAGAATCGAACTCCCGACCCCTGGTTTACAAGACCAGTGCTCTAACCGCTTTTTTTTTTTGTAATTCACCAAAAACAGTAACAAAAATGGCTACAATGAAGTGACATAAATAAGGTGACAGATAATTGCAGTCATAAATTTCAGCATTCAAAAAATGAGTCTTTAGCAGTAGCACAATTTAGCACCTTCACTGTCACCTTCAACTGGTGGCAGCTCAGCATGCACTTTTCCTTCTTCTGCAGCCGGTTCCTCATCATCATTTCCCAGACCCAAATTAACCATTCAGTAAATCCTTGATGTGTGTTCCTTCCAGGGTAAATTACGTGGACAGAAGAGCAGTCCCGAACAGCGACATCGCAAAATATTTCACTGCCTTGTTATTTTTGTCAGTTCCAGCCTTCTAAACGCATCTATAGGGAGTTCAAGATCTTCCTTTATATCAGACACCAGATGTTTCTCGCCATATTCTTGTATCTGCTGTACTGCTGATTTATTTTTCATGTGTGACTTGCAGGTGAGGTTAGGGTCGGGAACGAGACCCAATCCATTCCCTCTCTACTAGGAATCCAGTTCCTAACCTATACCCATTCGGTTGAAGACAATTCGGAGCATATTACCATATTTCTTATCGTGATTCTGATATTTGAGTATTTTCTCGAATTCATTTTCCATATACATTTTGTACTCAATATGTTCCTCGCTCCCAATATTGTTAAAAACATAACATGTATATTTGCCCATTAACCAAATCACTGCGTTATTTTTTGCCTGAGGGTAGTAACTTTCCTCTGGTCTGAAGAAAATGTTAGTCGGTACATTGTTTGCTGAAGTTCTTGTTATCTGAGCAATTTTCTCCCTGGTCCACCTCCAGTTGACAATCCGATCTCCACAAGTGTAACGATGAGGCAAACTATCAACGAGGTTGCAATTGCTGCAGAGGTTTGTGTCACTTAAACCGATGCAAAAGAGACGCTCATTAGTGCTGATGATGTTATTGACTACCTTGTACCACGCTGTTCTCACGTCAGACGAAAGAACATCACTACTGATGTTTTTCCTTTCAGTTTTCAGCTAAAATCGCCTTTGCTGTAACGTTTTTGGAGTTTAAAATCTTTTTGCTGAGATAACTTAGTTCAAGATAATACTCCCTAATGTGTTTCAGCTTAAAACTTATTTTTTGTATATTTATCGGCGGCTCTACACTTCTGGCCTGACAATATCGTATAGTTTTGCTGTAATGCACCCTGGATCATTACACATTATGCTCCATGTTCGTTTGACATACAGTGCCATCGCTTTAGACTTGATGTCGGTTAGACCCATTCCTCCATTGCTTGGATCCAAAACTGCTGTCTTCACCGGCACTCGAAACAATTCCCCTTTCCACAAGAACTTTGCTAAGGTGGGCATGATCGTCTTCGCCACCATTGATGGAATGGGGAGAATCTGTGCTATGTAGCAGGCCTTGGATAAAATATACGTGTTGATAAACAGTATTCTCTGGAATGGTCTATGCTACGTTGACAGTTTTCAATCAAAGCTTCCTTGATTTTTCTTGCCACCTCCCGCCAATTTATTGCTATCATTTTTAAAAGGGACGTTGTCAATGCCATTCCAAGAGCTTTGTGCTCATTAACATGGTTCGCCCACTCAATGCGTAAGTTAGCAAGCCGCTTTATATTTCGAAATTTACTTTTATTTTCATTTACCCTCGCACCTGATGCGGAACACGGCTCAGCAATGGACTAACTTTTTATACTCATAACGCACCTAAGAAACTTTGGATCGATTATTTCCGGGATTTTCCGGGTAGTGCGTCCTAATATTTTAACCACGTGAGTTGTTAGAGGTCCTCTTTCACCACACAAAATTTCGGACAAATCCCCGACCCCACGGTCGTGCCGTCTCCTTGTTAGAACTACTTAAGCCTAACTAACCTAAGGACATCACACACATCCATGCCCGAGGCAGGATTCGAACCTGCGAGCGTCGCAGCAGAGTGCTTCCGGACTGCAGCGCCTAGAACCGTTTTCTTTTTTTTTTTTTCGCTTCATCTGTTCGGGGCGGACTTCGTAAGACATCCATTTAAGTTCGTTGTTGATCTGTTATCTCAGTTTTTTTTTATTACAGAGGGCACGTTACCCTCTGACCGAACACGCTGAGCTACCGTGCCGGCACCGCTCGGCCACAACGGCCGGCCATTTTTGTGTTACCTACATCTTTGTATGTCAGGTTCATAATGATGTGACCAACATTTCGTTAATGCCCATAGTTATTGTGATATTTACATGAAGGTAAAACACTGTGTGAAATTCGAAAAAACTTGCAGTGACCATTGGGGATCGCTCTGATTTTTGTTTGGCACATGTTACATAATACGTTGCTTCGTATGAAATTTAACTAACCCATCAAATTTTTCTTTAGACTTACATGGAGATCTTAATCTGTCATCTTTCTTTCTTTCTTTCGGTACCACCTTTATCCCGCATTGTGCCCAGGGTCGCCAGGGTTAAGTACGGAATTGGCATGGTTAATTGTAAGGGGTAGCTGGATGCCCTTCCTGCCGCCACCCCATACCCCCCGAGACGGAATTAGTTCAAAATGGCTGAATTGGCTCTGAGCACTATGGGACTTAACACCTGAGGTCATCAGTCCCCTAGAACTTAGAATTACTTAAACCTAACTAACCTAAGGACAGCACACACATCCATGCCCGAGGCAGGATTCGAACCTGCGACCGTAGCAGTCCCGCGGTTCCGGACTGCAGCTCCTAGAACCGCACGGCCACAGCGGCCGGCACGGAATTAGTGTACCCCAGCTGTCTCCGTCTAGTGTAAATCGTGAAATAGTGTGAATGTGTTTCAACTGTCTGCGAGTCGTGTAACTGAGGCGGGACGTGAGGACCAGCCCGGTATTCGCCTAGCAGGATGTGGAAAACCGCCTAAAAACCACATCCAGGCTGGCCGGCACTCCGGCCGTTGTCGTTAATCCGCCGGGCGGATTCGATCTGGGGCCGGCGCGCCTACCCGAGTCCAGGAAGCAGCGCGTTAGCACACTCGGCTATCCTGGCGGGTCCGGTCTTAATTTTTCACCAATCTGGAGAAAACTGGTATGTTTGGCACACTCATTTGCTATCACGCCGCGCCAGCGATAAAATCGAAGTGAAATATCCTCAATATTTCTCTTATTTCATAAACGATCTGAAATATTGAAAAGAGATTTTGGCAAATTATAGCAGACAAAGAGGAGAGTAGTTTGCTATATGTTTATTATGCACAGCTTCATTATCTGCCTTGTTATTCCACTAACTGCAGACATTTTTAATGAAAGAATTTAATTTTTAGGGGTCATCGATAGTGGGTGAAACAAGCAGTGCTACTGGTTTGGGAACAACGTAACTGAAGACATTACATGTTTATTTTATACAAAGAATGAGGTTTTTCATAACCTACTGACCTTAATTTTCCTCAGTGCCTCACGTAATAAATTTAATAAACCACTATTTCAAAATTCTCGCGCAACTGCGTCTGCATAACATGTTAGTGAGGTAACATTTCGTAAACTCTGACGTATTTTGGGAAAGGAAGCAAATTGTAACGTGGGCATAAGATAAATGTGTTGTTTTTGCTCAAAATTTGCCACTCATGACGCTTTTCTGAAAATCACAGACGGTAACAAGCCAAGTCAAAATAATTCGCTGCATTTTCAGCGAAATTCTTTGTATATACTAACCAAAGCACAGGTGACACATCATCTTTTTGGATGCCCACCATGCAGGTGTGGGCGTGGATGGCTTTCACTTAATATTTACAAAAAATGTGAGGTTTAGTTTAGAATTTCGCCTATAGTGTCTCTCAATAACACCCACCATTACTGCTCTTCTCACGCGAGCCCTGCCTACTGCGGATCTATTGGTCATGCTATTTTGCGTGGGCTATAAGATGGATCTGTTGTTCAGCTGAACGCTAGCGGGCACAGGGGCACAGGGCATGCCATATCAGTTCCGGCTTTTGGCTAGCTAAAAGCGACAAGCGAGAATAGGTGTAGAGATAATGAGTCCTCCAAAAAAATATTACTTGACTGAGCACTGTATAACATTTTATGTTTTTATGATAACAGGTAATGATTTACCAAGTAGGTTGCAAATGAGGTATTCAATCCCTGTTCACATATTACAGGATGAAACGTATTGAAATATATGAGCCGGCCGTTGTGGTCGAGCCTTTCTAGGCGCTTCAGTCCGGAACCACGCAGTTGCTACGGTCGCAGGTTCGAATCCTGCCTCGGGCATGGATGTGTGTGATGTCCTTAGGTTCGTTAGGTTTAGGTAGTTCTAAGTTCCAGAGGACTGATGACCTCAGATGCTAAGTCCCATAGTGCTCAGACCCATTTAAACCATATGAAAAAAAAACGTAAATCAGTTACAAATCAGAAGCGTGCACACACTTTATTCAACATGTAAAGGTCACTAAAGATATTCGGATTTAGGTTATGGCATGTTCGGTGTGCCTGCCATCACTGGAGGTGATGTGGCGCAGACGAATAGCGAAATTCTGCATGATTCGCTGATGTATCGGAACATCGATGCTGCCAGTGCTATCCTGAATGGCTGTTTTCACCTCAGCAATGGTTTTTGGGGTTATTACTGTAAACCTTGTCTTTAATATAGCCCCTCAAAGAGGAGTCGCAAGTGTTCAGATCCGGAGGATATGGCGGCCAATCGAGGCCCATGCTAGTGGCCACTAAAGTGTGCGTCATTTATGTTGGCGGCCGAGTTTAGGTTCGTTCTGCGCATCTGACGTCACAAAACACAGTCAGCCAATGAACAGAGAACGACGTTGCCACATCTCGATTGCAGTGGCAGAGCATGGACGAGTGTCTTCAGTTTTAGAAACGTTCAGTCATAAATAAAGCAATAGAACAAAAGCAATGTCTTGATAGCAGACATTCTTTTATAGAAAGTTTGGAAAAAGCATTCTTTATACCAATTGCTTCATATTCTATTAATTAATTAAACCAAACAAGCAATAAGACTCCTAATTCAGACGATAGCAAGGAAAGGTGTTTGTATCACTCTGACGAACCGTTTTTCCGCAAGAACAGCGGTAATTGTTTATTTCCTATTGTACTTCGACGAAGCATGAGTAATTCATAGTCATACCAACAGTGTTTGTCACTATTTTGCGTGACGTGTTGTTGTCCTCATGGCGCTGTGTAGTCGGACGAGGTGCCTTAGCGTAATGGTTAAGGTGTTAGGCTGCTATGCGAAAGGTGGTTTATATTTTCACTATTTAAAAACAATATCGAAGTGCCTTACTTCACGAATTATATTCGTTTGAATGCAATTTTTTGAAATTTCTAGTGCTTTGTCTCTTCATTAACCCTTACGCTGCTGCAGACACGTGCTCACCGCATTCCGCGCTGTGCGCGATTTTGTCATCACTGCACTGCTCGCCTGTGCAGACACATGGTGTTCCCACTGCTTTGAGACACTTATCATTCGATTCCACAAAAACTATTTGGCCCAAAAATTTGCTTTTTACACGTCTTCTTGACTGATACCTTCTCCCCATAAATGACTTAACTTTGTTTCGATATTCAACGCAGTTATTATGCAGCATTAAATGTAGTAAACCATTGCACGAAATTTTGAAGAGTTTGCAGAGGTAGAAGTCCATAGCGTATACTTTCCGTATGGTCGATTTTAGTTGCCACAATGTTGAGAATGAAATGTGGACAAGATACCTAAATTTCATATAAAATTTACTGTATAACAATATCTCATTTAATTTAAGTACCACATAGGTGTCGTATGTAACATTGAGAAATATTCCATCTTTCGCGACTGTAATAAAAGTTTTATTTACACCGGACGCGTTTGGCTTTATTTTAAAGCACTTCAATCAAGGAAAGGTATGGCGCATACACAATGGTACTCATGTTCTCTTTCTTGTTTTTGTTCCACAGTCGCAGTTTTACCAATGGTACTGAAATATATTCCTCTTCTGCAACTGTAATAATGGGCTTATTTGGGCCAGACGCGTTTCTCTCTTTTGAAGCATCTTCAGTGGACAGTATTTTGTCTCCTCCATTGCCAAGTCACCTTTCGTAGTTTTGTGCTGCGGTAACACAATATTCAACGTTTGTGTTGGCAGATCAGTGTTTTAGCAAATAAATGATGTTTGTGTGTGCCACACAGAAAAATTATATTTGACGTAGCTCAGAGCACTTCACTGATAGACGGTATATTCAAGTCCTAATGTTTTTATAAGTCCACAGTTTTGTTTAATGTATTTTGTCTACTTCCTTTTGATTGATTGAAGTGCTTTAAAATAAAGCCAAACGTGCTCAGTGTAAATAAAACTTTTGTTACAGTCGCGAAAGACGGAATATTTCTCAATATTACATACGACACCTATGTGGTACTTAAATGAGCTATTGTTATACAGTAAATTTTATATGAAATTTAGGTATCTTGTCCACATTTCATTCTCAACATTGTGGCAACTAAAATCGACCATACGGAAAGTATGCTCTATGATCTTTTACCTCTGCAAACTCTTCAAAATTTCGTGCAATGGTTTACTACATTTAATGCTGCATAATAACTGCGTTGAACATCGAAACAAAATTAAGTCATTTATGGGGGGAAGGTATCAGTCAAGAAGATGTGTAAAAATCTAATTTTTGGGCCAAATAGTTTTTGTGGAATCGATTGATAAGAGTGTCAAAGCAGTCAGAACACGATGTGTCTGCACAGGCGAGCAGTGCAGTGACAAAATCGCGCACAGCGCGGAATGCAGGGAGCACGTCTTTGTAGCAGCGAAAGGGTTAATGCGGCCGTGGTGGCTTTACTTCATGAACTGCCCGCTCCCCCCTAAACGTAAGCTTGCGAACTATGCTATACTATGGCGCTGCTTCTATTGGCGCGTGCGTCGTGTGCAACTGGCAACGCAGCAATCTCCCGCATCTGGGCGGGCATGCGCGAGCCGCCAAGATAAAAGAATTGAACTATAGGTACCCGAGATCCAGGATGCGGTCCCCAGAGTGATCCTCTAGGACACCAAACTCTCTCCTGCTTCGATAGGGTCGAGCTCCGTCTTGCAATAACCACATATTGTCGAAATCATGGTCACTAAGGACAATAGGGATGAAATGATCTCCAAAAACCCTCACGTACCATTCGGTAGTCACCGTGCCGTCAAGGAATATTGCACCGATTATTCCGTGACTCGACACTGCACACCACACAGTCACCCGCTGGGGTTGATGGGACTTCTCGATCGCGAAATGCGGATTCTCGGTCCGCCAAATGTGCCAATTTTGTATTGACGAACCACTTTCAGATGAAAGAGGCCGACAACAACAAGGCGCGTGCGGATGTGCGTACTAATTCCCATCATGCACCACGGCCAACCGTGCAGTTTGAATGTCCAAACGCAAACCGTTCAAAAGTTATGACGATTTTATTTCATATAGCTCAATAATTGTCGCCCTGTGGCATAGCAGATAAAAACGTTAATAGATTTTAATCAGTTTGAAAACTATCAAGGCAATGAAGACTTAAATGTCGAACTGTCGAAACGTATCGTAATAAAGTGACAGTAATTTTCATTGCGATAATTACAGCGGCATCTTGGAGATAGTACCATTAGACGCAACTACATCACGGGAGAAGCGAAATCTCGAGAATTGGACAGAACGATCATAACAACTTGCAAGATACCACGTGTGGGAGGGAGAAAGAGGTGTGAATTTTTATTTAAACTCCATAAATGAAATTCAAGGAGGGCTGTTCATGACATAAGTGGTTTATTCAGTGAAACTGCATTAAACTGCATATGCAGTAATTATTGAAATTTTACCAAATTTATTAAACATTCACTCACAAATTATTCAAATAATGATAAACAAAAATAAAAAAAATTTTGGTCGCCAGATACTGTAGAAAGTATTAAAAAAACTGCAAATAGAATTGAATTGGCACCAAGAGCTCACAACAAGTGAATTATATAAGGTGCCTGCCCTGGCATTTGTCTTTTAACATGAGAATTGTGTGACTTCATTGGCTTGACCTGGTGTAATAAATGAGGAAGGAAAAAAAAAAAAAAAACAGCTGAACATACGATTTTCTTAACCGGCAAACGGTGAATACTCTGCCTTGCGTCTTTATGAGCATCTAGCACATTGCAAAGAAATTGAAGAAAGCGAAAGAAGAATGCGCAGCTAGGAAAGCGGGCGTTTTCTGTGTTACCATGTTCATAGCGTGATCGGTGTGGCGGTAGAGCCGGCTGATTGAGTGCGGCTGCATCAAGACTCTGGCGGCGACGTAGTTGATAGCGTCTAACATGCCCTACGCTGAAAATAGTGACGGAAACCTACTACTGAAAGTTATCATTACTGGACGACGGTATGTGTCCATCTGCAAGTGCAAACCAACGTGAAACTGCAACAAACAAAGCTCAAAACTGTTTTAACATACTACCGTCATCGGACATGTAGTAAATCAAAATGTGATACTGAGTTAAGCTCTTGATAACGCGCACAGTGAGTGAAACTCGCCTTCGTGGATCTAACAAACTTTGCTCTGTACGCTGTTTGCGACGAATGCAAATTGCACTGTCTCATGACAAGTGATAAGAGAATCGTTGCGACTTATCGGAAGCGGTCAAGAGTGAACTCTTGCCTCTTCAGAAGCAATATTCGGAATGCCCAATACTAGTGCGCTCTTCGCACCTGGAGAGAGAGAGCCGCTCTCCTCCAGCGTCTTGTCCCCACCCATCCGCAAATTACATAGCTCGTACTATTTTTCAAAGCCAACGTTAGATTCTTGCCAATGAAGAAGTCCCTTTCAAAATTTCCTCCCTCCTTGCCGTCGCATTCCGCGCGGAAAACAGAGCCATACTCTGTATGAGACAGAGTATACAAGTAAACCAAGACTTCTCCCTTTGATTATTGCTGCTACGTCCCCAGGTGTTCTGCTCGCGGGAAACGGCCAAACTTCCCCGGGCCATTTGAGGTTCTTGGACACCCAAGTCGTGTTGTTGCTATTCAACTCGCCGCTCTGTCCGCGTTACCTAGAATCATGACAAAACTGTCTTCCGCTCGAAGTTTGTAGTTTCTGCTGCCTCGGGCACACGTGCGAATGTCCACGGCTTCCCTTAACAGCGTGTTGGTGTATGCAGCGTCTTCGCCTGTCGCCAATCCTCTGGGGGCCTGCCCTCTGTGAAGCGTGCCGACATGGGCGCGCGACCGCCGCTCGCCCGTGGGCGCACTAACTGTGTCCATCTGGTCGCCGGGCTCCCCAGCTAGGAACGCATCAGAAGAATTCCTTTCATGCACAAAGTGTACCAAGTTTGCAAAGAGAAGAATCATAGCCCTTTACCGATGCTTAATGACACAATAATTTACCTCCCTCACACTTCATATATTGCAATAAACTAATGAGTGATTTTAAAAGCAATTATCTCCTTTAATTATAAACATGAAAAGCTTTGATTCTTTTCAAACTCTTTATTTATCTATTTATTAGGTATCGTTGTTACGCATAATCTGCACCCTAGAAGATATTTAAGTCTCTGTTTCATAGTTTTTTATTATTATTGAAATACATAGTGCATTAAATCACTAAGACAGGTCGATGTGATAGTGCCAACAGCGATCACCAAATCGCAGGCCCATCGAAAGATCGAAGAGTCCGAGATTTCCGAATTGTGACGTTAACTGTTCGAACACTACGAGTCGTGTTCAAACACAGCCACTGGCGACAGACATCTCCCCGTCTCGGCCGTGCACCGCCTGTTCACCCCAGAGGGCGCTCCTTCGACAGTCTAGGAGCTAGTTTCCGATCAGCGTCCTCGAGTGCGGCAGCCGCCACGCAGATGCTCGAGTTCAAATCGCCGGAACGATGAACGTCCGGCACAAGTGTATGTTATCAACGATATTTTGTCTGTGGGAAAATGGAATACTTTTAAACACTTATTAGTGTAGATGCACCAAATAGTTGCTTATAATAAGTAATCTTTCATTACGACAGAGAATTTCCCCTTTATCGCCATTTTCAAGTACATGCGATTACAATGTTGGAGAGAACGGGTATGGATGACAATGTCATTCATATTAAAGTAGCTGTATTATACTCACGTCTACACTGATATGACGTCTATATTAAGTCGTTAGTGGACTGTTCCGTAACTGTCACTGTTTTAACAAGATGGTAAATGATGTCAGGATGTTGAAGATGAAATGTTAATTACGACATGACAGCAGTTCGACAGTTCCAGTCCTACGACAGGATACGCTTACAAAGATTGTGCAGATGAACAGTGATATTATTTTGTTACATAAAATATGTTACGATTGTCGTTGGTTGTTGCGTATGTTACTTCCAATTTATCCATTTTCGTGATCTAAAAGTCCAATAAAGTTTTTGAGGTAGTACTTGTGTCTAAATTCTGCGTGTTCGTTTGATATTTCTAGCGGGTATTTTCTCGTGTACATATAGATTTCTAATTCTTCGAGAATTTTCATTGAAAAGCCTTTTGGTATACTGTGCAGAAGAACTTTTAAACAACTTCTTACAACATGTTAAGCGCTTTGAAGCCAATGGTATGTTCACAACTTTCTGTCGTATATTTTGTACGCGTGTCTGAGAACCGCAACTGAAGTAAACGCAGCGATTTGACACGTGTCCATTCAAGAGCGCTTAGTAAACGCACTGGAAAGCAAGAGCACACCTCGGCGTCTACACAGCGTCCGTGTAGTTTTCACGATCGGAATCGGGACAGCTTAACGAGTGTCGCGTCGCTGAAGACTTCCCAGCACACGACCTACGGGCTGCTAGAATGGTACAGAGAGAGAGAGAGAGAGAGAGAGAGAGAGAGAGAGAGTGAGAGGCAAGGAGGGAGACGCTACCTCGCTAATGAGCGCCGGAGACTGTGTGGCGCAGCCGCCGCTACTCTGCCGCAGCAAGTAACGTGCGTGCTGTTTCCAGGAACCAGCCACCCCGTGGCCCAAGCACAATAGACGCTGTCTGATTGTTGCAAGAGTCTGGAACAGGGCAGGGCGAACTGGAGCCACAAGTCGGACCTGGCAGCTGCTGGAACGCCCTGGAGTCGAACAGCGAGACAAAAGCCTCCGGAGGGCGGACCGAGGTTAAGGGCCACCGAGGGGGAGGTGTGAAAAAGCTCCATCAGCGCGGGGCGCCGCCGAGTCATTAACACGGCCCGGGGACAGCCGCAGCGGACAATGGCCGCACAAAGGGCCTTTCATCGCCGCCGCCGCCGCGCGTGGGCGTGGCGGGGGCGGTCGCGTGCTGTCGCGGCCACCTCAGTCCCAATAAGCGCGGACCGGCGTCCGCCCCTCCCGATGGCTACTTCTTGCGGACTGCGCGGGTGTGGTTAATCTCCATTATAGTCGGAAACAAAGCGCGCTGCGACAGTGCCGCGGGCGGACGCGAAGGCGTTAGCGCGCGGGGTGTGGCGCAGTCAAAAACTTGACGGCGTGGGTGGAGCTGACGTCCAGGTGCGAAAAGCGGGGGCTGCCCACCGCTGTCGGCTTTTAGACATAGGTCGCTGTCGTGTAAGACACGGGCGACCAAAGGAATGCGTCCACAATGCTCACGCGACGTGCGTGTCCGCAAATCACTACCGTGACATTTCAGAACAGAAGGTGGCTATTAGAATGTATTTTCACTCTGCAGGGGACCGTGCACTGATTTTAAAACTTTCTTGCGGATTAAGAGCGCGTGCCGGACCGGGACTCTAGCCTGCGACCTTCGCTGTATCCAGTGAACCATCCAAGCTCGAGTCACAACCTGTTTTCACAGTTTTACTTCCGGCAGTACCTCATATCCTACCTTCCAACGACTTTAACGAATCACTATGGATGGAGTTAGTTTAATAATTCACGGTTGCAAAATAGTAATACGAATTCCTTACAGACGAATGGAAAAACTGGTAAAAACCTACATCGGGGAAGATCAGTTTGGATTTCGTAGAAATTTTGGAACACGCGAGGCAATGCTGACCCTGCGACTTACCTTAGAAGGTAGGTTAAGGAAAGGAAAACCTACTTTTCTAGCATTTGTATACTTATAGAAAGCTTTTGACAATGTTGACCGGAATACTCTCTTTCAAATTCTGAAGTTGGCACGGGTAAAATACAGGGAGCCAAAGACTATTTCCAGTTTGTGCAGAAACCACATGGCAGTTATAAGAGTCGAGGGGGATGAAAGGGAAGCAGTGGTTGAGAAGGGAGTGAAACGGGATTGTAGCCTATCTACTATGTTATTCAATCTGTATACTGAGTAAGAAGGGAAGGAAACAACAGAAAAAGTTGTAGTAGGAATTAAAATCAATAGAGACGAAATAAAAAGCTTTGAGGTTTGCTGACAACACTGTAATTCTGTAGGAGACAGCAAAAGACCTGGAAGAGCACCTGAACGGAATGGACAGTGTCTTGAAAGGAGGATATTGGATAAACATCAACAAAAGCGAAACGAGGATAATGGGAATGTAGTCGAATTCGAATTAAATAAGGTGATGCTGAGGGTATTAGATTAGGAAATGAGACAGTTAAAGTGGTAGATGAGTTTTGCTCTTTGGGGAGTAAAATAACTGATGATGTTCGAAATAGGGAGGATATCAATTGGGGACTGGCTATGGCAAGGAAAGCGTTTCTGAAGAAGAGAAATTTGTTAACATCGAGTATAGATTTGAGTGTGAGGAATCGTTTTCTGAGCAATGTATGGAATTGAAACAGTTTAGACAAGAATACAATAGAAGCTTTCGAAATGTGGTGCTACAGAAGAATGCTGAAGGTTAGATGGGTAGATCACGTAAGGGGGAGGTACTGAACAGAATTGGGGAGAAGAGAAGTTTGTGGCACGACTTGAGTAGTAGAACGGATCGGCTGGTAGGACATGTTCTGAGGCATCAAGGGATCACCAACTTAGTGCTGGAGGGAAGCGTGGAGGATAAAAATCGTAGAGGGAGACGAAGAGATGAATACAGTAAGCAGATTCAGAAGGATGATTGTTGCAGTAGTTATTCGGAGATGAATACGCTTGAGCAGGATAGATTAGCATGAAACCCGTCTCTGGACTGAAGACTACAACAACAACAACATAGATGTAATGTTTTCGAAGGAGGGCATAGTCTCATTCGAATGAATGAGTCGCCTTTTTTTCAGGGCTCTCGTATAATAACCTGGCACCAGCACAGAAAGTCATTCTCGTCGTGATCGCTGGGGAATTCCATTCACTTGGCCTAGAAGTGACTATCACCTACGGACCTGCACTTTACGATTTCTGTCTCTTCACTGCGTAGCATGGCACCATATATTTTTCTGGTCACCATAGGTGCAGAGAATGTCGTTCATTTACATCTACATACATACTCCACAAGCCACCGTATGGTACGTTTCCACTACCACTGTACCACTACCAGTCATTTCCTTTCCCGTTCCACTCACAAACAGAGCGAGAGAAAAACGACTGTCTATCTGTAGGAGCTCAAATTTCTCTTATCTTCGTGCTCCTTACGCGAAACGTACGTCGGCGGCAGTAGGGCCTTTCTGCAGTCAGTTTCAAATGCTAGTTCTTTAAATTCTCTCCATAGCGTACCTCGGAAAGAAGGTCACCCTCCCTCCAGCGATTCGCAATTGAATTCATGAAGCATCTCCATAATACTCGCGTGCTGATCGAACATGCCGGCAAGAAATCTACCAGCCCGCCCCTGAACTGCTTCGATGTCTTCCCTTTACCCGACTTCGTGGCAACCCCCAAACATTCGAGCATTTCTCAAAAAATGTGTCGCATTACTGTTCTATACAAGGTCTCCTTTACAGATGAACCACGCTTTCCTAAAATTTTCCCAACAAACGTAAGTCGACCGCTTGCCATCCCTACCAACGTCGTTACGTGCTCGTTCCACTTCATGTCGCTCTGCAACGCCACGCCCAGATAGTTAATCGACGTAACTGCACTGAGCAATACTCAACTAATGCTGTATTCGAGCATAACGGGATGATTTCTCTTATTCATCTGCACTAATATTTTTCTACATTTAGACAAGCTGCCATTCATCACATCACTAGAAGTTTTGTCTAAGTCATCTTCTACCCACATAAAGTCACCGAACTACGACTCCTTCCTGTACACCACAGCATCATCAGCAAATAGCAGCAATTGCTGCTCCCCCTGTCCTTCAGATTATTTAAATATGTAGAGAATAACAACAATCACATCATATTTCCCTGGGCATTCTTTACAGTACCCTCATCCCTGATGAATACTCGCCGTCGATACTGTGTTCTATTAATTAAGAAGTCTTCGAGCCACTCATATATCTGGGGACCAATTCCGCCCGCTCGTACCTTTGTTAACAGCATGCAGTGGCACACCGTGTCAAACGCATTCCAGAAATCTAGGAATATTTAATACGCCTGTTGCCCTTTATCCATGGTTTGGATGATACCATGTGAGAAAAGGGCAAGATGAGTTTCTCACCAGTTTTTTAAATTTGTGCTGATTTGTGGAGAGAAGCTCTTCCGTCTCAGGGGGATTTATTATATTTGAACTAAGAATATGCCCAGGAATGCTGCAGCAAAGTGATGTTAAAGATACCGGTCTGTAATTTTGCGGTTACTCTCTTTTACCCTTCTAATACACAGGAATCACCTGAGCCTTTTTCCAGTCACTTGGGACTTTGTGTTGGGCGTGAGATTCCAGATAAATGCAAAGTAAGTGAAGCGCAATGCAGTGGAGCACACTCCGTAAAACTTAATTGGGATTCCCTTCGGCTTAGCAACTTTTTCGTTTTCCTCTCTTTCAGCTGCTACTCTGCGCCAGGGATGTGTATTACGACATACGAGAGTCTGTACGACGGTCAAAAGAGGCGACTGTGTGTTCGTACGATCCTACTGCGTGAATGATTTCTTAAATGTGAGAGTCCATACTTCTGCTTTCCTTTCGCTGTCTCCTACCGCCACACCAGACCCGTCAACAAGAAGTCGGATAGAAACCTTCAGCCTGCTTCGACATTTTACGCAGGATGAGAATTTTATCGGGTTCTGGGCAAGATCTTTCGCTTTTTCGCAGAGGAAAGAATTTCAGCTAACTTTTGCCTGTCGTCATCTGTGCGTCCTTTTTTGAACCGAGACTGCAGCAATCTCTGCTTTCTGAGTAATTTCCGGATTTTGTTATTAAACCACGGTAGGTCTTTCCCTCCTTAATCCGCTTACTGCCTATACGTCTCCAGGTACGTCAGGCAGGTGTGATTATACGCAACGTCATTAACTTTTTTTAATTTATTCGATTTCGGAACTTGCCCATACAGCTATCAAAACACAGGAAATGTTATATTACAAACTGTTTCGACATTTCATCGAAGACATTAGCTTAAATGGTACCCGGGTAAGAAGTTACACAGGCTTAACACAGGACTGATTCGACATAATACCAGTTTTACAATCATAGTATGCTAAATCGAAAAAGGAAGACGAAAATAAAACACAGAATACACAGTGGTAGTATGCTACAAAAATCCTACTGGTAACACATTAAGAAATGATAAAACGCACTCCATATTTAATGAGATATAGAATGTTCTTTTTATGTCCTGTAAGAATAGTTTCAAAAGCTGGAGATAGAGAACTGAATATCTGTACAGGTTTGTAAGCACCAATTAAAGTCAACAGGGCAATAGTTCAGTAGTTCACGAGAACCGGATTTGTGTATTATAGTCACACGTATAGAAACACTAGAATTCAGACACATACATGTAGGAGGTACACAGTGGCATACATTTAGACTTCAGAGGACGAGCGTTCCATAGTATACTGAGCAGCACGTGGGATATAGCCATTAACTTTTTTTAGAAAAGGCGAATGAGGAAGCAAAAGTCTCATGAAATGAGGTACTTGAGAATGACTTTTCAGGAAAGATTCATACTAATCTGAGAATGACATGAATAGCTAAGACTTAGATGAACGTCCTGAACATGTTCCTGTTCTAAAAGAGCTTTAAAAGTTGTTACTAAAGAGATAAAGAAGGAATTATCAATGTAACTGCAGAATATATAAGGAACTGAAGCAATATCAATAAGATAAACAGAAATGAATAAATGCAGGAAAATGGAGCAGTGTGAGGGAACATATAGTAAATGCAATCTTTGAGAGTGTGATAGTACTGCGGTTTAAAAAGTAATAAAGGCTGAACAATACACAAATACAAAACGAGTAAACAGGAAAAACATTAACATTATACTCAAACCTGTGACTACGTAACAGATTGCATTAAATAGGTGAACCAAGAAAAATAAAAACAATTACAATAGTTATTAAACTTGGAAAGTAATACAAGAAAAAGTTATATGGATTACATAGACAGTTTCAGTAAAATAAAAGAATTCAATGTACACAGGAAAATGGGGACATCTTTAGGAATAGATAGTGTGGGAATTAATGAAAAACAAAGAGGATTATGTGAAGTTTACGAGAGAGGAAGTGTTGAGCTGTGTCTGGTCATCTTGATTAGATCTGGACTGTGAGCTAGATGTTTGTTAATATCCGGAGCTTCCAGCAGGTTGAGTTTCAAAAATGGTTCAAATGGCTCTGAGCACTGTGGGACTTAACATCTGAGGTCATCAGTCCCCTAGAACTTAGAACTACTTAAACGTAACAAACCTAAGGACATCACACACATCCATGCCCGAGGCAAGATTCGAACCTGCGACCGTAGCGGTTGCGCGATTCCAGACTGAAGCGCCTAGAACCGCTCGGCCACACCGGCCGGCAGGTTGAGTTTATGGCCTTTGTTTGCTAAGGGGACTCTGGCGGGTAGCTGTGATCCCCACTCAGTACATTCTCAGCAAATGCGAATTCTGCAGCCTCCAGCCACGTTCATGTTCAGTCAGCCTAGTTGCTATGTCTCTGCCTGACCGACCGATGTAAAATTTGTCACAATCACAACAGGTGATGTTGTATACCCCACTGTTGGTTAATAACTAGATCTTTCCCTTGCTATTGAAAATACACTGGGCTGTGGTGTTCTTAACATAGTAGAAAAGCCTATACTTGTAGGCTTTCAGTGCTTTGGCTATAATCGGTGACACCTCTCCTAGAAATGGTAATGTACACCGTTTCTTGACGAAGATGGAACATAGAGGAGGGGCATAAATTTTCACTTTTGTTTACTATGCAAGATGTGTTCAATAAGCAATAAGGACTGGACTGCAGCCATTGGCTGAGGCAATAAAATTTATTGTATCTAACTCTGCTTTAAAATCATCTGTGGACATGGGGGTATATATGAGACGCTGTACCATTGAGTGGAAGGCTGCATGTTTGTGAGCTATGAGGTGTTGTGAGCAAGAAGTTAGTACTGTGGTTGTAGCTGTAGTTTTTCTATAAATTTTGAAATAAAGCGTCTGTGTGCTGATGTCAATGATGAGATCTAAGAAGTTAATGGATTTGTTGCCAATCTCCATCGTGAACTGATTATTTGTATGTTGACGGTTTAGGTTTTTCAAAAATGTGCTTGATTGTCTTGCGATACCTGTCCAGACACACAGAACGTCATCTACATATCTAAACCAGTACTTGATATATGCACTCAGAGGTTCTTTTTTCAGAAAGTGTTGTTCAAAACGGTCCATAAATGTTTCAGCGAACAGTGGACTGAGAGGGGAACCCATAGCCAAGCCATACAATTGTTTATAAAGAGTCCCTTGGAACTGGAAATAGTTCTCTGCCGAGTGGCTAGTCTCAAGTCACTCAATTCCACAGGATTGACATTAGACTTGTACATCAATTCTTTTCAGAATATTAATGCATTCCAATACTGGTATGTTTGAATACTAACTGCAGACATCAAAGGATACTAATTTGTCACTGTGTGAGACAGATATACCTTTTATCTTCTGTGTAATTCCTCAAAACAGCCCACTTGACCCTCGCCATTGATAACAGCCTAGATCTTCAAGAATTTCGCGTGAGGCATCTTTGTTGAGAACGCCTAACTGTTTGGTGTGCACTATCGAGAGTAAGGGTCACAGGTATTTACATTCTTGAAGAAAGCTAGCATGCAGTAAACATAAATGCGCCCTTTTTTTTCAGCCTTGAACAAACTGATGTTCCGGATGTGTGTTTTTATCAAAACGGGGCCGCGACACACAGCGCGAACTGCAGTGAGTTTTTCAAGGACAAAGCTCCCTGGGTGTCTGAACTGATCTTGAAGGGACACGTTCCTTCGCCTGCAAGCTCGCACCATTTTGCTCCTCGCGAAGATATTTTAGGGAGATATGTACCATATCTCATCTACACAGACTGTCTATGAATCCTTGCAGACTTGAAAAGAATATTCTCCAAGCAATAGCCTGAATACCCATCGCTATGGTCAAAGGAATTGACCAAGAATTCAAGAGTAACTCAGCGTAATGATAATATGGTGAGCCGTTTTACCAGATTTTTTTTTCAACAAGTTTAATTCTAAGTTCCTAATTATGTTGACACATGAGAAACGGGATTAAAACGTTAAAAAGACGGTGGTTCAGCTGTCTCTATCGATGGATTTCATCCGGCCTGCGACGCCTTCAAAAACGATGTTCTAATCTGGCACATAATTACGCTCGCTACACACAATGTACTGGAAGAAATGAACAGGACTTTTTTGTAGGAAATTTAAAGTAGTTAAATTTTGCACTGGGGTACGTTTTCGCTGGAGGTCATGGTTGTCGAGTTATTCAAGAACAGTGCGTTTGAAGGTCACTTTTGGACGGTTTTCGTGAATAATTCGAAAATTACAATTTCTAGCGAAAAAGTACCCCAACAAAAAATTTAACTACATTTCTTACAAAAAGGTCCTGTTCATTTTTTCTGTAGCATGACCTGTTTGCGCGTAGCAAGTGAGAGGGAATGAAAACCTTGGACGTGGTATTTGAAGGTCTTGCGGGTTGCATAAAACCCACTGGTATGGACAGCTGAATCACACTGTATATATTTTGTTTTGTTTTATTGACATTTCTGATCAGCAAATTTTGGTTCCGCACCCTGTATAATTTGATTCGTCCTACATCACTGTTGGGACTTTGGCAGGCGACGTGTGAACGAATGGATGCAAAACCACAGGTGCGCCACATTGGCCACTATTTTGACGAAACACCTCATACGCGAAGCTATTCTGCACCATAGTTATAAACGAAGGTGCTCAGAACCTATAGGGAAAGATCGGGTAGTATTGGACAGTGGATTGCATCGGAAAAGACCTGTTTCTGAATTCCATCGCTAGTGACAACATATAAAGCCCAACTGCGACCAAGTCGCAGCTGGTGAAACATAGAGGAAAGAAATCGCTTACGCGATTTTGATATCAAAACAATAATGCCTTTCAGAGCGTTAAGAAGTTATCTGTTTCTAGCGAGTTTTTCAGTCCATGAATTTAACTTTAGAGACCTGTGTTTTGTATGAATTTATGTAATGTTATATTTTATTGTATCTTCAGATAAACTGATATTATAGTCCATATTGTAGGCTGTGATAATGTCTAACCCAAGATATAACAATAGGAATTTTAACACCAGCACAGCATTACGTTTGGAATCTGTCGGCCAAAGGAATTACAGGTTGTCCTGGATAAAGTTAGCACCACAAAATTTAAGTTTTTGCTGTCGTTCTTTTAATAGGTAGATATGAAGAACTCACGACATAAGTAGGATGAGAATAATATGAAGAAAGTAGTAGAAAAAGTGAGATCTCTTGAAATGGCAGACAGGGAAACATGTGGGAAATAACCAGTTCCAAGAAAAACGTTAAGTGATAGACTTAAAGTTTTACAGAAAAACCAAAGATAACAACAAAACATGTTTTTGAAAGTAACAGTTTTCCCGAGAAAATTCAGTGACGAACAGGAAACAATATCTTACGATCAGTGAAACTGCATTCAGAATCACATTTGTCAGGGTTGAGCCTATGAGAATTCTGTCCATAGAGAGCTGAGCATTCTGTAATACGTGTATGAAAAAATGTTTCACTAAATATTAAACTAATACTGTTGTAACCTAACAATAATTTTAAAGTGAATTTTTGCTTATTTGAATCAAGTTTCTCGTGACTTCATATTAAGATGTGTACTTGCACTTATTTTTTTCAAATCTTTATGAAGATTGTATGGTCCACTTAAAACTATTTTTTTTGTAACAAAAATGACTTTCTCACAAATTTCGTGTTCCTTACAACCCTTCAAAAATTTGCTCAACCAGAAACGTAGAAAATCAACGCACATATGTACTTACGATACTGAGATTTTTAATTCTATTTAGCAACGTATTACAGTATTTTTTAATGTCAAGAGTATTCCAGTTCAAGCTACAGAAAATAATTTTAATATCGGAAAAGATTATGTGTCCGTTACTACCCGAGATTCCCGTAGGTGATCTGAAAATAAAACGCACTGTGCTCCTGGCTCATACAACCTGAGATATCTACGTATACTTCTGCATGGATACTCTGCAAACGACACTTACGCGCCAGGCAGAGGGTCCATCGAACCACCTCCATAATAATTCTCTATTATTCCAATCTCGAACAGAGCGCGGAGAAAAAAAAAAAAAAAAAAAAACGTACAGGAAAACTCTCCGAACAGTTTCACGGTGATATTTTTCTAGCAGTTTCGCCCCGACTCCGAGAAAGCCTTAATAAATATCGGTAAGGTGCATTTCAAACTGCGCTGCGTAAAATAATATTACCATCAAAAAATGCTCCTCGCTGACTGAAGCTGTGAATGGCGCGGACTATGTACCCCACACTACGGGGGAAAAAGCTCGGAAAGATAATGGAAACGAAATTTTCAAATTACAAAAGGGAGCAAGCCTGGAAAAATATGAAACGAATACGCTACGCCAGTAAAAACGAGAGAAGCAAAGCACAAAATAATTAATCAGACGGTACCAGCTATCGATAGACTAGCAGAAATAAAGCTTAAGAAGTGCCCGATTTCGAGTAGGACTCGCACGCTGAGGTTTACGTGTGGGAAAAATATATCTAAAAACAAAGATGATGAGACTTACCAAACAAAAGCGCTGGCAGGTCGATAGACACACAAACAAACACAAACACACACACAAAATTCAAGCTTTCGCAACAAACGGTTGCTTCATCAGGAAAGAGGGAAGGAGAGGGAAAGACGAAAGGATGTGGGTTTTAATGGAGAGGGTAAGGAGTCATTCCAATCCCGGGAGCGGAAAGGCTTACCTTAGGGGGAAAAAAGGACAGTTATACACTCGCACACACGCACATATCCATCCGCACGTATACAGATATGTCTGCCTATGTCCGTATATGTGCGGATGGACATGTGCGCCGCCTCCAGGACTGGAATGACTCCCCACCCTCTCCATCAAAACCCACATCCCTTCGTCCCTCCCCCTCCCTCACTCCCTCCTGATGAAGCAATCTGGGGTTGCAAAAGCTTGAAATCTGTGTGTGTGTGTGTGTGTTTTCATTGTGTCTATCTACCAGCGCTTGCTTGTTTGGCAAGTCACAGCATCCCTGCTTTTTATATATACTCTTCCCACATGGAATGTTTCCCTCATATATATATATATATATATATATATATATATATATAATATGAATATAATAGAGGGTAACATTCCACGTGGGAAAAATATATCTAAAAACAAAGATGATGAGACTTACCAAACAAAAGCGCTGGCAGGTCGATAGACACACAAACATACACACGAAATTCAGACTTTCACAACCCAAGGTTGCTTCATCAGGAAAGAGGGAAGGAGAGGGAAAGACGAAAGGATGTGGGCTCCAACGGAGAGGGCAAGGAGTCATTCGAATCCCAAACCCCTGAGGTGGGTCTTTCCGCTCCTGGGATTGGAATGACTCCTTGCCCTCTCCCTTGGAGCCCACATCCTTTCGTCTTTCCCTCTCCTTCCCTTTTTCCTGATGAAGCATCTGTTTGTTGCGAAAGCTTGAATTTTGTGTGTGTGTTTGTGTTTGTTTGTGTGTCTATCGACCTGCCAGCGCTTTTGTTTGGTAAGTCTCATCATCTTCGTTTTTAGATATATTTTTCCCACATGGAATGTTTCCCTCTATTGTATTCATATGATATATATATATATATATATATATATATATATATATATATATATATATATATATGAGGGAAACATTCCATGTGGGAAGAGTATATATAAAAAGCAGGGATGCTGTGACTTGCCAAACAAGCAAGCGCTGGTAGATAGACACAATAAAAACACACACGCACACACAGATTTCAAGCTTTTGCAACCCCAGGTTGCTTCATCAGGCGGGAGGGGGAGGGACGAAGGGATGTGGGTTTTGATGGAGAGGGTGGGGAGTCATTCCAGTCCCGGAGGCGGAGGGACTTGCCTTTGGGGGAGGGTGGACGGGTGTGCACTCGCACACACGCACATGTCCATCCGCACATATACGGACACAGGCAGACATATCTGTATACGTGCGGATGGATATGTGCGTGTGTATACCTGTCCTTTTTTCCCCCTAAGGTAAGTCTTTCCGCTTCCGGGATTGGAATGACTCCTTACCCTCTCCATTAAAACCCACATCCTTTGGTCTTTCCCTCTACTTCCCTCTTTCCTGATGAAGCAACCTTGGGTTGTGGAAGCTTGAATTTCGTGTGTATGTTTGTGTTTGTTTGTGTGTCTATCGACCTGCCAGCACTTTCGTTCGGTAAGACACATCATCTGTGTTTTATATATATATATATATATATATATATATATATATATATATATATATATATATAAAGTTCTTCTATCCTGTGAATCTGGAATCTCAACGATTTTTGCCTGCTTTCGATATAGACACTGGCAAGATATCGGTCCGGGGAATTCCAAAACAGTATCAAAATCTCTACAGTAGATCCTTACACCAACCAGGAGTACAAAAAGAAGTGTGCAGGTGACTTCAGATACAGAAAGTTTAATGAAATATTTTACTTTCTAAAACATGGCCACAACTTCATTTCATGTTTGCATGCAGCTATGTTCCTCTATTATGCTTTTGACTGGTGATAACTGAAATGCATATTCGAATGGCAAAAATATATTTTTGATGTGATATAATTACATATCAACAATTTTCGGATATTTTTCTTTACGAGTACTGTGAAATCTTGCTTTTAGCCGAATTTCATGATCCCAGGTCAACAGGAAGTATTCCCATTCCCTGACAAATTCCATGATTTTAGATCAAAGGGAAGTAACCTGTAGGTTTGAATGAGTGCGTTTGCGAGTTTCAAAATATGTGACGTAAATTGATGAAGCTGTCGATTGAATTTTCTTAGAAGCTTGAATGCTTACCGTCGAGGGATCTTGGACTTTAGTCTGTGACATAAACATGAGCTTGATACGCCACCCTCTCCCAGAGAAAATGGGGTCTTCAGATCGACAGACAGATACATAGAAAAGGAATGATGAGAACATTTTCGTGTATTGTAAGTACAAATCAACAATTTTAATATTTTTCATTTACTTGTAGTGTGAAACTGGGCGTCTTCGCAACTTTCATGATTCCACGTCTACGGTAAATACCCTACAGATTTTCGATGATTGCGTTTTCGATTGTCAAAGTATTTAACAATTTAATATAAATTACCATATTTTTTTAATATAATTGACTTAGAAGCTTAAAATTTTTACACCGCCAAGGGACCATACACCTCAGTATGTGACGTAGATTTGAACTTGATACACCAATCTGTTCAAGAGAAAATGGTGTCGTAAGACGGACAAACAAACGGACAGACGGACGAAAAATTTCTATGTATATTCATGTTATATAATTACAAATCAACAATTTTAGGATTTTCCCCTTTAGTATCACTGTGAAACCTTGCCCCTTGCCAAATTTCATGATTCTAGATCAAGCACAAGCACCCCTTAGATTTTGATGGATGAGTCGCCGAGTATCCGAATACGTGATATAAACGGCCGTATCTATTGACTGACCTGACTTGGAAGCTTAACCTTTTTACACTGCCAACAGACTATAGACCTTAATATGGGGCATAAATTTGAACCTGACACGTCTTCTCGTTCCTGATAAAAAGACTTCACAAAAGTCGGACGGACAGACCGATAAACAGACAAACAACGAAGCTATCCTATATAAGGATTCCGTTTTTAGAGACTGAGGCATGGAGCCATGGAAACCCTTGCGGTCTGCGAGGTATGTAAACAGTTGTGCCTCAAGGAAAATTGTTTTCGGAGCAGAGAGACTTGAGATGGCCGGCCGAAGTGGCCGTGCGGTTAAAGGCGCTGCAGTCTGGAACCGCAAGACCGCTACGATCGCAGGTTCGAATCCTGGCTCGGGCATGGATGTTTGTGATGTCCTTAGGTTAGTTAGGTTTAACTAGTTCTAAGTTCTAGGGGACTAATGACCTCAGCAGTTGAGTCCCATAGTGCTCAGAGCCATTTGAACCATTTTTAGACTTGAGATGTGTGGGCGACATGCGAACAAATGATTGCTCGGATCGAAAGTAGGAACCAGAGGTGCACTACACCCACCATACTCACATCATTTCCGCAGCCAAAAAGGCTGACAAGTTTGTTGTTGCTATCCATGAAAGATGCTCAAGCCTTCGTTGAAAAAACTCAGACAGACATGTTACAGCATCGTATGGACTTACGGGATGAACATAAGAAAGCAAAACAGAAACGATAACATCATGGACACCTCCACAAATTTCTACACATACCACATTGTCACGTCCTGAGGTACATGTTCGACCCATCGATTACCTGCAACTCTTCTTTCCGCCCATAGTCAGTGATGTGTGAAGCGTAGTGTGGAAAGTGATCCCAAAAGTATGTTGAACGTATGTACAAATTGTGGCTATTGATATAAAACCTATGATTTACTCTGTCGAAAGTGACAATATTAAAAAGGTGTGTGATTTTCTTTAATGTTTTTCTCTCTGTCCCAATGTTTACTTAAAAGATGTGACGCCACAGAAAAAGTTTATCCATTACGGGACCGAGCGAAGTGGCGCAGTGGTTAGCACACTGGACTCGCATTCGGGAGGACGACGGTTCAACCCCTCGTCTGGCCGTCCTGGTTTAGGTGTCCCGTGATTTCCCTAAAATCGCTCCAGGCAAATGCCGGGATGGTTCCTTTGTAAGGACACGGCCGACTTCCTCCCCCGTCCTTCCCTAATCCGATGAGACCGATGGCCTCGCTGTCTGGTCTCCTACCCCAACAACAACCCAACCAACCCAACCCAACCCAATCCATTACGGATAAATACAATGTGCCTTCTAGGAGGTGTGTTCTTTGCGAAAACGGAATAACGATGATTCATCTAAATTCAGCAGTCAGTTTGCCAATTTCATATTTCTCTTTGGGTAAGTCAACTTTTCCGGTGTTTTCTTACTTCACAGGAAGAAATCCGTTTTATTTACTGAAGCCTGTTCTAAAATATTTATGTACACTCTTTCACTATGTATTATTGCTTTCTGTCACTATCACTTAGCAACGTTTTCTATGTCGCAATTTGGAAACAAATCTAGAATAGGCTTTATCAAAAATATTTAAAAAATCCATTAGTGTACGGTTACGCTAACCGCTCTAGCTCATTACAAACACTATAACTTTTAAACATGTTAACTTTAGCTATTATATACAGAATCTACTCTTACTAATATTCCACATCATGTTAATGTCAGAACAGAAATAAGTCAGCGGTTCATTTGAAGGTTTGTTAATGTTTTAAATTTAAATATAAAGGTCATGGTCTTAGAAGCAGCTGTAGCTCATTGCAAATACTATAACTCTGTATCATTTTATTCCTGAGGATTCATGTTAATTAAAATCTTGATTAAAGTATTTGTTCGTAAATTGACTCTGTTATGCGTTAATATACGAATAGAAATAAGAAGTCAGATCACTTGAAGTTTGTTCGTGTAGTAATTCATTTATTTATTTTATTCTGTGTTCTCATGTTATCGTCAGTCTGATTAAAATATTTGCCCTTATATCGACTTTAATACATCTCTGACGAATGTAGGCCTATGCCATATATTTTTGTCAAGATCTTTGTTACAAGAAACAGTTGTATAGCACATGCTGGATGCTGGCAAAGTTTCGCTGTCACAGTATAAATAAATGCATATTGCATGAGACTGTGTGAACTGATATACCATCTGTCCGTCAAAATGGAAGCAGACAGATAGACACTAACGGAAAAAAATCGGCCCATACTGTCGCGGTAAGCACAATACTAAATTTTGCATCTATATCGACAGATAACAATAGTTACGGGGATACATTAAAGCGTGTTCCATCTTCTTGTCACAGAGCCAGCACCCAGCATTTTGCTAGAAATAGTGATGTAACTTTCAGAAAACCATCTGAAGATGAACCTGAAAAGGTTCGAAAACCGGTTCATGGAATAAAAAATAACTATTTAGAAAAGTGACTGGTTGCACTTTTATGTATGTTCATACAGTCTCGCAAGACTTGTGATAAATTTCCTTATATCAGTATATAGAATATGCACATTTAAATGATGCTAATATATAACACTTATTTATAGTGTTATGTTTCTCACACTAAGATTAAGATAGTTGTTTCAGGGACTAAAAAAGCGCAGTAAATATAAAACTAATTCTGTAATATCTCAGATTAACAATAAGTACTAAAATCCATTTTTCAGTGCACTCTTACAATAGTTCGCTCTGTTTTGTAAATAAACAGGTATTATTTTCGCTGTCATTTCACATAAAAATACTCTATTGCCAGTGGTTTAGACTCGATGGCATGTTAAACATGATAAACACCCCCGCTTGTTTGTATGAACTAAAGCAACTACATAGAAAAACTACTCTTATATGTAAAAATCGTTCGAGTGGCTACATATTTTAGAGCGCTTTCGTCGTTACACACTCATTTGTTTGGTTTTCACTTAACTTGTGGTCTGGTGTACACGCCTGCAGTTCGGCTGACGTTGTGCTCATGCTGGTCTGTGCTGATGCCGTTTGTGGGCAGCTGTTTAAATATTCAGCTCACTCTGTTAGAGAGGAAGTGTACAATATGATCATATTCCGACCGAATAAGTGTTTACTGATGCTGGGTAGAACGGAATGAATATCAAATGAGAGAACTCGAATATATCGAGATAAATTTCGAATAGATATTTGAGGTTTCGCTTTAATATTCATAGCACTGTAAGGCTTCATTTGCCATCTCTACAGTGTTTAATAAAACAGTTGAGAACTTAAAGGGATGTGTAAAGTTAGAATATCAAAAGAAGTAATTAAGACACAGTGTTTAAAAATTTTGGACTGCACCTGCTAATGATAATTTAGAAACAAGTCAGTTCAGTCATTTTTGTACATTGTTTCCTTCAAAGTAATAGAAAGTGAGAAAGCAGGTAAGTTAACATATCTTTTTTTCAGTCAATAATGTACCAGTAACTTACCATTAAGAAACGTAGTTTCATTATATCCATGTGTCTTTATTAACGATGATCTTGTTTAAAATGTTGGATATTTTAATTGTTCGATTAGAGTACGCATATTGTGGTGAAATTAGTTGTAAACAATCCATTAAGTGACCGCACTTAGGGCATTAAGCACCTAAGATGAATACGCAGAAGGCTCATATCTTGTCGGCACTTGCTTCGACTAGCAATAAGATAATCATGTTTAACAAGAACATTAGCGGGAATAAACGTGTCGTGCAAAAGTTGCAACAGCAGAAATCTATAATCTGTGTGTTTCTTATTAGCTACGCTCTCTACTGTTCAATCATTATCACAAATTTATGTCGGTAAGAAAGAGATAGGGTAAAAATAAAGAAAGTTTAATTGCAGTGTGGAGATACTCTGAGTTTTGTACCAAGAGTTACACTAACACCTAAGCTCTTCTTTTAACGGTTATTTGTATATTTCGCATGAGCAGGAAAAATTGTGTCGATAAAATTACAGAGACGAAGAACGACGAGTAAGTAGCTAATCTGTTGCCTGTAATTAAGAATAATTAAAATTACGCTGACTAAAGGAAGAAACTTTATGTTACGTTTTGTTAATAACATGTTTTTTTTCCCACTGAACATTTATCTCAGCTTACTCGTCTGCTATCACTTACAGATCTGTCACTATGTGTCTTACAGTTTTGTCACTATGTGAAGTAGTCGTAAACTACATAGTCCGCAAGACCCTTGTAACTGGAATGAAAAGTAAGTTAATTTCCCACTATGAACAAACCTTTTTTTATTACGAAGATAAAAATATCTACATACACCAACTGAAATTCTGTCTCCACTGACTCATATTTTATTCTGTCTTCTCCTTGTCCTTAATGTTGTATTTTCACCGATGAGTCGCTTGCAGGTCTATATAAATAGCACTGTCGGATCATACTGGTGCGCCGGTCGGAGTGGCCGTGCGGTTCTAGGCGCTACAGTCTGGAACCGAGCGACCGCTACGGTCGCAGGATCGAATCCTGCCTCGGGCATGGGTGTGTGTGATGTCCTTAGGTTAGTTAGGTTTAAGTAGTTCTAAGTTCTGCGGGACTGATGACCTAAGATGTTAAGTCCCATAGTGCTCAGAGCCATTTGAACCA
Organism: Schistocerca americana; assembly: GCF_021461395.2. Lineage (NCBI taxonomy): Eukaryota > Metazoa > Arthropoda > Insecta > Orthoptera > Acrididae > Schistocerca > Schistocerca americana. Next base: position 100,425,062 of record NC_060119.1, read on the forward strand.
TTTTTTTGGCATCCTGTGGTTTTCCTCTTGCGTAAGCATCCTGTGGCCTCGATTTTCTTTGCCCATCTAGCTATATTATGACGGTGTGGTGCCACTTTACCAAATTTGGTTCTAAAATGTCTTTGCACCATGATTACTGGCGATAGTTTTGGGTATTCTATCGGGGTATCAACGTTTACAGCACTAAAGCCAGCGATGAACGACAACGGCGACATTCTATTGTTTCATTGTTGTCAAAAAAGCGGTGACGGTTAACCTTCCAGTCTGCATGGGTATTTTTGAAATTAAGTCGTTATTATAGTCGCAGAAATACTTTCTTTTTGTCCCATTCATTTTGAATCACCCTGTATATACACTACTACTCCCGAACAGGCCATGAAGGGCCAAAGGCAGCGACTGGCCGCCGAGTCATCCTCAGCCCACAGGCGTCACTGGATGCGGATGTGGAGGGGCATGTGGTCAGCACACCGCTCTCCCGGCCGTATGTCAGTTTCCGAGATCGGAGCCGCTACTTCTCAGTCAGGTAGCCCCTCAATTTGCCTCACATGGGCTGGGTGCACCCCGCTTGCCAACAGCGCCCGGCAGACCGGATGGTCACCCATGCAAGTACTAGCCCAGCCCGACAGCGCTTAACTTTGGTGATCTGACGGGAACCGGTGTTACCACTGCGGCAAGGCCGTTGACCTGTATATACACCGACGGAAAAAAAGTCGCCACAGCAAATAATAATTAATGTAGAGTAATGAAATTTCGGGAAAACATTTATCTATCTAACATGTTTAAGTGATTAACATGATCACAGAGTAATGTAAGGGTGAGATAAGATATTGCAAATACACTCCTGGAAAACCAGAAACTAGCAGCATGAATTCGTCGTCCAAGCAGGGGGAAATATTACTGATACATTCTCGAGGGCTCATACAACACACGATCACACAGACGGAGCCATACGCGAGTGAGTCCAGTCAACAGAGCATAGCCGAGCGTTTCTACGCGCTACAGTGTGGAACCGCGTGATCGCTATGGCCGCAGGTTCGACTCCTGCGTCGGGCATGGATGTGTGTGATGTCCTTACGTTTGTTAGGTTTAAGTAGTTCTAAGTTCTAGGGGACTGATGACCACAGAAGTTAAGTCCCATAGCGCTCAGAGCCATTTGAACCATTTGAACAGAGCATACACAACGTTACCGCTAGTAGCGTGTATGCCCTCCTTTTGCAGGAATGCAGGGTGCAATTCTTCCATGGAGACGATCGTAGAGGTACTGAATGTAGTCTTGCGGAACGGGCTGCCATGCAGTTTCGGCCTGGTGCCTCAGTTGGGCCAGTGTTTTTGGAGTTGCAGACCGTGCAAGATGACGTTTCATGCTCAGTGGGGGATAGATCCGGGGTTCGTGCTGGCCGCGGTAGTTGACGTACACCTTCAACAGCACGTTGGATGGCACGGGATACTTGTGGACGTCCATTGTCCTGATGGAAAAGTGGGACCTTGCCAGTCCACGAACAGTAGCATGATGGCTTGGACGATAGTTTGAATGTAACTTGCACTGTTCAATGTTCCCTCTATGATCACCACAGGAATAGGGCCACTGTAGGATACTGCTCCCCACATCATATTAGCGGATGTTGGCCCTTTGTGCCTCTGTCGTATACACACCAGACTTTTGCGCTCACTTGCGCGACGCCACACACGCGTACGACCATCATTGACACCGAGACAGAAGCGACTTTCATCACTGGAGACGACACGCCTCCATTCATCCTTCCATAAACGCATATCGCGACACCACTGGAGGAGGGCTGAATGACGTTGCGGCTTGAGCCGAAGACGCCATAACGGTACGCGGGACCGTGGCACTGCTTCATGGATACGGTAGCGAATGGTTCTCGCTCTTTGAAGCAACAGCGTCCCGAAGTTGTTGTGAAGTGAGGGCACTTCGTAGGATGCGACGGTCTTGTCGCAAATCTCTGCGCTGGCCGGACCCAGGTCGACGGGCATGTGCACCTTCTGCTGACCACTGGTTGGAACACTGGTGCACTGTGAAGACCTCACGCCCCATGTGTTGCGCAGTTCTGCGGTACGTCCACCCGGCCTCACGCAGGCCCATTAAACACCCTGGCTCAAACACCTTTAATTGCACAAACGGTTCACGTAAACGCTGTCGCGGCATGCTAGCTGTGTTGCAGACACAGACAGTGCTCTGTATGCCACGGCAAACTGGCTGCCAATGGCTCTGGCGGAGACCAGGCGCTGCGCAGAGAGCAACATTCCACGGCAGATAATGCGGTTCCTGGCATGTTCGTAGCGATGTGCGCGTTTGACCATCGCACGCACCGCCCTCTCGTAGTTCTCAGTACAAGTACGGCCGGTCTTATTCACTTACGTCAGTGTGTTCGTTTTTTCATTTTTGAGGAGTGTATGAGATGCTGGTACGTTAATAACCGGTGTAACCGCCAGAATGTTGAATGCAAGCACGATAAGGTGCGTGCATTGTGTTGTATAGGTGCCGAATGTCACTTTGATGGGTGGAGTTCCATGCATATTCCACTTGATTGGTCAGTACACGGGCGGTTATCGCTGTTTGTGGATGACGCTGGAGTTATCGTCCGATGATACCCCGTATGTTCTCGATTGGCAACAGATCTGTTGATCGAGCGTGCCAAGGCAACATGTCTGTAAAGCGTGTTGGGCGAGAACAGCGCTGTGTGGGTGAGCATTATCCTGTTGGAAAACTCACCCTGGCATGCTGTTCGTGAATGACAGCACAACAGCTCGAATCACCAGATCGACGAACACATCTTAAGTCAGGGTGTGTGGAATAACTACGATAATGCTCCTGCTGTCACACGAATTCGCACCATGGACCATAGCTCCATGTGTATGTCCATTGTTTCCAGCAAAGACAGGTTGGTTGCAGGCTCTCAGCTGGCCTCCTCCTTACTATCACTGGCACCGAGGCAGAACCAGCTTTTATCAGAAAACACAAAACACCTCCACCCTGCCCTGCAATGAGCTCTCGCTTGACACCACTGAAATCGCTAAATGGCGGTTGTTTGGGGTCAGTGGAATGCACGGTAAAGGGTGTCTAGCTCCGAGCTGTCCTTGAAGTAATCGATTTGTAACAGCTTGTTCTGTCACTGTCTGGTCATCTTATTGTGTGCAGACAGAAATATATTCTCTTCTCTATTCAAACCTACAATCAATGAATTTTATAGATCAAATATACACTCCTGGAAATGGAAAAAAGAACACATTGACACCGGTGTCTCAGACCCACCATACTTGCTCCGGACACTGCGAGAGGGCTGTACAAGCAATGATCACACGCACGGCACAGCGGACACACCAGGAACCGCGGTGTTGGCCGTCGAATGGCGCTAGCTGCGCAGCATTTGTGCACCGCCGCCGTCAGTGTCAGCCAGTTTGCCGTGGCATACGGAGCTCCATCGCAGTCTTTAACACTGGTAGCATGCCGCGACAGCGTGGACGTGAACCGTATGTGTAGTTGACGGACTTTGAGCGAGGGCGTATAGTGGGCATGCGGGAGGCCGGGTGGACGTACCGCCGAATTGCTCAACACGTGGGGCGTGAGGTCTCCACAGCACATCGATGTTGTCGCCAGTGGTCGGCGGAAGGTGCACGTGCCCGTCGACCTGGGACCGGACCGCAGCGACGCACGGATGCACGCCAAGACCGTAGGATCCTACGCAGTGCCGTAGGGGACCGCACCGCCACTTCCCAGCAAATTAGGGACTCTGTTGCTCCTGGGGTATCGGCGAAAACCATTCGCAACCGTCTCCATAGAGCTGGGCTACGGTCCCGCACACCGTTAGGCCGTCTTCCGCTCACGCCCCAACATCGTGCAGCCCGCCTCCAGTGGTGTCGCGACAGGCGTGAATGGAGGGACGAATGGAGACGTGTCGTCTTCAGCGATGAGAGTCGCTTCTGCCTTGGTGCCAATGATGGTCGTATGCGTGTTTGGCGCCGTGCAGGTGAGCGCCACAATCAGGACTGCATACGACCGAGGCACACAGGGCCAACACCCGGAATCATGGTGTGGGGAGCGATCTCCTACACTGGCCGTACACCACTGGTGATCGTCGAGGGGACACTGAATAGTGCACGGTACATCCAAACCGTCATCGAACCCATCGTTCTACCATTCCTAGACCGGCAAGGGAACTTGCTGTTCCAACAGGACAATGCAGTCCGCATGTATCCCGTGCCACCCAACGTGCTCTAGACGGTGTAAGTCAACTACCCTGGCCAGCAAGATCTCCGGATCTGTCCCCCATTGAGCATGTTTGGGACTGGATGAAGCGTCGTCTCACGCGGTCTGCATGTCCAGCACGAACGCTGGTCCAACTGAGGCGCCAGGTGGAAATGGCATGGCAAGCTGTTCCACAGGACTACATCCAGCATCTCTACGATCGTCTCCATGGGAGAATAGCAGCCTGCATTGCTGCGAAAGGTGGATATACACTGTACTAGTGCCGACATTGTGCATGCTCTGTTGCCTGTGTCTATGTGCCTGTGGTTCTGTCAGTGTGATCATGTGATGTATCTGACCCCAGGAATGTGTCAATAAAGTTTCCCCTTCCTGGGACAATGAATTCACGGTGTTCTTATTTCAATTTCCAGGAGTGTATTTTCTGTATAAACTTTATATAGAACTAAAAATTAAATGTATTAAGATATTTAAGGAATAATGCATTCAAGCAGCAATGAACTACATTCTATTTCTACTAACATAAAGACATAAGTGTATTTCTCATGTAAATTTAAAATTCATGCAGTTCATCTATGAAATGCATGATCAGTATTTAATCTGCATAATACCAGGTGTAGGTTTGTGAGGTATCACATTGAATATACTATAACTACCAACAATAGGACAAACAAACAGCTGCTCCAGTATCATGTAGTGTCGTGACTTGCAACACTCCCAGTAATGTACCAATACACACAGACACAGTAAACATACATAAGCACAAACCATTTCTGATGAGATTAGCTCGAGGTTCTACCAAAACCTCTTCATCTGAAATAGGTAGAAATAGGCCATTATCAACCAACATGCTACTTAGACCATATTACACCTCCAAATACAGTTCATCACTTCCCTCTACATACTTCAAGCTATTTTCACTACACTCATTGTATTACATTTTCTTTTGTTTTTATTTTTCTTTGACATTTGCATTATATAAATTATATTCTCATCAACAAGGCAGAAACAAATTATATGGAACCATTTTAACAATTGTTGAGCATTCCATTCGCTGTAAGCTTAGAGAAATCTTTATATAGTAACTTCTTTACATTATTTAAAACAATTACCATTAACAACTGTATACCAATAAGATTGTAACAATGAGAAGTCTTTGCTGTTAGATTTAGAAGCATCCGACCCACTTTGCATTACGAGGTGGTGGGTTACACTGTACTGTTAGTGAAATAAATAAATAAATAAATAAAGCCACTCTATGGCCAAGTGCTGCTCAAACAGCTGCTGCAGGAGCCGTGCAGAACACGGTCTTCTTGCGACTGTAAATTCCCGTGAACACCGCTGCCGGCAATAATGTTCAGTGGCTACATTCCTGCCGGGTCTTTCTCCAATATCGGAGAAGTTACTTCCAGCTACTCGCAGTCCTCGTTCAAACTCAGTGAGGTGTTGATAATGGTGTCTTTGTCGTCTTAAAGTCATTCTTGACTAGCATCAACTCACCACGTCCAGTGTCAAACACAACTAACGCTCACGACCGTTACAGCCTGTATTTAAAGCATTCTCGCAGTGGCACAACTAGCGCCACTCTTGTGCGACTGTCGCGAAATTTGAGTAGATCTTTCAGGTGTAGAAACACGCTTACCAACATTCGTTTACGTCCTGCAACTCCTTCTTGGTGTTACAATTTTTTCGCCAGTGTGCAAGAGTAAAAATTAGGATTAAAAAATAATGAGTGTTCTAGTAAAATACGGTAAGTATAGGCTTTTTTGTTATCGTATCCTAGCTCTGCATCTACACCTGTGCTCTGATGCCACTGTGAAGTGCATGGAAGGGAGTACTGTCCGTTGTCTGATATATTAAGGTTTCCTTCCATTCCAGTCACGTACGGATCACGGGAAGAATGACAGCGTAAAAACCTGTGTGCACGTTGTAATTAATCTGATTTTGTGTTCGCGATTCCTACGGGAGCTATGAGTTAAGGGTTGCAGCATATTCCTGTATTCTTTACATAAAGGTTGGTTCTCTAAGCTTCGGGTAGACTTTCGCGCGGTAATTTGCATCTATGTTTCAGTATCTGCCAGTTCATTCCTTTCAGAATCTTTGTGACTCTCTCCCACGTGCCGACCGAACCTGTGACCAGTCGTGCTGCCTTGTTTTATATACGTTCAGTATCTCATGTTAGTACCGTCTGATACGGTTCCAAAACACTTGAGCAGTATTCTAAATTGGGACGCTTGAGACTGTTTCATTCGCAGACTCCTTTCTAGAATTAATGCGTTTTGTCGGTATACAACCAATGAAACGACGCCTGCCGGTTGCTCTACTTATCACTGAGTGTGAAACTTCCTGGCAGATTAAAACTGTGTGCCCGACCGAGACTCGAACTCGGGAGCTTTGCCTTACGCGGGCAAGTGCTCTTTCGCAGGAGAGCTTCTGTAAAGTTTGGAAGGTAAGAGACGAGGTACTGGCAGAAGTAAAGCTGTGAGTACCGGGCGTGAGTCGTGCTTCGGTAGCTCAGTTGGTAGAGCACTTGCCCGCGAAAGGCAAAGGTCCCGAGTTCGAGTCTCGGTCGGGCACACAGTTTTAATCTGCCAGGAAGTTTCATATCAGCGCACACTCCGCTGCAGAGTGAAAATCTCATTCTGGAAACATCCCTCAGGCTGTGGCTAAGCCATGTCTCCGCAATATCCTTTCTTTCAGGAGTGCTAGTTCTGCAAGGTTCGCATGAGAGCTTCTGTAAAGTTTGGAAGGTAGGAGACGAGGTACTGGCAGAAGTAAAGCTGTGAGTAGCGGGCGTGAGTCGTGCTTCGGTAGCTCGGTTGGTAGAGCACTTGCCCGCGAAAGGCAAAGGTCCCGAGTTCGAGTCTCGGTCGGGCACACAGTTTTAATCTGCCAGGAAGTTTCATATCAGCGCACACTCCGCTGCAGAGTGAAAATCTCATTCTGGAAACATCCCTCAGGCTGTGGCTAAGCCATGTCTCCGCAGTATCCTTTCTTTCAGGAGTGCTAGTTCTGCAAGGTTCGCATGAGAGCTTCTGTAAACTTTGGAAGGTAGGAGACGAGGTACTGGCAGAAGTAAAGCTGTGAGTACCGGGCGTGAGTCGTGCTTCGGTAGCTTAGTTGGTAGAGCACTTGCCCGCGAAAGGCAAAGGTCCCGAGTTCGAGTCTCGGTCGGGCACACAGTTTTAATCTGCCAGGAAGTTTCATATCAGCGCACACTCCGCTGCAGAGTGAAAATCTCATCCTGGATACATCCCTCAGGCTGTGGCTAAGCCATGTCTCCGCAATATCCTTTCTTTCAGGAGTGCTAGTTCTGCAAGGTTCGCATGAGAGCTTCTGTAAAGTTTGGAAGGTAGGAGACGAGGTACTGGCAGAAGTAAAGCTGTGAGTACCGGGCGTGAGTCGTGCTTCGGTAGCTCAGTTGGTAGAGCACTTGCCCGCGAAAGGCAAAGGTCCCGAGTTCGAGTCTCGGTCGGGCACACAGTTTTAATCTGCCAGGAAGTTTCGTATCAGCGCACACTCCGCTGCAGAGTGAAAATCTCATTCTATCACTGAGTGTGTCGCAATTTGGTACACTCAGGTAGTAGTATGGTCTGACTGAATGCAATTGTAGCTAAATGACGTAGTAGTCATAGGACACTACTGTTCTGAATTCTGACGGTGACTCTCCATCCAAGGTAAGAAGCTGCGTCCTTTCTTTCCAAGAAATCCTCAATCCTGTCACAAGTTCCACTTGAGACCCCATACGGTTGTACCTTTGGTAATAAGCGTGGATGTGACACTGTTCGACTGCTCTTCGTAAGTCAAGACGTACTACTTACTACGTCTACCTGACTGCCTTCGTTCATAGCATTCGATACAACATGTGAGAAAAGTGACCGTTGGTTTCGCGTGATCACTGTTTTCGGAATCCGTGCTGGTTTCTTGGGGGAGATCTCTCTGCCGGGACGCCTAATTACGCCTGAGCTCCGAATCTGGTCTGCGATTATATAAAACATCGCTGTGAAAGATACTGGTTGGCAATTTTTCGGGTCATTCCTGCCAACCTTCCGGTAGACGGGTGTGACTTTCGCTTTCTTCTAACTACTACTTTCTTCTAACTTCTATGTAAGGAGCTGTCAAATGAAAACAACACAGGTGCAAGAAAGTAAATAATCTGTTTATTACGGTTCTTCAAAAGAAATCTCCATAACTGTTAATACATTTATTCTACTGTGAGACGGTCAACATCTTCGTGGCAAAATATTTGTGGTTGTCTATGGAATCATAATTGTACCAGGCCTTCATTTCTTCGTCCGAAGCAAATCTACGGTCCAAAAACATGGAAATCGCATGGAAAGAGATCTGCACTGTATGAAATACGTTTAAGGGCTTCGCCGTGAAACTTCTGTGCAGTGTTCAAAACAACCTTCACAACACGTGAACAGAAATTTTTCTCCTACAGAATGATTCCACCCTTGAAAATTCCTGGGCGTATGGATACGGTGGTGCGTGGACACTTTCAGATACTGAAACGCGCCATGATATCCAAAGGCCAGGGGAATCTTCACGGACGTCATCATTCTGCTGGAGCAATTTATCAACTCAAATGTTGCCAAGCTTGTTTCGCCTACGTTGCAGAAGTTCCGCTGGGAGCCCTTACTCATCCTCCACACAGTCCCGACCTCTCCCCATGGGTACGTAAATGTATTCGCAATTCCGAATATGGACAACCATCAGTTGCAGAATGGAGTCTTGTTTTCATTTTAAAGCCGCTTATTTCTTTAGTTAGCAGTTAACTCAGACGCAAGTTGTGTATAGAATCTGATTGTGATACCATCAGGCCATGGAGCATTGTTAAGTTTCAGCGATTTCATTTGCTTCTCAACGCCACTGACACTGTTTCCTGCATCATTCATTTCCTCAATTTCTCTTTCTTCTCTCTATCGTTGATTCTGGATAGTACGGGGTCCGCTATTTCAGGATTTGGCAAATTTTATTTTAGTACTTAATTTTGTGGCCGGATGCCCTTTCTGACGCTACAGTCGTCAAGGTAACCTAAAAAAGGGAAGCGCTGTGTGCCATCCGTCTGTGGATCGTGTAAACTTCGTTTTGTTAATTGTTTGTGTATCGTACTCTTTGAGCCGGAATTTGGGGACAAACGACCGTAGCAAACTGCCTAAAAACCACAGTCAGATTTGCCAATACTCTAGCCGACGGTCGTTAGGGCGCCGCGAGGATGTAATATGGTTCTGGTCCTCCTCCCTGTCCCGCAAGGTAGCGCGCTGCGTTTCGCGCTATACGAGAAAGCCATTCACCTTTGCAGTGGTGCGAGGATTAAGCAGCAGCAGTGCTAGGAACATTTGAAGACGGAGGTCAGCATTTCTGATTTTACTCTGCTACCATCAATTTCTCCTTTCCTGAGTCATCCACGAGTGTCAGAACATAAACTTTTTCTTTAAGGTGATTTTATACCATGGAGAGACAGTCCCACCACGAACTTTTCTACCAAGTACATATCCATCCAGCAGTTGGTCAACTGTTATAAACTTTAGCCGCAGTTTCTCTACATATTCCCACCCAGAGCTAAATATTTCTAGTTCCTCCTTGAGGTGTGACACTAATACCTCATTATCTAATTTATTCTGTTGTAAATGTTCTTGTCTGTCTGAGTCTGCCTGCGATACAGCAAACCACGAATTACGAGAATAAGCCAATTTCATTAAAATAGTTTTTCGTCAGAGTTGTTCCTTTGCGTGGTCTCTAACGTCAGAGCCAATAGGATCAGTCTTCATGTGCGCTCGATGATGTAATTGCTTACGTAAACGGTTGAGCGGACATTTGGACGTGTAGTCTGATACGGGCTGCGGCATCGAGGTATTCGGCGCAGCATTAAGCGACCAGTGGACTGAGGGATCGGTCCAGGGGTCCAATTACGACGCTCGCCAGGGGTCCGGGCAAGCACGCGTGCGCCGGTCCAGGCGGTCGTGACGTCACAGCGCAACACCGCTCCCCCTGCACCGGGAGCGAATCATACCGCGACCCGCACAACAAAGTCGCTGAGAAGGAGATGCAGGCCGCTGAACTCAGAATTTCCAGTTCTGTACGGGTTTTTACTGTACCTGCTTGAAAGTCTGATTACTGAGTGTGGAAAAGCGACACAAATGCTACGAACTCGACAAGGAAATTATTTTTAATACATGATTGCAAACTACTGCAGGCTTTTTATTATGTCGTCATACCTTTGACTAAGTATACTTCCTATTCATACCAAGGAGATGGGACTGGATAAACTGAAAGTAACTGTATTTATTGAAGGTTTCGAAGGGAGCACTTGACAGTCATCGACTAAAACCAGGGAAACATGCGAAACTGAGGCCGAATATGCAGCTTTAAGAGATGAAATAATAGAGGTAAGCAGACGATGAAATAGGCAAAACCACAATGCCCAGAAGAAATCCAAGGACACGACATGAAATTTCTTTTTTGAGTCATAAGTCTTCTAATTGCTTTGACGTGGCCCGCCACGAATTTCTCTCCTGTGCCAACCTTTTCATTTCAGAGCAGCAACTGTACCCTACGTCCTCAATTAGTTGATGGTTGTATTCCAATTACTGTCTTCCTCCACAGTTTTTAATCCTCTATAGCTTCCTCTAATACTACGGAAGTTATTCCCTGATGTCTTAACAGATGCCCTATCATCCTGTCTCTTCATCTTGTCAGTGTTTCGGATATGTTCCTCACTGACTGTGCGGAGAGCTTCTTCATTCACTACCTTATCAGTCTACCTAATTTTTTACATTCATCTGTAGCACCAAATCTCGGGTATTTCTATTCTCGTCTGTCTCATTTTTCCCAAAATCCGTGTTTCACTACCTTACGATGCTGTGCTCCAAGCGTACATTCTCGTAGATTTCTTCCTGAAAACAAGACCTATGTTTGATACTAGGAGACTTCTCTTGGGCAAGAATACCCTTTATGCCTGTTCTAGTCTCCTTTTTACGTCCACTTTGCTCAGTACGTCACGGGTTGTTTTGCTGTCTAGGTTGCAGCTACTTCGTGATCTCCAATTCTGATGTTAAGTTTGTCGCTGTTCTCATTTCTACTACTTCTCATTACTTCCGTCTTTCTTCGATTTACTTCCAATCCATATTCTGTACTCATTAGACAGTACATTCCATTCAACAGATCCTGTAATTCTTCTTCACTTTCACTCAGCATTGCAATGTCATTGATATCCTTTCACCCTGAGTTTTAATCACGCTATTGAATCTTTCTTTTATTTCCGTCATGAGATACTTCATATAATTGGGAATCGAAGAAAATATAAAAATACAGTAAATGAAGGAGGTCAAATGGGATACAAACGACAAAATATGAGATTGGTGGAAAGCACAAAACTGCGAAGCAAGGATGGCTAAAGCAGAAATGCAAAGGTGTTGATCGACGCATGACTATGTAAAACGCAGATTCCGACTATAGGCAAATTAAAGTGATCTTTAGAGAAAAGAGATGCACTTATATGAACAGTAATACCTCGGCGGCTGTTAGCTTTGCCACAGTGGAGGCCGAAATGACTTTCAGTTCCAGTACTGGCACAGAGCGGTTTGGACGAGGTGTGTGGAGGCCTTACAAGCGGATCGCAAAACGGGCTCGTTCACATTTTGTTTGAGTGTAGATATAATGGTTCCCATCTACACTACTGTAAATGTTTAAACAGCACACAGTTTTAAACTTAGAGTAACAAGGGTGGAGGAAATTCTTTAAACATGCATATTGTGAAAGCTTCAAACTTAGGGCAAGTTGATTTTTCAATATCCTGCCATTTTATATTTAATACAGGATGCTAAACTTAGAACACATGAAATCTGCCAAACATTTAGGTTGTCCCAATATCTTGGATTCTGACGTCAGAGGGATAGGAAAAACCCCTGAAATCTGACAACCTTGTAGACTGTATTGGTATCCATGGATCCATCATCCTGAATGTTGACGTCACAGAGGATGTTCTAAGGTGCAACGTCTTGGATTTGTACTTAGAAAAATTGTGCTAGGTACACCATCTTGGATGTTTTGAATTTCCTGGCAGTTTCTGAATTTTCGGCCATTTTCTACATGGGGCAATTGGCCTATGGTGTCAGAGGGGAAGGAGATCGGAAAATCTAGCCACGATCGATGACGTCATACTGGTGGGAAGGAATAAGGGTAGGAAAGGGTAATCTGGTAACAATACAGATGACACTAGTAATGGTGCAGCCCCACAATATATTTCTATAGCTAGATCAAGTTATTCAACGATACTCACCATCATGACTCTACTTCAAGTTTCTTTTCAAAGAGAAAAATATGTTGTGTTACGATGACACTGAATTCCGACCTAGCCAGAGACCGTGACTGATCATTTTTTTAGTAAGTCGATCATCATGACAAGCAGAACAAGATTAAAACAGTTTTAATTCTTCATTTTTATCATTCTTTAAGACTGATCTTCATAATCAGATTTGGATACTGATGTACAACTCCCTACACAATCCGTGTTATATTTTTGCTCTGGAATCATGACGCACTCGCTATGAGATCTTTCTTCCAGCAAATTCCTGGAGCAGAGTTACTCAGTACCAAAGAATGTCACCATGAGATTCTTTCTGCAGTACGAATTCTTTCCTGCGTTCTTGCGACAGATATGAGCTCTGCTTCTAGCCCTAATAATCTTGTAGCGGAGAAATCTCCTCCCACGTCGGCAATATGAAACCGCTACGTTACCAACCACGTCTCCTTATTTCGTCCCCAGTAATATGTCACACTGCAGTTCCACTGCTTCCAGTCTTCCTTTTTCCCCAGTCTCTTGAGCTGTTTCTCTGTCACGTTTTCACAGCATGGTTAATCAAACACATAACTAAAATAGATCTGAGCTCGATATGCTACACAATGCTCAATCACTACAGTTTAGTTTGGCTTCTTTTATTTTTTATTCGTCAGATTCTGTGAGAGCATGCGAGAGGAAGCTACTTGCTCGTGTAATGAGTCGGTACGTAGTGTTTAAAATGCCAATTAGAAAATTTATAAACAAACAATTAAAGAACTAATAAAACACGAAAATATTTTAAGAGATTATCCGAATAAATAACACGTACAGAGTAGAAAGGGTATGCCACAAGGCAACCTTTCAATTTGCGTTTGAATATTTGGGGCTTACCACTCAATTCTTTTCAGTTCTGATATTGGAAATGAATCTGGCTCAGTAGTTCACACCTTTCTGCATGATGTCTCAGGAGGTGTTATCAAAGGGCACATCGTTTTACTGTCTAGTGTTCACTAAACGAACGTTGTATTTTCTTGTGAATGAATTAATATTGTCAACAACAAATTCGACGGTCATATATGTACAGGGATCGCAGAGATATAATTCTTAGACACTGAACCTGAAGTTCGAGAACTGACGTCGCAAATCAATCTGACCTCCCTTTTATGGGATAAGAATATTTTTGCTGAGTGTACATACGTATTTGTCAAGGGAACAGTTAAAACTCAGACCAATACGCTGCCAGAATCAGTTACTTAGTAATGCGAGCGAGCAGACCGAATTTTTTGTCAACGTCCTACGAGCAATATACCACCAATACTGCATCTGTATACTCTTGAAGGTTGAATGAACACATTTATAAATAGATTGTGTTAGTAACAACATTTCAGTTGCACCATAGCTGGTATCTTGACAACATGTTGAAAGAGCTACCTTGCAGTTGTCATTGTAAAGAATATTAAATTTTTGTGTTTTCTTTTATCGGTAAAGGTATTTGAAACTCGTTATTCTGCACTTCCTCGTAGCGTTAGATTTTCTATGCACTTTCTGGAAGACTTGGACGCTGCTAAAATCTAGGCTGGCCGCGTTAAAAGGCCAAAGGATTCTTCTTTCCAAACGCTCCCGTTTGCGTCAGATTTTTACTCAGCCTCAACATCACGAGACTTCTTCTGTCGCCATCGCCAGGAGTTATCTGTAGGCCGTGTGGTTGGTCACATTATGCCATGAAGATGCCACGAAGTCATGTAACATTCATATACTAACAGAAATTATACTGATGTCTGCGATGGGAGAACGTTGATAGCCATGTTGCTGATTTCATTAGATGTTCTTCCATCACAGACATCGACATAATCTCTGGTACCGTGTGGAAGTTCCACGATTTTGTGACGTCTCCATGGCATAATTTGCTGAACTAAATCACATACCTACTCAAATCTCCTGGCTATATCGACGGAGGAAGTCGTCGAAGACTTGAGACTGAATACAAATCTTACAAGGCAAGAAATCCAATACCTTCCTGGCATATATATTGCATTATAGAGATGCAGTGTTTTTATTGTAATTTACAGCTTGTACGAAACTCTTTCTCAGTTTTAGTTTTTAACTCTTCCTTTTTTTTCACTGCTGTTGCTAGAAACACCTGATGACATATTAAAGGGAAAAGCCAAATATAATACAAAAGCTTTTTAGCAATCCTACAGATATATTTCGTAACAACTAAAAAACGAGTACAGAAATTTAGCTAAAAACTTTCAACGAGCTAAAAGAAATACATGAGGCCCATAACAGACAGCGCATTAATGTTTTTTTTGTTGCAATAGCTTGATAGCATGTGTGCTTCTTATTCCTAACACATTGTGTAAAAATGTTTGGATCATCCACCTCGCCCTATAGACATACGGATGTGAAACTAATTTGATCCAACTAAGTTATTTCTCGAATTTCCAATGACTTCACTGATCTGCCAATAGCTGCTGTGGATCTCCTTGATATTTTCGTGTTTTGAAACCACGGTATTGAGGGGTTTATTTCACTGTCTGACATATAATGCCTACCTCTCATTTTTAAATTTCTTGAACATTACTCTTTGTACTTCACTGCCAGCTGCTGTCTGAGTACGGGGTTTACACGTTACTGCGATTATCTCAAATTTAAGATTGTAGTTTGTCGATGCTTGCTCAGAGACGGCGTCAAATACCTCGTATCATTTCATTTTCAGGGATTCCAGGGCAGGCTTTTTTCGAATTCACTACGGATTCTTGGCGTTTCGTCTCCATCTCGAACACTGTGTCGATGACTGTGAACTCCTGAGGTGGTTGTTAATTTACTGGAAGGATAGTTGATGACCGAAACAACGACAGACATAGTGATTTTCGTAATACGGACTTGTCGGATATACGCATGACTTGGAGCGAGGCGCCGTTGCGCCAACGTGGTTTTACAGTTTGCGTGTGGTTAGACAGCAGAAGACCATCTCCAGCTACGTGTGTCAGCAAGATATCTGCAAGTCCGAGTTTCCGCCCGCGTCAATCTGCGCCGGCCACTGGAGGCTCTCTACTCGGAAGACGCCTGGCGCCGTCGTTAAGTCGGCGTCGCAGCACGCCAAGCCGCGTCGCGATTTAATTAAGACGCCGGATGAATGGGGTCTGCGCCCTCGCCGCTAATCGACCAGCAGGCCGGCCGGCCAGCGCCGCTACGGCGCCCCGCACAGTTCCGCAGACGGCGCGCGCTGCAGAGAATGTTAGGCCGGTTCCCTTCCCAAGCGTGTCTTCTGATGAAGGCGGCCTCCACGCCAAACCAAACCACGCTGTGACCAAGTAAGCTTCCACGTCCAGTGTCAATTTGGACAAAATTGAGGGTGGTTATGAGTAAACATTAGCTACATGAAAGGGCCCCTGTCAAAAACAGCAGATCGTAAGACAATGAAACCCTATGGAAACATTTGTAAGGAAATACGGAAGAGAAATAACGAATAAACTATTGAAAGAAACTCATTTTAATTTTCACATGAGAGGGTAACATTTGTTAATGCCCACAGCAAAATTACGGGAACATTCTGGGGGGTAGCAACAGTGAAAAAACTACTGCGTTATTTTTCTGTTGTACAGAAGGTAAATATGTCTGGTACAATCTTGCAAACACTAAATAAATGAATATCGCTCTCAATCGCTCTTAATGAGTTTTGTAGACTCATTACTGGATTTCTGAAGCCTATACATGCGCCTACTTAGCTGGAATTGCACCAGCAGGCATCAAGGGTGTGCCAGCTGCACGCAGAGAAAGGTACACTATGTGATCAAAGGTATCCGGACACCCACAAAAACATACGTTTTCCATATTAGGTGCAGTATGCTGCACCTGCTGCCAAGTGCTTCATATCGGCGAGCTCAATGGCCATTAGACATCGTGAGAGAGAACGGGGCGCTCCGCGGAACTCACGGACTTCGAACGTGGTCAGGTGATTTGGTGTCGCTTGTGTCATACGTCTGTACGCGAGATTTCAATACTCCTAAATATCCCTAGGTCCACTATTTCTGATGTGATAGTCAAGTGGAATGTAGTCGAATTAAGTCGGGTGATGCTGAGGGAATTACATTAGGAAATGAGACACTGAAAGTAGTAAAGGAGTTTTGCTATTTGGGGAGCAAAATAACTGATGATGGTCGAAGTAGAGAGGATATAAAATGTAGATTGGCAATGGCAAGGAAAGCGTTTCTGAAGAAGAGAAATTTGTTAACATCGAGTATAGATGTAAGCGTCAGGAAGTCGTTTCTGAAAGTATTTGTATGGAATGTAGCCATGTATGGAAGTGAAACATGGACGATAAATAGTTTGGACAAGAAGAGAATAGAAGCCTTTGAAATATGGTGCTACAGAAGAATGCTGAAGGTTAGATGGGTAGATCACGTAACTAATGAGGAGGTATTGAATAGGATTGGGGAGAAGAGACGTTTGTGGCACAACTTGACTAGACGAAGGGATCGGTTGGTAGGACATGTCCTGAGGCATCAAGGGATCACAAATTTAGCATTGGAGGGCAGTGTGGAGGGTAAAAATCGTAGAGGGAGACCAAGAGATGAATACACTAAGCAGATTCAGAAGGATGTAGGTTGCAGTAGGTACTGGGAGATGAAGGAGCTTGCACAGGATAGATTAGCATGGAGAACTGCATCAAACCAGTCTCAGGACTGAAGACCACAACAACAAGTCAAGTGGAAACGTGAAGATACAGCACAATAGCGTAGAAGCCAACCTCGTCTGTTGATTGACAGAGACGGCCGACAGTTGAAGAGGATCGTAATGTGTAATAGGCAGACATCTATCCAGACAATCACACAGGAATTACAAGCTGCATCAGGTTCCACTACAAATACTATGACAGCTAGGCGGAAAGTGAGAATACTTGGATTTCACGGTCGAGCGGCTGCTCATAAGCCACACATCACGCTGGCAAATGCCAAACGACGCCTCGCTTGGTGTAAAAAGAGTAAACATTGGACGACTGAACAGTGGAAAAACGTTGTGTGTAGTGACGAATCATGGTACACAATATGGGGATCCGATGGTAGGGTGTAGGTATGGCGAATGCCCGGTGAACGTCACCTATTAGCGTGTGTAGTGCCAACAGTAAAATTCGGAGGCCGTGGTGTTATGTTGTGGTCGTGTTTTTCATAGAGGGGGTTTGCACTCATTGTTCTTTTGCGTGGCACTATCACAGCATAGGCCTACACTGATGTTTTAAGCACCTTCTTGCTTCCCAGTGTTAAAGAGCAATTCGGGGATGACGATTGCATCTTTCATCACGATCGAGCACTTGTTCATAATGCACGGCCTGTGGTAGAGTGGTTACACGACAATAACATGAACTGGCCTACACATTGTCCTGACATGAATCCTAAAGAACACCTTTGGGATGTTCGTGCGGTAGCGTTCTCGCTTCCCGCGCCCGGGTTCCCGGGTTCGATTCCCGGCGGGGTCAGGGATTTTCTCTGCCTCGTGATCACTGGGTGTTGTGTGATGTCCTTAGGTTAGTTAGGTTTAACTAGTTCTCAGTTCTGGGGGACTGATGGCCATAGATGTTAAGTCCCATAGTGCTCAGAGTCATTTGAACCATTTTTTTGGAACACCGTTTTCGTGCCAGGCCTCACCGACCGAAATCGAACCCTGTCCTCAGTGCAGCACTCCCTGAAGGATGGGCTGCCATTCCCCAAGAAACCTTCCAGCACCTGATTGAACATATGCATGCGAGCGTGGAAGCTGTCATCAAGACTGTGTGGAGGCGAATACGATATTGAATTCCAGCATTAAGATGGAGGGCGCCACGAACTTGTAAGTCATTTTCAGCCAGGTGTCCGGATACTTTTGATCAAGTAGTGTAGCTCCAATAAACACCTATTATATGGTCACCATTCTCCTGCCTCAAGTTCCATGAGGGCAGCATACAACACTAGCGTCACATGTGTTTCAAAACATATATGTCGAAAATGAGGTCTGAACAATGTTGGATGACACAATCGGAAAATCTAGCGACTGGTTTCAGTGAAGCATGACGTGTGTGTAAAACTCTGAACAGGCTCAGAACATGGGCTGCGAGGCCAAAAGACAAATTGCAGGAACGGGGTTATTTCATATGATCAACCCTTTATGACTGTGTAGTTCAACAAAGTACAGAGCACTTATGCCAATGTGCTCTACGTCCTGCAACGTGTACCACTAATGGCGTGATGTCCGCAAGGTCTGAAGTCGTAGCAATTCCCAAATATGGGAGTAAAGTCACTTACATTGTCATATTTTCTGTTATGGTCGGTTGGTTGATTTGGGGAAAGGGACCAAACAGTGAGGACATCGGTGACATCGGATTAGGGGAGGATGGGGAAGGAAGTCGGCCTTGCCCTTTCACAGGAGCCATCCCAGCATTTGCCTGAAGCGATTTAGCGGAATTACGGAAAATCTAAACCAGGATGGCAGGACGCGAGGTTTAACCGCCTTCGTTTTGAATGCTAGTCCAGTGTGCTAAATGTCTATTATGCCATAATGTATGTATGTATGGTATGTACGTATGTGTGTATCTCGTTTGCTAAAGTTTGATACTCTTAACAAGTATATGCAGGGTAATTCAGTTGCCCCTACAGCCGGCCAGAGTTGCCGAGCGGTTCTAGACGCTACAGTCTGGTACCGTGCGACCGCTACGGTCGCAGGTTCGAATCCTGCCTCGGGCATGGATGTGTGTGATGTCCTTAGGTTAGTTATGTTTACGTAGTTCTAAGTTCTAGGGGACTGATGACCACAGCAGTTAAGTCCCATAGTGCTCAGAGCCATTTGAACCATCAGTTGCCCCTATCGATGTCGTTTTAGGCAGCCCACAAATATCTGGCCTTCAAAAACCAAGTGGGAAGTTTTCATATTCTCTAGCTCGCTAAAACTAATAAGCCTACAGAAAAAAAATGAAGATGGCCTTTGCCTAGGAAATTTAATGTAGTTAAATTTTATGCTGCGATACGTTCATAGATTTGGAACTGTTCAGTAGAAACGTACAAAAGTGACCTTCAAACAAATATACAAAAATTGGAGACTGCACTTGTTACTTCCCACATTCGATCTTGTTTGGTCTTCATTGACCGGCATTATTACGGCACCGGCTCAGTCGTGCAGTTACAATTTGTAAAATTGACGTTCGTGGGAATAGCCAGCTGTGATAGCGGCGTAATAGCTCAGTCAACAGTGGCCAAAGAAGGTCAAATCTCGTGAATAGTTCGTATAGTCGAAAATGCTTGTACAATGGTCGCAGGGAGTGCGACGAACAACACAACAGAAATCCTGACTCGTGAAGGATGAATGTTGGAGCGCAGGTGCATGTGAAGGTCACTCTTGTACGGTTTTCTTGAATAACTCGAAAACTGGGGTCCCAGCGAGAATGATCCGCAGTACAAAATTCAACTGCATTAAATTTCCCAAGGAATGGCCCTCGTAATTTTTTCTATAGCATTAACGGTTTGCGCGTAACGAGAGAAAGAATATGAAAATCTCGGGCGTGGTATATGAAGGGCAGATGGGTTGCATAAAACGACATCGATAGGGGCAGCTACTTTATATATATGTATATATCACCACAAGAACAAAGTATAGTGCAACACTCATAGCCACCAATGTAAGCTAAGGCAACGACAGCGGCAGGCTAGTATAGGACAACGATCCATAACAGCACCACATAAAACGCCTGCACTTTCTGCAAGTATGGTTCACGTAGAATTTTCACTATAACAAAACCGACGGTTTGACGGTATTTGCAGCAATTCTCGTCAGGGCAACGGAAGTACTGCGTTTTGATGGCGGTCTTCCTTATACGCCACTCTGTTTCAGGTGGCAGACGACAACTGACGTCACTGTCTAGAATATCATTGAACAGTTCAAAGTCAAACTCCCTACAGAAGGTTAGCCGTTCGATAGACTATTGACCGTGGTATTCTGTCTGATTAAAAGAAGGGTTTGGTTGACCGTATGTATTCAGGGAGATCAAAGAATCGTCAATTTTGTGTTCAAAATGGTTCAAATGGCTCTGAGCACTATGGGACTCAACTGCTGTGGTCATAAGTCCCCTAGAACTTAGAACTACTTAAACCTAACTAACCTAAGGACAGTACACAACACCCAGCCACCACGAGGCAGAGAAAATCCCTGACCCCGCCGTGAATCGAACCCGGGAACCCGGGCGCGGGAAGCGAGAACGCTACCGCACGACCACGAGATGCGGGCTCAATTTTGTGTATTGAAGTGAAGTGTGGAGGGTAAAAGTTGTTGAGGGAGACCGAGAGACGATTATAGCAACCGTGTGCAATTGGATGCGGGTTGCAGTAGTTATTCAGAGATGAAGAGACTTGCACAGGATAGAATGGCGTGGAAAGTTGCTTTAGACCAGTCTCCGGACTGAAAGCCACAACAACAACAACAACAACAACAATAACAACAGCAAGATTGTAGCACGCGATTGGAAGCTTGGTTGACAATTGCGTGCTACCAGTTGGACTGGGATCGCTGGAAGCCGGGAATACGGAGACAAAGTCCGTATTCAAGAGGTTACGGATTTCAGTTACCTGAGTAGTCTCTTTTATAGTCTTGTGGTGCATCCGTGGCTGCAGTGTGATTTCAGGCATAATCAGGTACACGGAACGACGTAGCTATGACCTTCGTACGAGACCGGTGACCCTAATGTCTAAACGACTATCGAAGAATTCGCTGTCTCGGTCACATTTTAATTTACTTGAACAGATAAGCGGCTTCGCAGCTACAACCATCATTAGAACTGTAAGATAAGGATAAACGTACTTCATAATTTGTCCTCAGAGGCAGAAGCCGTTTATCTGTGGAAAGGGGTTACGCGTAGTATCGAAGGAGAGGTGGAAAGAGTGGGATAACGACAACCTCTGTACCACCGAATGACAGCTGTTGGTTCATTCAAGTAGAAATTTCAGCCGATGTGTATCGTCGGTCAGGTGCACACAGCATATATTCATACGTGACACTGAGCAGACAATTAACCGCAGAATGTAGATCGATCGTATCTGAATGTTGTTCCATGCGTGTTTTCGGGAAACACGGTTAATTTGCCGACGAGTAAGTTAACAACGAAATCCGTTACCCGTTTGCATTGTGCTACTAAATATTCGTAATTAATTACATTGAATTAGATGCTACGTGAATATTGCGTCCCCGGTGATGTATGGTTTGGCTTTGATCAAATGAACCGCTTCATAACAAACCTAATTTGCTTGAGAACCACGCCTGTTCTTGAACGTATTTCATTATTTTTAAATACTGTAACTATTATAATACAACGAAACTTTATGCTCTTTTGTACTTTCACACTTTCTGTGGAGGAGAAACCACGTCTTGAATAAATAACTTTTTTCATCAGAAATTGAATAGTTTGATCAGTCAGTAAAATTTTTGTTTTACAA
Organism: Schistocerca americana; assembly: GCF_021461395.2. Taxonomy (NCBI): domain Eukaryota; kingdom Metazoa; phylum Arthropoda; class Insecta; order Orthoptera; family Acrididae; genus Schistocerca; species Schistocerca americana. Next base: position 100,447,026 of record NC_060119.1, read on the forward strand.
GATTGAGCCGTGACAAATTATTGACATAATTTTTCCGTCGAACTGTTGAAGAGCAATTCGGGGATGGCGATTGCATCTTTCAACATGATCGAGCACCTGTTCGTAATGCACGGTCTGTGGCGGAGTGGTTACACGACAATAACATCCCTTAAAGAACTGGCCTGCACGGAGTCCTGACCTGAATCCTAAAGAACACCTTTGGGATGTTTTGGAACGCCGACTTCGTGCCAGGTCTCACCGACCGACATCGATACCTCTCCTCAGTGCAGCACACCGTGAAGAATGGGCTGCCATTCCAGAAGAAACCTTCCAGCACATGACTGAACGTATGCATGCGACAGTGGAAGCTGTCATCAAGGCTAAGGGTGGGCCAACACCATACTGAACTACAGCATTACCGATGGAGAGCGCCACGAAATTGTAAGTCATTTTCGGCCAGGTGTCAGGATACTTTTGATCACATAGTGTATGTGTTGTACAATGAACAATCCTTGCAGGGATTTTGTGTAGCATATGTGAATACTGTCTGCAAAGTGTGTCACGAATGTAGTTAGTAGAAAAGAAGTATAAGCAGAACGTCTTGTCTGGGCGCAGTTTTAGTACATAAAAGCGAAAATACAGTGGGCGATAAAGTTTTTTCCTTTCATCATTTTGTGGGTCTGTCAACGAAAAAAGTTCTGTAAAGCTTTGAAATAGTGTGTAAAGACTGTTGCAAGTTAATAAATGCTCTCGTTCTCAATACTTGAAGAATGAAGTCTGGGTATCGAGCGTCGTGGGGTACATTTCTTTGCAACCTCCAGGTCTTTGATAGGTAGGTGGTTCTTACCATCACAAAGATTTTTTTCCCAGAACAGTAAGTGGTATGTGCACCAAGTTAGGTCCAAATCAGTCCCATGGTTTAGGAGGAGATGTGGAACATACAAACATAAACACATATTTATGCAATGAAGAAGAATTAAATGATCTGCTGAACGGAATGAACAGTCTAATGAGTACACAGTATGGTTTGAGAGTAAATCGGAGAAAGACGAAGGTAATGAGAAGTAGTAGAAATGAGAACAGCGAGAAACTTAACATCAGGATTGATGGTCACGAAGTCAATGAAGTTAAGGAATTCTGCTACCTAGGCAGTAAAATAACAAATGACGGACGGAGCAAGGAGGACATCAAAAGCAGACTCGCTATGGCAAAAAAGGCATTTCTGGCCAAGAGAAGTTTACTAATATCAAATACCGGCCTTAATTTGAGGAAGAAATTTCTGAGCATGTACGTCTGTAGTACAGCATTGTGTGGTAGTGAAACATGGACTGTGGGAAAATCGGAACAGAAGAGATTCGAAGCATTTGAGATGTGGTGCTATAGACGAATGTTGAAAATTAGGTGGACTGATAAGGTAAGGAATGAGGAGGTTCTACGCAGAATCGGAGAGGAAAGGAATATGTGGAAAACACTGATAAGGAGAAGGGACAGGATGATAGGACATCTGCTAAGACATGAGGGAATGACTTCCATGGTACTAGAGGGAGGTGTAGAGCGCAAAAACTGTAGAGGAAGACAGAGATTGGAATACGTCAAGCAAATAATTTAGGACGTAGGTTGCAAGTGCTACTCTGAGATGAAGAGGTTAGCACAGGAAAGGAATTCGTGGCGGGCCGCATCAAACCAGTCAGTAGACTGAGGAAAAAAAAAAAAAAGTGTGAATTATATGAATGAATAGTTTCACAGTGATATGAGTTAATAACATATTGTCAGGCTTCCACTGACTTCTAAGATTAAATTCGCACGAGCTTTCGGCTGGGTACTTTTTAATCACTGTAGATGCACCTGACAGCTGCGTCACTACAGCGACTGTTCACTGTGTGAAGGTTGAAGCTCTTCAGGCGTTCCTTTTGACTCTTCGATTTGGTTTGTTCTTCATCATTGCTGTCTGCTGCAGGTTCTTTTCTCTTAGGCTGAGTCACTGCCGTTACGTCCGCGATCTAGTCATTATGTAGCCGCACTGCCGTATGTGACGACACTTGTGCTGTTTTCATCGCCAAAAATTCCGTATTTACCTCCCGCGTTTCAAGCTCGTTATGCCCGTATCACGCGTTGTAGAAACCTACATGCGTCCGTATTTGTTGAGAGACTTAAATTTCTGTCACTTCTTTAACCCAGAAACCATTCTTTCGTCTAACGACAGGGCTTTGAGAGTAACACCAGCAATTACTTTTACGAAATTTGCACAGCACTATTAAGAATCTTTGTGTATTACTGGTCTGAACTATGAACTAGCCTAAGCTATTGAATTACCCTTTCTTAACCCGTGTTTTTAAGGTGGAACTGTGTGTAGACAGTGGATAGTTGCAGACCGAATGGGAAGTACTCAGCATATACGGTAACCACAAGATTTCCCCGCTGATCATGAGACATCCAACGTGACGTGAAGAAAATACGCTGACCACAGACCACTCGCAAACACTTCCCATCGTTCGCAACTCTCCAGAAAGCAAAACACCGTAACATGGCGGAAGCGTCTGTATATCGCTTGTGTGCTGTGCACACAAATATCTACGAAGGAAAGAAATGTGTTACTGGAAGAAAACGCAAGATATCAAATATGGGGCTAAACTCTTGAAGATCATTAGCACGGACGCCTTCTTGCCTTTTACACGGTCAACAAAGAGAATTAGGTACGCTTGACTTAAGGATAATGACATTAGTCTACACGTGAGCAAGATAAACAACTACTATTACATGCACTATTGCAGTTCCAGCTGTTATTTTATGCAGCACGCGACCGGCAAACGCTCACATCGTGATGCTTGCGCCGCTGCGGGTAAAGGCGAACTGTCTGCTGGTCTTCCCAGCGACAGTCATTCGCAGCGTTATTAACGGATAGGCGTGGAGTGACCTGCGAGATGAGGTCACTCACCACACTCCGACAAGAGAAAGAAAAAAAACATTGTTTTCATGACTTTAATCTCTACTAGGTAGAAACAGAGCCGCAATTTTCGTCCGTAACACGTTTTTATTGTCTGGTGAACTGGCTGGAGTTGCGAGGTGACTGCTGCATCTGGGCAGGCGTTGGCTGGACTGTTTTCAGACGGGCGGCACCGCTCTGGATGACCTTGTAGTGCTGTCCGCTGCGGCGTGGCGGGTGCTCTGTGACCGATGTTGGCCTGCATTTCGGCTGCGTCTTCTGCACTTAGGCAGGCTGTCTCACGCCGGTCCATGAACACTGTCTATCCCTTTAATGCGTAGCGTGAGTGTCCTATCGTTTCCTCCCGTAACTATGTACGGCCCTCGGTAGGGCCTGTGCAGTGGGCCGCGTCGGAGGAAAACGTACTTCACCGTTGGCAGGACTATGAAAACAAACGTAGCCCGTTTCACGTGCCGTGTAGTTCCATTCGGTCGTATGAGACCGATTTGCATCTGAAATTCTATGAAGAAATCTCGAGTAGAGCACACGCACAGCCAGGTTGTTGTTTGAAAAACTCTTCTGGTAGACGCAGAGGTTCACCGTACACCAGCTCCTCTCAACAGACAAGAAGCTTTTCATTGCCGGAAAATATGAGAGGTAAATTCAAATAGAAAACTTTTATGTTATTGTAATAGAAACTCAATTTCTAAATTACAGATTTTTGAGATCAGTCGTCACTTTTAAAAATTTTTATTGGCAGATCTAGATTTCACCTAGAAACTACCCATTCTCAATGCACTATCATTTTTGCTCAATGCGTGTAATGTCTGTTGGTCGGGCTTCATTGAACTGTGGATGAAGCCCGACCAATAGGCATTAAATGCATTGAGCAAAAATGATAGTGCATTGACAATTTTGCTCCCTAGGCAGCAAAATAACCAATGACGGACGGAGCAAGGAGGACATGAAGAGCAGAGTAGCACTGGTAGAAAAGGGCATTCCCGGCCAAGAGAGGTCTACTAGTTGTGCTAGTATTAAACTAGTATTACTAGTTGGCCTTAATTCGAGGAAGAAATTTCTGAGAATGTACAATCGGAGCACAGCACTGTATGGTAGTGAAACATGGACTGTGGGAAAACCGGAACAGAAAACAATCGAAGGATTTGAGATGTGATGCTACAGACGAATGCTGAAAATTAGGTGGACCTATAAAGTAAGGAATGTGGAGGTTTTACGTAGAATCGGACGGGAATGGAATATGTGGAAAACACTGACAAGGAGAAGGGACAGGATGATACGACATTTGTTAAGACACCAGGGAATGACTACCATGGCACTAGAGGGAGCTGTAGAGGGTAAAAACTGTAGAGGAAGTCAGAGGTCGGAATACATCCAACAAATAACTGAGGACTTTCGATGCAAGTGCTTCTGTGATGTGAAGAGGGTGGTACAGGACAGGAATTTGTGGCGGGCCGCATCAAACCAGTTAGGAGACTGATGACTCAAAAATTAAAAAAAATAATATAAACACTTGTGCTGTTAAATTTACTACTAAATAAGATTTTCTTGTTTTCTTTTAGACAAAAAATCAGTACTAAGTCTTTGTACTGATCTGAACCATACGACTATCTAAATTGTTAAGGTAAAAACGTAATGGACGACCAATGAGAGCGTTTCTTGGTGGAGGCAGCTGAGTGATGGAGCAGAAGCGAGAGTGTGTCTTTTGTGACAGGAGCAGGCAGAAGGATGCTACAAGCAGAGGTTAGCCGCCGTATGCGAGCGAGATACGTGTCGCCAGTTAAGGCCAGCATGGTTTCTCCGCCGCGGTTCGGCATAGAAGGACGCGGCACCGTGCCCAACCTGAAATTGGCGGCGTAGGCGAGACTCCCACTGCCGTTTTTGTGGACTGATTCAGCTCACAACATCTAAGCTGCGCGGATTATATGGGCCCCAGTCGCTAAAGATGGGTGCCCATTGCTGTGCCAAATAAAGGAAGGAACGGACGTCATCTTGTGAAACGATCTCTGTAGCTTCAAAGACTTTTTGGAAGGACGTTCTCTTAACTGGTCTTAAAGCTGTAACGATGGTTCAGAAATGCATTTTAATAAACCACCATGTTTACCGGTAATAAATTATTCACAAAAAATGTTTGAATCTGTCGTTTACTGAGTCACTCAGTCATTGCAAATGCCTATGCCCTCCATTGCAGACATTCTTCCAGAAAATTTAGCAATAAAATACATAAAAGCAGGTATGGAGCAGCCTGGCATCATCTCACCGAAATTAGTGCTGTGAAGACATCGCTAGTAACTGAAGTGACTTACTGCATTGAACTGTGACTAATTAATTTCAAACAAACTCACTCGAATGTTTGGATTCTATTTTGCAGAAGAAACAGGACCACCGAAGGCGTTCCAGGTATTTGAGGACACGTGAAAATTTTATCTGCTGCTTCAAAGAATAAGTGGAAGTGGGTAATCTGATAGAGAAATCGAAGCAGAGTGAATGGATTTCAAGGATTTAGAGGGTACAGCAGAGATTCATACTACATTTGCGTAGATCTGTGTGGTCTAGCACGTACTGTAGTGGGACGAAATTAAACGTCACCCATCCACCAAGTCAGCCCAGTTTGCAGGTGACTATAAGTTTAATTTAGTTTTTGTTTATGTGTTTTCTTATTATTTGTAATAAATGTGAATTATCTAAAAGTTTTGTATTTTTTTTTTATGTGTTTCATGTACGGAGAGATCGGCGCAACGAACGGGGACAGCATCTTCGTTGCCGCGACCAGAGAGGAAATTGCTGGCCGCTATACGTCGCGGGTCGACAGCCAAGGAGCAACAGAAGATCCTGGAACCGAGTTGTTGCGTCGTGTTTCTAAAAAATTAAAAACGAATTTTTATACTCTTTTTTGTACAACAATGACATCAAATAGATCTTAATCTTATTGAGATGTTAGTCACTGTCTGTCAACGCTCAAGTTCACATCTGTATGTGTAGGAAGCTAATAAAATAGTGTATGTTACTAAAGGTGAAACACGTGTCTTGAAGATTTATTTATGAAGAGTTATGTGAACGGATTAATAATATATTTGACAAGATTATTGATTCAGACAGCGTTGGCCGAAACTTTGAATCTAAAAGTTTATTTAATGTGTGATTCTGATATCGATTAGATCAAGATAACGTGTGTCGATATAATTTTCTGAGGAGAAACAAACGAACTTTAAATTCGAAAAAGTTACGAAAACCAATTGGCCCAAGTGATGTAATTCTCTGCACACGACTCAACTGATGTTTTACAGTTTCGTTCAAGAACCATTCTATGACAATTTAAAAAGAATATGAATCATTTTTGAAGTGGGTTGTAACTGACGTAGGTGACGAAGTCTGCACATGGTCATATATCAAACGAAAACCTAAAATACGTAACGTTACACCACACCGTGGCGACCTTAGAAACAGGACTTGTGTGCAACTAAGGCACACAGGTACGAAACAAGAAATCAAGAGTCCTTCGGAAGTCAACGCGAGTTGTCGTGGAGCCTTCACCAGCCAGCGGCGACTTCGTGGGTGTGGGCATCTGACGGAGCCGCAGCCAAGCAGTACGGTCACGCAGTTGTTCCACGAGAAGGCGCATCTGTTGGGCAGCAGCTGAACGCTGCAAACCCCGACAACCTTTTTTCTCCCTAAACTAATAGGCCCAGTACGTCAGCTGCGGGGCGTTCCTCCGGCTGGTATTAGAGGTGTTGCTGAGGGCTTCGCCTGTCTACGGCGGTGCCGGGCGTGGTTGCAGCCAGCGACGTTTTCGGTGTTCGACTCAGCGTCCTGCCGGTTGCGGAAGCGGGGTCGCAGCATCTCAGCGGCTGCATCGACGGCTGTTACATCTGCAGCCCATAGCAGCACACTGATCATCGAGAACTACAAATTACAATATTAGTGTCCGGTGAGTTTGTTTCAAGTTGGAAGTGGAGTGTTGTATATAGGGAGTGTGCTTTTACAGGATTGTTGATTACAAATCTGCGTGTGTAAATAGTTAATATCTTACAATAATGTCGGGAAGTGAAATGTCAGACGAAGAGCAATCTATGTCCGATAGGAGCATGAGATCCCTTTTTAGGGCGATCGCTAAATTAAAACAGTCTAACGAAGAATCTACTGCTAGATTAAAAGAGGAATTAAAACAGGCTAACGAGGAATCTACTGCTAGATTAAAAGAGGAACTAAAACGGGAATTAAAACAGTCTAACGAAGAATTTACTGCTGAATTAAAACAATCTAATGAAGAATTTATGGCTAGATTAAAACAGTCTAACGAGGAATATACTGCTAGATTGAAACAGGAACTAAAACAGGAATTAAAACAGTCTAACGAGGAATCTACTGCTAGACTTAAAGGGGAGCTAACAAAATCAACAGACAGGTTGCAGGAATATCTTAATGAAACCAGTCGAGAATTAAGTGATAAAATAGAGTCTTCTAAAGTTGAAATGCAGGAAAAATTAGTAGGACTTAGTAATAAGATTGCTGATAATTGTAAAAGGTTAGAAGAACATATCCAGGAATCGCGCGAGGAAAAAGCTCGCATGCGACACGATATTACTGACTTATCCGAGAGACTAGATAGTGTCAATATCTTAGTTGTAAGTGAAATACAGAAAAATAACGATATGTTACGAGATGAATTTTCTATGCAAACAGAAACTGTTCGCAGAGAATTATTGAAATCTATTAAAGAGGTCTCTACCAAACCTGTAGAGATTTCTTCAATAGATAATGTAGAATTAGAAACATTAACTCATCAAGTAGAAAAGGACCATACCGAAATCGAAAACATGAAATTTTTAATTACTGAGATATGCAGTAATCTTGAGACTGCCAAAGATAATAATATTGACGAAGGTACAGAGCGTTCACATCGTGAACACAGTGAAGAATCGATATTAGCTAATCGCGTATCCAATACAGAAATGCGGATACAGGAAATTACGAAACGGTTATCGGAATTAGATAATAACGAGAACATTTCAGGTAGCAGAGGTAATAACATAATCAGAGACAACAGTCGCATCGAATTTGCTAGCACGGATGGCAACAATATGAATAAGGCAGTCACGGCAAGCCAATCCGATGCAACTCCGTCTCTGCCAGCTAAACAGAATCCGACTATTTCTCTCGCAGAATGTCTGGATGACATAACAACAAATTCAAATGTAGCAAGTCGATTTCCTGTATTCAAACCAGGAGGCGAACTGCACCCTATAATCTTTATAAAAGCTTTTGAAACATCATTATCTTCTAAATGGAGTAATGAAAAACGCATTCAATTTGTAATAGGACATTTAGAAGCAGAAGCTGCGGAATGGGCAGTACTGCATAGAACTGAATTCAGGGATTGGGATGATTTTGTTAAGCAGTTTAAACAAAATTATTGGTCAAGAGGAAAACAACAACACTTAACTTTAGAGTTGTTAGGCCCTCCTCCATATTCTAAACGGTGGGGAGGTTATAGGAATTATTTTGAATGGAATTTAAACCGTGCTAAATTAATTGAAGAACCAATTATTGAAAGTCATCTAATGCGAGTCCTAATTAGTGGATTACCGTATTACATAAAGGAAAGAAAAATGTTATTCTACGAATTATACAAAACCTTAATAATGGGGACGAAACAGTTAACACCCGGGGTGTGTGGTTATATTTTAACGACTTGTTGTATTGGAAAGCACAGAGGGAACACCAGAGATGGAAAATCTGCATTCCGAAAACTGTTGTGGACGAGTTAATTACTTATATTCATGAAGGTTACGGGCATTTTGGAATTCATAAATGTATTAAACATCTAGTGAAGTATTATTATTTCAAAAATATGTCACGTATTGTGAGAAGTATTATTAGGGCTTGTGAAACCTGTCAAAAGGTTAAAGTTAATAACAAATCCAAGCGTTATAAATTATATGCTGTAATTCCTCGAGGTTTGTGGGATCTACTATCATTAGATTTTTTCGGCCCTCTGCCTCGGAGTTCAGGAGGATTAACATATGTGTTTGTTGTAATGGAATGTTGGTCCAAACATGTGAAACTGTATACTTTGAAACGAGCGAATACAGCAAGCGTTATACGCTGCCTCACCCGAAATTACTTTGTTAACTGGGGCATTCCTAAACGACTTATGTCTGACAACGGTAGTGCCTTTATTAGTCAAAGATTTCAAGATATGATAAGACAATATGGAATCAAACATATCTTAATTTCGAAATATCACCCTCAAAGTAATTTAGTAGAAAGAGTCATGAAAGAATTAGGACGATTATGTAGAACTTATTGTGCACATAAACATACTCGGTGGGCCAAACTAATGCCTGAATTCGAAAAGATATTAAATGAATTGCCTCACCTAACGACGGGATTATCACCTATAGAAATTTTAGGCAAACGAATTATAGGTGAGCCTTTACTAGCTGCGTTACCTTGGCCACCAGTAAATGAGATACAACAAGATATTCCAGACGAAAAAGTTTGCGAACAGATTGTAAAAAATGCCGAACGGAGAATTAAAAGTTATAATCAACAGGCTGTAGAACCCTCATTTCAGGTAGGAGATCTTGTGCTAGTACGATCTCATCCTAAAAGTTCTAAGATCGATAAGGAATGTAGAAAATTCTTCTTTATCTTTGAAGGTCCATATGTTGTACATAAGATTGTACATCCCAAAGCATTACTTCTTATGGAACCTTCATCAGGTGTAATTAAAGGATTATATAGTGTTGATCAAATGAAACTCTTCATTCCTAAATAAGTTAATATTTAGTATATGTTACATACGGAAGAGCGTTCATAGTTTATTCATGTGGAGTTTTCGTGATAGTTACGTATTATTTTAAAGAATAGAACAGAAAGCTTAAACAAGTGTTCTACAATAATCTACTGGTACTTCAAAAAGAGAAAGATAACCCAAAGGGGGATTTATATGGAGGAAACTTTGCTCTTAGGTCTAAAGGAATTTTGCGTATTTTAAATTTACTCGGATAGTAGGAACCAAAGGGGATGGTTAATAGTTTTAGGGACCATGGGCGTCCAGAGCTATATGGCTCACGAGAACATAGCAGAGTGCCTTTAATAGAGGTTTGTAATAGTGTTAATATAGAACACACCAAATGGGGCTCTCTCGCTTGTTTCTCCTAAATAAATGGCCATTACCCAACAAGGTGTCCGAAGGTAAAGAAAGCCGTGCCGAGATTCTAAAGAAAGTTTTGCTTGATTTCTTCTTGACCTCAGGCATAAATAAGGCATTAGGGAAGAGAATGACGTAAAGTAAATAGTACTATTAGTTATTGTGAGAAACTTATTAGTAATGTACATTCTTGAAAAGAATAACTCTAGTAAATAAATGAAACTGAAACTAATCTATCACAATTTGAACGCTCTGTCCTAATGTACAACGTTAAAGAACGTACTAAATTAGTATTTATTAGCAACTATTAACTGAAGAGGAGCAATCTCCCTATATTCGGTTACGAATTACCATAAGAGCACAATTAAGAGTAAATGACAAATAGTCACAACGATATCGTATTAAAAGGATTAAATCTCTCTAATAGCAAGGACTCTAGGTTACGTAAAATGTGAGGAAAATGTATTAACAGTTAAATATTGTATATTGAACAGTTTTAATTCCGGTTAAAACCTGACAAACTGAGCTTGTGGGTGGGGTATGTAGTGGGACGAAATTAAACGTCACCCATCCACCAAGTCAGCCCAGTTTGCAGGTGACTATAAGTTTAATTTAGTTTTTGTTTATGTGTTTTCTTATTATTTGTAATAAATGTGAATTATCTAAAAGTTTTGTATTTTTTTTTATGTGTTTCATGTACGGAGAGATCGGCGCAACGAACGGGGACAGCATCTTCGTTGCCGCGACCAGAGAGGAAATTGCTGGCCGCTATACGTCGCGGGTCGACAGCCAAGGAGCAACAGAAGATCCTGGAACCGAGTTGTTGCGTCGTGTTTCTAAAAAATTAAAAACGAATTTTTATACTCTTTTTTGTACAACAATGACATCAAATAGATCTTAATCTTATTGAGATGTTAGTCACTGTCTGTCAACGCTCAAGTTCACATCTGTATGTGTAGGAAGCTAATAAAATAGTGTATGTTACTAAAGGTGAAACACGTGTCTTGAAGATTTATTTATGAAGAGTTATGTGAACGGATTAATAATATATTTGACAAGATTATTGATTCAGACAGCGTTGGCCGAAACTTTGAATCTAAAAGTTTATTTAATGTGTGATTCTGATATCGATTAGATCAAGATAACGTGTGTCGATATAATTTTCTGAGGAGAAACAAACGAACTTTAAATTCGAAAAAGTTACGAAAACCAATTGGCCCAAGTGATGTAATTCTCTGCACACGACTCAACTGATGTTTTACAGTTTCGTTCAAGAACCATTCTATGACAATTTAAAAAGAATATGAATCATTTTTGAAGTGGGTTGTAACTGACGTAGGTGACGAAGTCTGCACATGGTCATACATATATCGAACGAAAACTAATACGTCGTTACACCGCAGTACGTATGATGGTTGTAGGATTTCCTTCCCATATTTGGTTTAAAATGGCTCTGAGCACTATGGGACTTAACTTCTGAGGTCATCAGTCCCATAGAACTTAGAACTACTTAAACCTAACTAACCTAAGGACATCACAAACACCCATGCACGAGGCGGGAATCGAACCTGCGACCGTACCAGTTGCGCGGTTCCAGACTGAAGCGCCTAGAACCGTTCGGCCACACCAGCCGGCCATATTTGGTCGTTTAGTGGTTTCTACAGTTTTATTCTAGTGAGGGCTCTATTTAGGTTGGGTACACACAAGTAGCGCTGAAATCCAACCATTAGTTGTAAATTTAAAACAGGATTTTCACGAATATTTATGAACCTTGTTTGCCCTGAAGTTGATCCCAAGATACTGTATAAGATCCTTATTGCACAATCTGAGTTATAACTTCAAAGACGCAGAAACTTTCGCAAGTGCAACAAAGTGGTTTATTCTGAAGTAATTCAGAATAATTCATATTTGAATGCTGATGCTAACCACAAATAGTGGACATTCATCGAATGTTAAGTCATGAATTACAAACTCGCCTACTCATTTGTGACCTACACTGAGTGAAAAACCTACTAATGTATGAGCTGGTATGATGGAGAAAATGAGAGCGGCTGATGTCCCTGCATCCGTACATCTCCTAGTACAACATAACGCAGCCTTACATGGGGCGCTGAAAAATCATATGGAAGACATACGGAAAGAGGGCTGCGTAATTGTATTGTAAACCGTTGCCCCTACGTATAGTGCAAAACAGGAAATGGAGTATTGTGGTGTCACCGCCAGACACCACACTTGCTAGGTGGTAGCCTTTAAATCGGCCGCGGTCCATTAGTATACGTCGGACCCGCGTGTCGCCACTATCAGTGATTGCAGACCGAGCGCCGCCACACGGCAGGTCTAGAGAGACTTCCTAGCACTCGCCCCAGTTGTACAACCGACTTTGCTAGCGATGGTTCACTGACAAAATACGTTCTCATTTGCCGAGACGATAGTTAGCATAGCCTTCAGCTACGTCATTTGCTACGACCTAGCATGGCGCCATTATCAGTTGCTATTGATATTGTAAAGAATGTACAGACAAGAGCTACGTTCAACATTAATGGATTAAAGTTAAGTATTCCACCAAGTACCACCTTTTTTCTGAAGTCTAAATTCCTTGTCCTGTTCCAGACCTCACGCCAGCCTGCGTCAGCTTAAACGCGTGCCTTTCGGCTTCCTCCAAACTCCGTGGGTTGGCTCCTGCCAATCCACAACAAGTATATTTTCGCAAAAAAGTTTTAAACGTGCACTTGGCTAAGTGTGGGACACCTGGCAAGTAAGAGAAAAATAAATTTCGCAAAAATCAGAACACTGTAAATGTTATATAATGATCAAAGAGAGAGTGTTTAGCACTTCATGGGTTATTACAAGGTATTAAATCTAACGTTTTCAACAGCCCAGATGCACATCATGACCGAAGGGAAAAAAGTCACTTGCAATCACGAACGTTTGACGTGGGACACGTGGTTACCAGGCACTCTTCTCAGATTTAATAACTGCAGATATACTAAGTTCCCCACAGCAATTGGAATGAAAACGGAACGCAAGAAATGATCTACATTTTGCACAATTTGAAGCATATGCACTCTCTAGCAACGTAAAGACAGACGCGTTTGCACTAAGCAAGCTGCGACTTCGCCAAATCCTTTGTTGTGACAGGTAGTACCCTCCCGTATCAAACACACAAGACAAGCGTCTAAAACAGCGACCTAAGCAGAGTGTAGCAGCGATCAGAGCAGTATCCGGAATGCCGAATAAAGAAGGCAGAATGCTCCTTTGGCCTCAACCATGCCGTTCGATAACAGGCGTTTGACGGCCTGTTACATGATTGGTGGCGCCAGTCAAAGCTTTACGAGTGAACTAGACATATCTAACCATGCCTTGCACATACATACTACGCTAGCGCACGGAATTTGTTTGAAACTGACTCACTGGGAACAAGTGACTAATTCATGTCTCTGAGTTGGGGTCTGATATGAAGCACGACTGCACGAATGCGATCGTGTTTCAGCGCCACTCTTTCACCGCAAGTATTTTTTATATCTGATTTAATTAGTAGTCTCAATGAATTACGATCATATTAAGATCTATCTTTGTTCGTAGAATAGTGAAGGAAATAAAATTTTTAGCCAAGAATTGAATCGTAACTAATTGACATGCAATATAAATAATTCTTACGATCAAAGAGTGTAACAAATTCAGTTTTTATTGACGGTTTCAGTCCGAAGATGTTTTGCCGCCGTTCACCACGCTAGGCTGTCCTGTGCAAACCTCTTCATCGCTGGATAACTACAGCAGCCTGCACCCATTTGAACTAGTTTACTATATTCATATCTCAAAGGACACATCCTGAGAGCGCGGGATTAGCCGAGCGGTCAGGGGCGCTGCAGTCATGGACTGTGCGGCTGGTCCTGGCGGAGGTTCGAGTCCTCCCTCGGGCATGAGTGTGTGTGTTTGTCCTTAGGATAATTTAGGTTAAGTAATGTCTAAGCTTAGGGACTGATGGCCTTAGCAGTTAAGTCCCATAAGATTTCACATACATTTGTACGTTTGAAGATCCTGCGACATCAAGGAAAAGTCGGTTTGGCAAAGGAAGGAAAAAAAAAAAAAACTGCCGCTAGCATTTCCGCACACAGTGAGAGTTCCTACTGCATGTCTTTGTGCTTACCAGATCCTATCTCGGTCAGCAAGATTGCCGGATCTCCCCCCAACTGAAAACGTTTGGAGCATTAAAGGCAGGACCCCGAAACCTGCTTGGGATTTTGACGAGCTAATGCGCCAATTGGACACAATTTGGCACAATATGCCTCAGAAGGAAATTCAAGAAGTCTATCAATGAATGCCAAGGCGAATAACTGCTTGCGTAAGGGCCACAGATGGACCAATATGTTACTGACTTACTCAGTTTGCAAAGCTCTTTTTCTTGAATAAATCATCCAGTCTTTTTCAGAAATAGCAACAAAAATGGCGAGCATTTGTTTGTCTGTACATGTACATCACGTCAAGCGATATGCGTTCTATTCGGATAATTACGTCATTTTTTTTATCTTAGAGTGTATATTGGTCCAAGAAAAGCTAATTTGAAATTGATAACCACCAACTAAAATTTTTCGTTAAATAAACCACAGTCATAATGAAAAGTACAGTGAGCAGCTCATCATTAAGTGTCAGCACCAGAGATATGCGAACCTCCAGTAGAAAAACCTTTGTATTGTGTCTACAACTGCCACCATCGGATATGATTTACTCAAGTTGTGCCATCAAGGTCTTTTTTCCGTATTTAGATTCAGGACCTCGTTAGCAGTTACTAGATATATCTCTTCCGAATGCGAAAATATTTTTTTCAGCCCAATCTACATAGGTAGGAATGATCATCAAAATAAAATAAGAGAAATCAGAGCTCGAACAGAAAGGTTTAGGTGTTCGTTTTTCCCGCGAGCTGTTCGGGAGTGGAATGGTAGGGAGATAGTATGATTGTGGTTCGATGAACCCTCTGCCAAGCATTTAAATGTGAATTGCAGAGTAATCATGTACATGTAGATGTAGATGTAGATATAGCCTTCAGCGTTGTTCAGTAACAACATATTTCAAAAGCTTCTATACTGTACCTGTCTGAACCGATAATCGTTTACATTTCGCTTCCGGACAACGCTACATTTCAGAGAAATATCTTCACAAAAGACTTTATAACACTTTAATTTATATTGTATATGAACAGTCCCCATTTTCACAGATCTTCATATTATTCCCAGTCTGCGTTTTTCTCTTCTCTCCTTCGGCTATTACAAGTTATTTTGCTGCCCAATCAATAAAACTCATCTACTACTTTTCGTGTCTCATTTCTAAATCCAAACCTCTCAGCATCGTCGGATTTAATTCGACTGCATTTCATTGCCCTTGATTTTCTTTGTTAGTATTCATCTTACAATCTTTTTTCGACACACTCTTCAATCCGTTCAGCTGCTCTTGCAAGTTATTTGTCAGCTCTCAAAGTTTTTATTTCTTCTGCCTGAACTTTAATTCCCCCTCCAAATTTCTCCTCGACACTTTAGGTCTGCTCGTTCAGTGTACAGATACAATCCCGTGTCACTCATTTCTTCTGAACGACTGCTTCCCTTTTAGGTCGTTTGGTTCTGTAACTGCCGTCTGGATTCTGTACAAGTTATATATAACCTTCGTTCCCAGTACTTTATCCCTGCTGCCATAAAGATTTTTGAGTGTGTAGTCCAGTCAACAGTGTGACAAATTTATTTAAATTTACAATTGCTATAAATATAGATTTGTCTTCCTGTAGTCTATCTTCTAAGGTACAAATGTTCTTTATTCCAGTCTCTGACCACATTATCAGTTCTTTAGACGATGTCCGTTTCAGTCTGTAATGACCATCCTCAGATCTAAAAAATATAAATATATACATCTAGTGAGCAGTGTGTTTTTCAACATAAAACAGAAATATGTATCACAATATACTGTCATACAACCAGGGAAATGTACAGATAAAATATGGTATAACGTACCTTACCTTTTTTAACCATGTCCTAAAGTGAAAAGGCCATAATGGCATCGTAAAAACCATATAAATATAATCAGCACAACATCGTCACATGGATCTAAAATAAGGTGTAGAATAGGCCACATCGTCCACATAGTGATTATTGCAACTGGGTACTGAAGTACAGTAGCACCCAGAAACCTGTTTGCCTACATTCTCCCTAGATGTCGCTACTGTGGGCTTACTTAGATGTAGTCATCATTTATGCAAAAAACATAATCTGATAAAAACACATTAGGTAAAATACTGAAAGGGTACAGTACCGCCCGACATTGAAAATAGGTACAAGATTCTTCGTTATTCTCGTCAGTCCAACATATTTTTTTCTAATAATAACTCAATTTCAATTAATACAGCGAAGCCGGATACCAGTGTGGGAAAGAATGACAATTTATTTATTTAATTGACCACATGTGCACTCCCACAAAATAAATCCCTACATCCAGTTTGGTGAGATCTGTGAAATGAATGAATGTATGGTCGTCTGCTAACCGCAGATAGTGAATGTGAATATACACTCCTGGAAATGGAAAAAAGAACACATTGACACCGGTGTGCCAGACCCACCATACTTGCTCCGGACACTGCGAGAGGGCTGTACAAGCAATGATCACACGCACGGCACAGCGGACACACCAGGAACCGCGGTGTTGGCCGTCGAATGGCGCTAGCTGCGCAGCATTTGACCACCGCCGCCGTCAGTGTCAGCCAGTTTGCCGTGGCATACGGAGCTCCATCGCAGTCTTTAACACTGGTAGCATGCCGCGACAGCGTGGACGTGAACCGTATGTGCAGTTGACGGACTTTGAGCGAGGGCGTGTAGTGGGCATGCGGGAGGCCGGGTGGACGTACCGCCGAATTGCTCAACACGTGGGGCGTGAGGTCTCCACAGTACATCGATGTTGTCGCCAGTGGTCGGCGGAAGGTGTACGTGCCCGTCGACCTGGGACCGGACCGCAGCGACGCACGGATGCACGCCAAGACCGTAGGATCCTACGCAGTGCCGTAGGGGACCGCACCGCCACTTCCCAGCAAATTACGGACACTGTTGCTCCTGGGGTATCGGCGAGGACCATTCGCAACCGTCTCCATGAAGCTGGGCTACAGTCCCGCACACCGTTAGGCCGTCTTCCGCTCACGCCCCAACATCGTGCAGCCCGCCTCCAGTGGTGTCGCGACAGGCGTGAATGGAGGGACGAATGGAGACGTGTCGTCTTCAGCGATGAGAGTCGCTTCTGCCTTGGTGCCAATGATGGTCGTATGCGTGTTTGGCGCCGTGCAGGTGAGCGCCACAATCAGGACTGCATACGACCGAGGCACACAGGGCCAACACCCGGCATCATGGTGTGGGGAGCGATCTCCTACACTGGCCGTACACCACTGGTGATCGTCGAGGGGACACTGAATAGTGCACGGTACATCCAAACCGTCATCGAACCCATCGTTCTACCATTCCTAGACCGGCAAGGGAACTTGCTGTTCCAACAGGACAATGCACGTCCGCATGTATCCCGTGCCACCCAACGTGCTCTAGAAGGTGTAAGTCAACTACCCTGACCAGCAAGATCTCCGGATCTGTCCCCCATTGAGCATGTTTGGGACTGGATGAAGCGTCGTCTCACGCGGTCTGCGCGTCCAGCACGAACGCTGGTCCAACTGAGGCGCCAGGTGGAAATGGCATGGCAAGCCGTTCCACAGGACTACATCCAGCATCTCTACGATCGTCTCCATGGGAGAATAGCAGCCTGCATTGCTGCGAAAGGTGGATATACGCTGTACTAGTGCCGATATTGTGCATGCTCTGTTGCCTGTGTCTATGTGCCTGTGGTTCTGTCAGTGTGATCATGTGATGTATCTGACCCCAGGAATGTGTCAATAAAGTTTCCCCTTCCTGGGACAATGAATCCACGGTGTTCTTATTTCAATTTCCAGGAGTGTATGATCATCTTTGAGACGATCCTTTGGCCACCTTTGGTGGGACCAAAGAGATGAAATTTACCGGAGCTTTGAGCGCCTGAGCCGGCCGCGGTGGTCTCGCGGTTCTAAGGGCGCAGTCCGGAACCGTGCGACTGCTACAGTCGCAGGTTCGAATCCTGCCTCGGGCATGGCTGTGTGTGATGTCCTTAGGTTAGTTAGGTTTAAGTAGTTCTAAGTTCTAGGGGACTAATTACCACAGCAGTTGAGTCCCATAGTGCTCAGAGCCATTTGAACCATTTGAGCGCCTGAAATATGGCTGACCAATACGGTAGCAAGGTGCTCCCCCAATTCGGCAGAGGTGCGAGAGGACCTGAAGAACGGCCATGTTTCAGCGCTCTGCCGCTGGATCTAGTGTTGGTAAGACCTGTCTCAGGTGTGCTCCGTAAAGACAAAAGAGTGGAGACATGGTATGCATGTGAAATACTTAAGAGTAGGTTGGAATAATAATTTCTCTATTTCAGTAACTTTTGTGGGGAGAATTAAATGCCAGGCAGGTAATATTAAGGGGATCGTATTAATCTTTGGAAGTGACCAACGGTCACAATGAAACCACGTGTAGCAATAAGTTGAAATACTTCCGAGTGCTTAAGTTAAGTTGAATTACTAGCGTGTGTACTATAAGTTGGAAATATTTAAGAAATGGCGTGTGCAGGACTTGAAATTAGAGATGAGTACTTCCACGTGGTGAGTACTGTGTGAGTCTCAATCTGTGTATGAGACAAAGGATAAAGAGAAGTATTCGTCCACAGTATCAGTTGAGGACTCGCGTGTGTGATGAATATGTTCTTAATATTACTTTGTGCGTTATGTTTCCGTGTGACGCTTGATTCAAACTATAATACTCTGAGAGAGAAGCAAGGTGAGTCGGCCACTTGGGTTGCATTGCACAGGAAGACGTGCATATATCCTCCAAAGTTCATAGTAGGAAAGAAAAATTACGAATTGGGGCAGTGTCGTGTGAAACTGGGATAAATACTAATTGAAGTGGGAAAGCTGAAAGTGATGTGATTATAATGTTGTGACTATTCCTTGTGTTGTATTCCATGTTGCAGTGTGGTGTATGTCATGTAATTTAAGTATGTGTTGTTTGCATGGGAGAGTAGCAAGGTAGTTTCAGTGGTAGTGGGTTATGCATGTTCCTTTTGTACCGCTCGGTCTGGAGGAAAGTTTCGTGATGATGGTTGTGAGAGTCGAAGTGTGAGATATAATAAAAGATCCACCATCCTATCCAGCTTGTGCACTGTAGCGTTAAATAATTTCGAGACCATAAGGTAGAGAATCACCAATGTAACGCCATGCCCACTGGGCGGAATTTCTCATGTGTTATTGTTGTAGGTTATAGAATTTGTGTGTTTAGGTTATAGAATTTATCGGAATAAATAAGATAGTGAAAAGAAAAAGATTGGTGGCCTTTTCCTTCGAACTGTATGTTGTCATGATATCCAGAATTTATAATGTGTACGCCATTCATACTCAGTGCGATGGCCACGTGTTGATAAAAGCCGTTAAATAAGAAAGAAAATGTGGTATTACCAATGCGTAGTGAACAGTCAGTGTTGTGTAAGTTACTAATAGTCAGGTTTGCGTTTCCGTTGCGTAATATCCAAACAGGAGAATAACTTTTAACTTAATTGTGAGTACTAGAGTTCATGTTACTTGATAAATAAGAAATGAATCCACTCGCTTGGCAGACCACTCATCTTGCAGGCCTGACTGCTTGATGCCACAGTATGAGCAAGGCATGCGGGTGCCTCTCAATACATGTAGCAGACATATTAAAATTGATGACTATCATAGAAAGCAGGTGAAGAAAGAGGTGAAGAAAATATGTCCGACCCTTTTTTTACGGTGAGTTTACGGTCAACAACTAATATATGTAATACATTGCCTGTGGCAACCTATAAATTGCTTATGAAAAATAGAATGTCTATATGACAGCTGAAAAAGCGACAGATCAATGATCATCGCTGTCTGTTGGGTCGGCCGCTAGGTTGTTATGTAGGCGTGCACCGATCGTAAGAACTTAACCACTAGAGGGCTTTACATACATCGTGACATGTCTCCCACAGAAAACGTTTAAACAACATATAAGCAGTCAATAAATAAAATTATATAGTTTGGCTATACATTCCATGAATGGGTAGAACATAATCAGTTACAGGATTAGAGCGACTAATATACGGAAGTAAGGCAAATGCCTAGTGTTCTCAACATAAATCATCTAAGGTACGTTGTAGGTCAGTATTGTCTCTCGTGAGATTTTATAACTTCAAGACACTGGATCGCTGCACTCTTCATTACGACTATGGTTCACTTAGCGAGACATTTTAGTTGGTGACTGCAATTTTAAACTTTTATTGAATATTAGACATTTAAACTCTGTGAAAAAAAAGACGCACCACGAGGTAATTAAGCGAACAGAACGGAAATCGGTAGATGTGGTGTACATGTTCAGAAAAAAATTGGATGATTTATTCAAGAGAAAGAGCTTTACAAATTGAGAAAGTCAATAACGCATTGGTCCATTTCTGGCCATTATGCAAGCAGTTATTCGGCTCAACATTTGTTGATAGAGTATTTTGATGTCCTCCTGTGGCATACCGTGCCAAATTGTGTCCAATTGGCGCATAGGATCGTCAAAATCCTAAGCAGATTGTAGGGCACTGCCCATAATGTCCCAGACGCTCTCAATTAGGGAGAGATCCGGCGAACTTGGTGGCCAAGGTAGGATCTGGCAAGCACTAAGACAAGTAGTGGACACTACTCAGTCCGTTGAACTGCTCTTGCAAATGATTTGCCGTCTCTGCATCTACCTACATCTACATGGTTACTCTGCAATTCACATTTAAGTGCCTGGCAGAGGGTTCATCAATCCATTTTCATAGTACTTCTCTACCACTGCACTGTCTAATGGCACGTGGGAAAAAGGAACACCTAAATCTTTCCGTTCGAGCTTTGATTTCTCTTATTTTATTACGATGATCGTTTCTCCGTACGTAAGTGGAGGTCAACAAAATGTCTTCGCATTCGGAAGTGAAAGTTGGTGACTGAAATTTCGTAAATAGATCTCGCCGCAAGGAAAACCGCCTTTGTTTCAGTGACTGCCACCCCAACTCGCGTTTCATATCAGTGACACTCTCACCCCTATTGCGCGATAACAAGAATCGAGCTGCCCTTCTTTGCACTTTTTCGATGTCCTCCATCAATCCTACCTGGTAAGGATCCCACACCGCGCAGCAATATTCCAGCAGAGGACGGACAAGTGTAATGTAGGCTGTCTCTTTAGTGGGTTTGTCGCATCTTCTAAGTGTTCTGCCAACAAAGTACTAACAGAAGTACAGTGTGATCGCCCGTATGCGGGCATGCATTATCTTGCTAAAGTGAATATTCAGTATGGATTGTCATGAAAGGCAATTTTGACGATCTTACGCGCCAATTGGACGAATTTGGCATGGACGTCCGACAGCTCTATCAATCAACGCCAAGCCGAATAAATGCTTGCATAAGGGCCGGAGATGAAACAACGCGTAATTTACTTGCTCAATTTATAAAGCTGTTTCTCTTGAATAAATTAACCAATTTTTCTGAAATTGTAATCATTTGTTTGGCTGTACATCTACGTCGATATCTCGGGGACGGAAAGTTCGCGAGCTATCTTCTTGAAATTATTGCACGGATTTTTCGAGGACTGGAAGACAATGTGAATCGATACCACTACAATTGTAACCGGGTGACACTTCCGCTCGTGCTGAATTGCAACTAGCAGCTAGCGTTAACCGCTGGGTCGTTAACGTGTTCCTGGGCCACGTGGGGCCCGGAATGAAGGTCGCCCGGTGCACGCCTCAGGGGAGAGGTACGTGTGTACGTACAAAGTGAGAACCGGTGTCGGGGGCGTGCGCGGCCACGCCCCACCGCGGCGCGTGCAAAGTGTCGGCGCTATCGCCACGTGGGGCCGGCGGTCAACACTGCCGCAGCGCAGTGGAGCACGGCACGGCACGCTGCGCTGCCAGTCCGCCAGCCGCCGAGGACTCGAGTGGGCTGCCACGGCACGGGAGGTCGCGTGAGATGCCCGCCGAAGATACGGCGCGCTTCTTTGCTTTAGTGGAGCACTCCTTTCGCCAACACAAACTGCGCCACCGTCGCGTGCTGCGAGTTTCGCAGCAATCGCCAGCAGCGCTGCGAAACGCGACGGTCGACAGGAGGGGAGTGACCGAACACTAGAGCTGATCACCTTAGCGGATTGAACTTTCCTCTCGGACGGCCAGAATTCATCGCTTCGGCTAATGGGTTGTCATGTTAATCGTGTCGAATTTAGTTGTAAGACGCGGATTAAACTTTGAAACAGTGATATACTGCTGTCTACATCTGCATTTATATTCCGCAAACCACATAACGGCTTGCGGCAGGGGGTACTTTGAGTATGACTGGTCCAGAATGAGAATTTCACTCTGCAGCGGGGTGTGCGTTGATATGAAACTTTCTGGCAGATTAAAGCTGTGTGCCGAACCGAGACTCGAACTCGGGCCCTTTGCCTTTCGCAGGCAAGGTGCACTACCATCTAAGCTACCCAAGCACGACTCGCGCGCCGTACTTACAGCTCTACTTCTGCCAGGACCTCCTCTCCTACCTTCCAAACTTTGCGGGCAAAAGGTCGAAACTGTATACCTTGAAATTCTAGACGTGTCTAAACTGCGTACCTTGAAATTCTAGACGTATATGGACAAAATGCAATTTTGTCTCCAGTCGTAATGAAATGAAGACACAAAGAAATTAAATACAATAGCTGTTAGTGTGTATTGATTCAAATCTACGGAGGAAGCTGAAAATTTGTGCTGGACCGACATTTGAACCACCGTCTCCTGCTTACTTTTTTTAAATTTTTTTTATAAAAAGCTACAGCACGTGACGAAATTCGAACCCTCAACCTTTTGCACAGTAAGCACACACGTTGTCCACTGCTCTACTTTTTTTCCTTTTTTTTCTTTTTTTTTAAGAAAAAAAAGAAAGTAAGTGCCACCGCCACTTTTCATCCTATAACAAAAAAAAAAAAAATCTGGTCCACTTCAGGCGTTGGCTCCTGACTAAACCTACCCCAGAGAGCTGCCTATATACCAGGGGAAATATGGGAATTAAAGGTTACGGCTATCCTGACAAAGAAAACAAAATCTTCCTTTTTCTGAATTTTTTAAATTTTTTTTCTTTTTGTGTAATTGATCAGAGGCCTTCTGCGCCCCTCTATCTGAGCTACCCAAGCACGACTCACGCCCCGTCCTTGCAGCTTTACTACCGCCAGGACCTCGTCTCCTACCTTCCAAACTTTACAGAAGCTCTCCTGCGAACCTTCCAGAAGTAGCACTCCTGAAAGAAAAGTTCTGCAAGGTTCGCACGAGAGCTTCTGTAAAGTTTCGAGTCTCGGTCCGGCACACAGTTTTGATCTGCTAGGAAGTTTCATGACTGGTCCATTCCGCGAATGGTTCTTGGAAGAACGATCATTGGTAAACCACCGTGTGACCTCATATATCTCTAGTTTTCCCTTCATGATCTTTTCGCGAGATATACGTAGGAGAAAGTGATACGTAAGTTGATTCTTCTAGGAACTTATGCTCTCGGAACTCTAACTGTAAATCATCCCGTGATCTACATTTACATCTGCATATATACTCGGCAAGCCACCGTACGTTTCCAGATGGAGGTACCTTGAACCATTACTGGTAATTTCCTACCCTGTTCCACTCGTAAATAGAGCGAGGAAAAAAAGGACTACCTACATACCTCCATATGGACTTTGATTTCTTTTATCTTAACTTCGTGGTCCTTACGCGAAATGTAAGTTAGCGGTAGTACAATCGTTCAGCAGTCAACATCAAAGAGGTTCTCTAAATTTTCTCAATAGCTATGTTCCTGAATTAAACCGCTTTCAGCTGTATATGAACTTTTACAGCAACACGACCAGTTTCGTGATTTCAGATCACACAAGATACGTACGATCCTATTCTAATAATCTGCGTTCGTGACAATCAGTGTGATACACTCACACGTCAGTAAAACATCCAAGGCCTGATATGGGAAAGAACAGGACTCAAATTTCTCAAAATAAAAATACTCTTACCCGCAACAAGATTCAAACTGATTATTTAAGAGATAATTTAGAGGCTGACATACGTTAAAGGCGCGTTTCTTTCAACGAAAAGAGCAAAATAAGAAAACAAGAAAAGGCAAAAGTGCCAGCTAGCAACAGTGAAGGCTTATGGTCACTCCATGAAGCGGCAGACAGCAAACTCTCCAACCGCTGGCCCATGCAGGGCCACACTGATAGTATGACCATGTGTTGATCAAGTGTATTATCGACGGCACGTAGTGGGGAAGCTACAAACATTTCGTACGTATCCAAATATCATGGGTATGACTAAGGTTGCCGTTGCTCAGTATAACCATATAAACTATAAAATACTTCAGCGTAAAAATCGTTAAAACCAAATAGACAAGATGCCAGAGCATATAACAATAAGCCAAGAATCAATAACGAAGCAGTTGAACAACTATGACATTATGTCCTTGGAAGGCAATCAAAACTCGACATTATTTTGTAGTGTCTTAACTCAACCTGACTGTTAAGGGTGTGTTGGTGGTACAGCTTTAGACTCTACAAAATTTCGATCTCTTCCAGAATGTTTAAGATCTGATCCTTTACTTCTCCTTGTAGGACTTCTAAATAATTAGCTACACCTTTCACGGAGTGGCCAGAATCAGGTAAGTGCTTACTTAAATAGACTTCAAATTCCTCAGACTCCAGTGTTCTCTGAGCCTAATACCAAACCCTCTGCCAGTCAGCCACATACCTGGCAGGACAATCGTCGCAACTGATGCAATATACACGAGCGGCGTCGTATTTTTCACAGGTTATCTTCTCTCTGTTTTCAAATCTTTGTCCAAGATTCTGTGGGATAAAGGACGGGGGCTTTACCTTTTTTGTCCTTAACTCTTTGCCTACTTTCAGTGAAATAATGCCAAAGTATGGTATCCTATGGTAACCAATGAACTCGTCTTTCCCATTGTATCATTGGAATCATATTCACTGACATGTGCAATGTGCAACGTTCTCGATAATGTGCCTCCTTATACAAAGGAAGGCGATACAGCATTGATATGAAAACTGCCATCTTGTACGCAAGGGAGTCATTAGAACTGCGTTGTATAACAGTATCCGTTGCTGTAGCCTTTCTAAACATATCGTACTCTATATGGTGTACGGAAATTTTTAGATCTAATTAAGGTGGTCAGTCATCCTCCCTAATTGTGTTCTATGATAAATTGCTCCTTTTCAAGCACAGCGTTTATTTTATCAACAAAATCACCGCCTTCCAGCTTACAAAAACTGAAAAGCAAAAATATGTCGTCAATGTACCTGCACCATAGTACAATTTTTCTAGCATAGGTGGGAAGCAAAGCACCCATATAACTTTCAAACTTAGTCATAAATATATTAGCAACACAATATGATTTCGGGAGCCGGCTGCTGTGGTCGAGCGGTTCTAGGAGCTTCAGTCTGGAGCCGTACGACTGCTACGATCGCAGGTCGAATGCTGCCTCGGGCATGGATGTGTGTGACGTCCTTAGGTTAGTTAGTGCTCAGAACCATTTGAACCGTTTTTTTTACTTCGGGAAGCCCAAGGCCAGACCATGCGTCTGAATGTGTGTTCGATCCCCAAACCTGAAACAACTGTAGCTTAGCACTGCACTGAGGAACTTGAGGACGACGTCAATCTCATCTGCAGAACGTTCCCGATAATCGGGAATGGTTGTCTGGGATGCCATTTCCTTTCATAGCAGGACCACTTTAATTGTCATCCGCGGCGTAGTTACAGCACGGCAGTACGTCGACGATATTCTGTGTCCCGTTTTGTTGCCATTTTTAGCAAGCCGACCTGGTCTTACATTGTAAGACGTGTATATTTCTATTGTCAATTTATGAAGGATGTTTATATTTTATTAATAGGATTAAGTGGGAATAATTAATATTTGTCATGTTGGAAATAATTGTGGTAGCAGGGAATGTCTGCACCAAAGTATTGTTGGCAAGAGAGACCGCACATTGATTTAATTTTAAAAAGGGCGGAAGAGACAGCGTATGGATACATTTCAAGAAAAGAGCGGGAAAGACCGCGCATTGATACATTTTGTAATGGTAGCAGGGATTGTCTGCACCAGAAAGCATTGTTGGCAGGAGAGACCGCACTTTAGTGTTCGCAGGAAGTCAGTAGTAAGCGAGAAGTGAAGCGAGTCGGTAGCAGGTCTGAAGCGAGAGGTTGAGAGAAGCGGTGTGCCTGCCAGCCACCAGCTATGATTTACTAGAAAGTATAAGCGGATGTACAGAGACATCAGCTAACTATTATCGTAAGAGGAACTAATGTTATTGAATTATTTGTTTGAGAAACTCAAGACTACTGAAGGTATGTTTGCGCAATGCTATCTGTAAGATTATTGTAAAAAATAAGTCCCATTTAATAGTTTGTAAAATCATTTCATTCAGAATATAATTAATTTTTTCCAGCAATATTGCATTACTGATTATAATCCATCCCAAAAGCCATCAACATAAAACTTTGCAAAATTTTATTGTTGTCAAGAAATAGTTTAACTATGAATTACGTAGCGTCAGTCAAATTAATTAAAGGATAACGTCAGCTTTGCTATTAAAGAATAACGTAAGCTATGGTAATAAATAAAGCCACTTATTACGACAGGCCACCAGCAGCTAATAAAGTATAGTAAAACAGAGTAAGTATATTCATGTCGCAGTTCGATGTAGCAGTCACATGGTGATCCAGTAACAGTAAAGGTAAGGAACAGGTTTGGGTTATTGCAGGTAACGACTGAGGGCCACGACGACGACACATTCTATGTTTCGTCGAAATAATCAGAAAATCACTTTTAATAACCAGCAATTAAATTTGTATGCGAAGATTGAGAAAGATAATTAATTTCAAAGGGAAGATTTCACTTGTTATTATTAAGCAAGAGGTAGAAATGCTAAGGGAAGGTTTCGTAGGTTGTTGTAGAAGGGAAGGTTGCATAACAAAGGAGATATAGAGGAGACGGGAAGGTTTCAACATTTCAGCAATAAAATGCCCGGCTGCTCATGGGGAAAGATCCTACCGCTTGTCTTCATGCCTCCCAAACACTATGTTGGCCTGCATATTCCCCGAATTTCTCTCCAAATTGAGAACCTTTGGAGCATCAAGGGCAGAGCCCTCTAACAAGCTTGGGATTTTGACGATCTGTCACGCCAATTGGACAGAACGTGGCGCAGTATCCCTCAGGAGGATATGCAACGAGTTTGTCAGTCAATGCCAAGCCGAGTAATTGGTTCTGAGCACTATGGGACTTAACATCTATGGTCATTAGACCCCTAGAACTTAGAACTACGTAAACCTAACTAACCTAAGGACAGCACACAACACCCAGTCATCACGAGGCAGAGAAAATCCCTGATCCCGCCGGGAATCGAACCCGGGAACCCGGAAGCCGAGTAATTGCTTGCATAAGGGACTGAAGTGGACCAAAGTGTTACTGACTTGCTCAATTTGTGAATCTCTTCCTCTTGAATAAATCATCCAGTTTTCCTGAAATTGTAGTCACATGTTTGTTTGTACGAGTACATCAGATATGCTAATTTCCGTCCCATTCGGGCAATTCCTTCGTCGTGCGTCGTTCTTTTTGTCTTAGAGTGTATGATTCTTAAAACGACTCATATAGTGTGTCGATTCCTTGAACAACTTCGACATCGGGCGACCCCTGAACTATGCTCATCTATATCCCTGATTTCACACGCGAAACGCTGCAGTTGTCACATACAGTGGGTGGGGGGAATCTAGGGTTTGATCCCATTGAGATGTAGATGTGCTCGCGCCGTTTACCGCATCTAATCGGACCTATACAGTATTCCATTTAGTCCAGTATAGGTCGCTAACCAGTGTGTGTATGCTGAGGCAGTGGAGGAATTCTTGTAGTTCGGAGAGCGTTGGGTTTGTCCGACGCTTACTATGCTTTGCAAGAGTTGACTGTTTCCGTGTTCCCAGACAGAATGACAATATCCCGATAGGTAAAACTATGGCGTGAGACTGTTTCTGTAACCAACGTGAAGTACAAGGCACCTGTTGTGACGGCTCGGACGCTGGAAAATATCCGACGAATCGCGCACCTCTGAAGGGAGGAAGGGTTTTACGTCCCGTCCCCAATGGGGTCATCAGAGAACAGGCACAGGCTCAAAGTCTTTCAAATGGGGAAGGAAACGGCCAGCGTCCTTTCAAAGAAACCAGCCCGGTATTTGCCTTCAACGATTTA
Organism: Schistocerca americana; assembly: GCF_021461395.2. Lineage (NCBI taxonomy): Eukaryota > Metazoa > Arthropoda > Insecta > Orthoptera > Acrididae > Schistocerca > Schistocerca americana. The sequence continues at coordinate 100,475,454 of NC_060119.1, forward strand.
AGGAAATCGCGGAAAACCTAAATCAGGATGGTCGGACGCGGATTTGAACCGTCTACTACTACTACTACTACTACTTGGCGATACAGCCCTTGTAGGGCCTTGGCCTCCCGGACAACCTCCACCCACTCTTCTCTACGGGCTGCCTTTGCTCTCCATCTTCTCACTCCCATCCTTCTCAAGTCCTCTTCCACGTTTACAAGCCATCTGGTCCTTGGTCTGCCCCTTATACGACGTCCACCGCGTTTTCCTTTGAAAACTTTCTGGACTGTGCTGTTCTCCACCATTCTTTCTGGGTGTCCCAACCAACCTAGTCTATTACTCTTTATGTCAGTCTCAACATCTGGTTTGTTGTACAACTCTCTGATCTGCTCATTATTTATGATTTTCCAAAAAGTCCTTTCATTCCAACCGTAGATTTTCCTAAGTATCTTCGTTTCCCATCTCAGCAACAACTCCTCATCGTTTTGTGTCATAGTCCAGGTCTCCTAACTATATATCACCACAGGTCTAACTACTGTACGATACACAGTCAGCTTCAGATTCCTACTAAGGCTCGTTGCTCTAAACACTTTAACCACTGCAGAGTAGCTCCTGTTATCACCTGCAATCCTTGCATGTATTTCTTCGCTCATATCATTATTCTCAGTTACCAGTGACCCAAGATATTTAAAGCTCTCACAGCGTTCATATTTTTTTTTCATTCAAACACATGTTTCTGTCTCCTTCCTGTAACTTTTCCTAGATGTTAACATATACTTGGTCTTTGATTGATTAATGGTCAGCCCTGTCTCCGCACCATATCTTTCTACTTTTTCAAGCTTTTCTTCCAGGTCTTGTTCCCTCCTGGACAACAAATCAATATCATCCGCATTGCTAGCTCCTGTGTCACTTTATTAAACAGTGTTCCCCCAGGGTTGTTGCTTTGTGTCTTTCGCATTACAATCCCCAAAGCGACATTAAACAGATTAGTGGAGTGCACATCACCCTGCCGCAGTCCTTGGTTAACTTCAAATGTATTTGATAAAGTGCCCTCGATCTTTAATTTGCATACTGTTCTTCTCAAAGTCATTTGTACCAATCTTATCAGTTTGATTTAGCCATGAGGAATAAAACGGTTATTAAAAGCACGTGGATGCAAAGGAAGAATGTAAGGAAAGTTACATGGAGCTCCCCAGACACCGGGTCACAAAAAATCAGATTGGTCACATACTCATAGATAAACGACATGCTTCAGATATATTAGAGGTGGATAGCTGTTGTGGTGCAGATTGAGGTAGTGATCATTATTTGGTAAGAATCCGATACAGACAGAGGATAGCCAATTATAGACAAACAAGAAATCTATAACTCCAAGGTTTGATGATACCAACTTAAAATATGATGAAAATACAGTACAACAGTGTAAAACTATCTTGACAAAGAAACGTAATGAGGCCCAAGAGCGGGCAGGAGAGGATATTGAAGAAAGATGGGAAACGGTTAAAGGAATGGTACATGAGACAACTGAAAGTGTACTGGGCAGAAAGAATTAATCGAAAACCCAGAGCTGGTTTGATGAAGACTGTAGGATGAAGATATAAGAAAGAAATGAGGCAATGCTGCAGAGGAGAACTAGAGGTGCTGTAGAAGAATACCAGGAAAAGAGAAGGTAAGGAATGTAGGAGGAAAAAGAGAGAATTTGAAAAACGGTGGATTGATGAGTTAGAAGAGAGAAATACTGCTCAAGAAACAAGGAAATACTATATGAAGGATTCCAACCCAGAGCAGTTTTCTGTAAAGATAAGGAGGTAAATCTGATTGGGAGAAAAGATCAGATTTTAGACAGATAGGTGAACTATTTTAGTGAACTACTGAATGCAGAATCGGAAAACGAAGGTGGGGTTGATGCCTGTATGGCAGAAGATGGGGAGCAGGAAGTAAACAGAGATGAAGAGCATCAGGGGTCAGTAGCAGAACCACACTGGATGAAGTTAAAGTTAATACCAAGACTATTAAAAACAATAAAACTCTGGGAGGAGACAATATTACAGCGGAAACGATAAAATATTGAGGAGAAAAACTAGTAAGGGGTTTTGCATTAGATTACAGTGGAAATACGCCAAAACGGAAAGAAAATATGCCGAAACAGTGGAGTACAGCAATATTCTGCCCTATACGTAAGAAACATGACAAAGCTGACGGCAGGAATTATATAGGAATTGCACTGTTCTGTATAATATATAAGGTATTAGGAAAAATCATGGGTGGGCGTTTAAGAACATGCGTAGAAGAGTATCTATAAGACTACCAGTGTGGTTTCAGAACTAATAGATCCACTACATACCAGATTTTCACCATCAGACAGATCCTTGAAAAATGTTATGAGGACAACATCGATGTCCACCAGCTATTCATTGACTTCAAACAAGCTTATGATAGTATCAAAAAAGATCAACTTTGGAAGACAATGCAAGAGGCAGGAGTCGCTAACAAACTGATAAGATTGGATTCGAACCGTCGTCCTCCCGAATGTGAGTCCAGTGTGCTGACCACTGCGCCACCTCGCTTGTTGTGCATCTCTGCAGCACAGCCCACACCGATCTGTCCATCGCCGTTACAGAACATTGCAGAGCCCTCTCACGTCTTTGCAGAGCATTGCTAAACTGGATTTAAAGTTGTATCCTTATAAGCCGCAAGCGGCTTAACAGTTACGCCAGGGAGATAAAGTGAGTTGGCACAATTTTTACATAACATTACTGGACAGAACTGACCAGTACGACGCATTCATGACGTGTCATGTGATGAGGTTTCTCAATAAACAGAACTAACAATATTCTTTGGACATAAACCAACAGCTCAAACCAAAAGGCTCAGAGAGTCCAAATATCACCGTCAAATGTAGTTTTCGACGGTCCATGGGAATCGGTGGGCCATAACTTTCAAGGCAACAACAGGTGGCCAGTAAGTACCACGTCCGAGACGTATGTATCCATGATTAACAACTTCTTCAGTCCACAGCTGCAGGGACATTGCGCTGTAAACCCGAATTAATTTGAGCAAGATGTGGCTACAGCCTCTATGGCCCGTGTTTCAGTGATTGCACTGAGAAGCCACTTAACACAGCATTTACTCTCGCGATTCGGTGATATTTCATGGCTCGCGAAATCACCTGATCTTCCAGCCTCTTTTTTTCTTCTTCCAGAACGAGCTCTCTTCACGTCAGACGCTGCTGATAAGTTGAAAGCTGCAATCCGAATATCCAGGGCGGGATAGAGGCCATTCCTGAAGAAATGATTGCGAAGCTAATAAGGAATTTCCGCGAACGTCTTCATCAAGGCATTGGCAATGATGGAGATAACTGTGTGATGTACTTATTAAGAAATAAACTTGTTTATGGTTTTTCATTAATGAAAATGTTCTTGGAAGAGTTACTTACACGTTATAACTAAAACTAAACTCCTTCCAAACAGGCCTCGGAAGACCGAACGGTACTGGCCGACCGCCGTGTCGTCCTCTGCCTAGAGGCGTTACACGATGCGGATATGAAGGATCATGTGGTCAGGGCACAGCTCTCCCAGCCGTTATGATTTTACGAGGCCGGAGCCGCTACTTCTCAGTCAAGTAGCTCCTCAGTTTGCCTCACAAGGGCTGAGTGCAGCCCTACCCCCCTCCTCCCTCGTCAACAGCGCTCGCGAGACTGGGCGCTCACCCATCCAGCTACTAGCCAACCCCGACATCGCTTCACTACGGTGACGTGTTACCACTGCGGCAAGGCCGTTGGCACCTATAAGTTATACTAACATAAATATACTCTAAACCAAATGAAAATGTACTACTTTTGGTGGGCCACTCTGCGTGAAAAGTACCCCAGGACTCAGACATTTAGCCAGCCGTCGTGGCCGAACGGTTCTAGGCGCTTCAGTCCGGAACCGCGCTGCTGCTACGGTCGCAGGTTCGAATCCTGCCTCGGGCATGGACGTATGTGCTGTCCTTAGGTTACTTAGGTTTAAGTAGTTCTAAGTCTAGGGGACCGATGACCTCAGATGTAAAGTCCCATGGTGCTCAGAGCCATTTGAACCATTTGACTCAGACGTTTATGTATAAGACAAATTTATTCAATCCTCTGCACAGTACACGATACGGAAAACCACACTGGGTGATACACCAGTATTCACATAAGGTATTTTTTAAGAAAAGTAATAGTTATTGCCCAAAATAAACACACCCAATCCTTCTATAGCTGTAGTCCATCTGTAAAAACACTCTCCTAGACTGAGAACTACTGAAACCTAACCTAAGGACATGATACACATCCATGCCCGAGGCAGGATTCGAACCTGCGACCGTAGCAGCAGCGCGGTTCCGGCCTGGAGCGCCTAGAACCGCTCGGCCACAACTGCCTGCCTTTTAAGTATGGAGCACACCCCTGGGAGAATAATACAAAATCGTTAATCGGTCGATGGATTTACTTCGCACGTGGTTGCTTGCAGTCCGTCTGTCCTATAACGATATTGTTGGCCAAAGGCCTTCGGTATCACAGAGAAAATACATATGTCAGTGTCTTAGACGCTAGCGATTATGCCGAAAAACTCTACTTCATGCAACTGAGTCTTCGTTTGTTTTATTTTATTTTATTTTATTTTTATTTTTTTGTTCAGGCACGGACATTAACACCTTATAAAAGTAAATAGACGAAATAATATTCTGCTTTGACCACTTTTTATTGCATAAACTGTCAGACAAAATGTTACATACAAAAAGTAAAATTGAGATCTACCATATGACCATTTGTACGCCAGACGAATTGGGTCCGAGGCTGGCGTGCCTCCCCGAATGCCGGGAACGACATGCTAGCGCGTGAGGTTATCCGGGTGGGTAGAGACGGATTGTTACATTGTCGAGAGCAATTACGTTCACGGACTCTTTTACAGACTTTGTGTCCCTTTTTCGACAAAAACAGCAGTAGTGACAAGTACGTCAACACGGGCACCGTATAGAATTAATAATTTGACAGGTAACTCGCCCTACCAACACCAACGGGAAAAGACCGACACACATTTTCTTTCTCACTAGCAATTGGTGAAAGCTTTTTCCCTGTCACCTACTCATTACAAAGGCAACCGAACATTACAACATTTCCTGTTTAGTGGGCGGTGTAACACTGCCGGCCCTTACAACTGCCGATAATGTTAACATTCTGTGATAGTTGAGAATCACCGTGACTGTATCTAATGACAAGAAATCGTACTATAATGTCATAATCACGAAGTACGAGAAACGGTAACAACAGCAAAGTAAACGGATTTTGAATTAATGTTATACTAATACGAAAGTAAACTATAATTATGTATACATGCGGTCGCCAGCCTAATTAGGCAATGCGATATGAAGTTGTATGGCAAAGCGGAAATAAGGTTCACCTAAGAGAACTAACTAACTAATCTCTTACAACACAATTATTGTCAATATAATACAGTAACTTGCCCTTGCGAAAAAAAAAAAAAAAAAAAAAAACAGCTAACTCTTCTCCAGAACATAGAATGGCCAATAAATGTTGCGGTACACACTCACTCATAATAACACTTTCTATTGACAGTAACTACTATGCAGTATAATGGTCAAATGCAGAAGGGCATATGAACCTAATAACAAAGTCTGACTAGCAATGGCATGAATTACTATTATTTTAATTACTCGTCACAGAGAGATCATGATTTGCAACAGTACTGATAACTATGGGCTTCAGAAATTTGCACACGAAGTTACTCTATACAAATGGGCAGTACAATTATTATTTATAAGAGAAGTTTTGTTACAGAATAAGTGATCGTAGTGATTGCTGCACTTGATCAGAAGGATCCTTTACTTCCGTTTATAACATAAGTTAAGTAGCTAATGGGGTCCTTTATACTGGTATAGTTTGAAGAACCACCAACAATTGTAAATGGTAACACACAAAATTGATAAAATGGTAAGGTAAGAACTTTAAGTATAATGAATAATGCAAAATTAGTTCAGCAGTTAATAAGGGGACCTACCAATTAGTCTCTCATTGGACTCAAAGTCAAACTGACTTTGTAAATGACTGCACGACTTGGAAAAGCTACTTTAAAACAACACATGCAAAGAAACAAACAATTACAAGTTTACAGTCCTGTTCAGGGTGAAATAATACTGATGTCTATTTAAAATTAGCACTTACAGACAGCTATAAGCACTTTATATTTTTCTCATTGATTATTTCAGTAACTGCTTCTCATTTAATGAAATGCTTTTTTTTCATGAACACACTTTAGGGAACTGTAAGACGAAAAATTATAATGAGTAAATCATTTACTACTGTACGGAAAACTAACAGAACTTCATACTCCACGAAGTCAATTAAACTGCCAACACTGTCAGTTTAATAGAATCAGGGTACTCGGAATTAATTCATTTTGAAGGACCCTATCTAGGAATGCGACTGGTGATAAACCCGATGCCGGCCGGGGTGGCCGAGCGGTTCTAGGCGCTACACTCTGGAACCGCGCGCCCGCTACGGTTGCAGGTTCGAATCCTGCCTTGGCCATGGATGTGTGTGATGTCCTTAGGTTAGTTAGGTTTAAGTAGTTCTAAGTTCTAGGGGACTGATGACCTCAGGTGTTAAGTCCCATAGTGCTCAGAGCCATTTGAACCATTTGATAAACCCAGTGTGCACACGTAATTTAGAAGATCCACAAAAAGTTATTATTCAATGCATGGTAGCTGGTTCAAATGGTTCAAATGGCTCTGAGCACTATGCGACTCAACTTCTGAGGTCATCAGTCCCCTAGAACGTAAAACTACTTAAACCTAACTAACCTAAGAACATCACACACATCCATGCCCGAGGCAGGGTTCGAACCTGAGACCGTAGCGGTCGCGCGGTTCCAGACTGTAGTGCCTAGGACCGCTCGGCCACTCCGGCCGGCATGGTAACTGGTCTATTGGATGTACGTATTTAGATAACAGTTGCATCGTACTTGTGGCAAATTACAGTGGCTATAAATTTGGCAGTAAAGCAACCAGGAGTCTTGAGGTTAGCCACGCCCTGATGTAACTCTTCTTGGCTTCGTAAATTTAACCAAATAACGTCAATAATAATACCATGGTCGATAGGGCACCTTACGTTCCATCCGGGGATATTTTACATTCTCGCAAGCTCTTCTTGCCTCGATTTTTACATCCAAATTAACCACAATAGTTGACTAAAGCCACCGATGGTCACTCAGTAACACAGTCAGAACTCGACTATGCCACTCGCCACACAGGAATCAAGCGCCTTGCGCGCCAGGTCCACCTTTTCCAGTCGCGCCAAACTACTTCCATAGCGGCGGGGCTTTGCTACAGGTTTTACATTTAACTTCCCTACTTATGGACCTGTGGAATATACAGAATTTTTAAAAATTATTGCACTAACAGAGTATTACATATAAAACCAGAGGTATAGTTACAGTACAATTTCTTAAAACGCTAAAATAATTGTCATTATTATTACATATTTACACAACCAAAGATTTCGACTATGTACGCTAGCGTACAGTTTCAGCAGAGAACGTATACGCAATATACATAAGTCTATCGATTATTGGTGCTACAGCGGGTACGGGTGTAAATCTAATGACATTCTGCTTTGAATGTTTCCACGACACAGAACCACCCTCCAGTCAAACTATTGTAAAATCAAACGCCACGGATACTAAACGTGGATGAGAAAAGTATTTCGTCCTGAGCATGTGACATTATTTATTCAACTTCCAAATTACTCCTACTGTTCCCCAATTAGATTAATGAAATTAATAAAAGTGGACAAAGGAATTTTGTCTAACTGAATAACAGATGACATTCAAGATAACGACATATTTATTTCCAAAAGACAAGAATGACATGGGACATAGATCAACGTAACAAGTCGGTTTCATTCACGCTCCTGTTTAATAAAATGAAGTGTTTACTGACGTATGGTTGGCAAAGTTGGAAAGAGGGTGGAATATTGGCTCTAATTCTACTGATGGATAACGCGATCTGACTGTAACTAATTCGTTTGACAGTGATTGTGGACTGCTAATCGGAAAGCTATCACACTGTGCTTAAATCGGACAGCGATTGTTGCTGCTGGAACAGTACACCGCAGTTGATGAAATTCACCTTAAAAGCACCGTATACATTTATATGTCTAGAAAGTGGTCACTAGTGCGACTCTGGGTCGGTTCGTCTGGATCAGGCTTCGCGCCCAGAGTCCGAATAGGTTTCCCCTCTTTCAGGCAACATATAAGCACTTGTTACCATCATACTTAGACAATAAGTTGACGTCACTTAGTAGGATGGACGTACAGGAATTATGGGCAAAGTTTAAACAGATTGTAAATCGTGTTCTGCAAAACTATGTGCCTCGTAATTGTATTAAGGAAAGAAAACACCCAGCACGGTTTAAGAACGAAGCCTGTAAAATGTTGAGAAAACAAACGCTGTTTGACTCTCGATTCAAAAGAGAACGCGCAAATGATGACAGGTAAAGGTTAGTAGAGATTTGTGCGTCTTTTAAAAGATCTGTGCGCCAAGCATCCAACAACTACCACCGTCATACCTTAGCAAAATACCTGGCCGAAACCAGAAAAAATTCTGGTCCTGTGTAAAATCGCTCAGCGGGTCTAAGACTTCCATCCAGTCACTCGTTTACCAGTTTGGTTCGGCAGTTGAAAATTGCAAAACGAAAGCCGGAGTCCTACATTTCGCGTTTCAGAAATCATTCACGCAGGAGAATCGTACAATCATACCGTCGTTTGACCATCGAACAGACTCCCGTATGGACGGCATACAGAAACATCTGAAACAGTTGAAAGAATTGAAAACAAAGTCGACAGGTCCTGAAGGTAATCCGATTCGACTTTACAAACAGTACTAGTCCCTTACTTAGCTTGCATTTGTCGTGAACCTCTCGCCCAGCACAAAGTCCCAAACGACTTTAAAAAAACACAGTTGACTCCTGCATGTAAGAAGCGTAAAAGAACGGACCCTTAGAATTACAGACCAATATTCTTAACATCAGTTTGCTGCAGAATTCTAGAACACATTCTGAGTTGGAATATAATAAATTTCCTTGAGACTGAGAAAGCCAAAGTCCTTGCTGTGCTGGTAACATAGGTTCCCCTTAGATCACCGAAGTTAAGCGCTGTCGGGCATGGGTAGCATTTAGCTGGGTTACCGTCCGGCTCTGCTGAATGCTGTTCAGGAGCGGGCTGCACTCGATTTCTTGTGAGGCCAATTGAGGAGCTACTTGACTGAGAAGTAGTGGCACCGGTCGCGAAAACTGGCAACAGCTGGGAGAGCGGTGTGCTGTCCACATGCCCATTCGCATCTGGGTGCGGTGACGTCAACGGGCTGAAGATGACACGGCGGCCGGTCGGTACCGTTGGGCCTTCTTCACGGCATGTTTTTTTTTTTTTTTTTTAGACTGAGGAGTTTATGTCCACGAATTAGTACCGATTTCGGAAAGCACTGTTTGTCCTTTTCTCACATCATACACTGTGAACTATGGACACTGCACCTTCCATATTCCTAGGTTTCCAGAAAGGTTCGGCGCAGTGTCCCACTCCAGAATAACGAAGACACGAGCACATGGTTTGTGTTCCCAGACGTGTTAGTAACTTGGAGACTCCTGCAGTAATAGAACAAGTAAATCGGTCTCGGTAGGGAGTGTTCATCATAGACGAGCGTATCGTCCAGGTTGGTTCAGTGAGGTGTGTGATAGGACCGCTAGTATATCCTACATACGTAAGTGATCTGACGGACAGGGTGGGCAGCAACCTGCGGTTGTTTGCTGACGATGCTGTGGTGTGCGTTAGGGTATCGAGGCTGAGTGACTGTAGGAAGATACGAGACGACTTAGGCAAAATTTCTACTTGGTGTGATTAATAAGAAGTAGCTCTAAATGTAGAAAAATCTAAGTCAATGCCGATGAGTAGGAAAAATAAACCCAAAATGTTTGGATACACCACTGATAGTGTCCTGTTTGACACAATCACATCGTTTCAATATCTGGGCAGAAAGTTGCAAAGCTATATGAAATAGAACAAGCAAGTAAGGATTGTAGTAGGGAAGGGGAATGGTCGACTTCGCGTTATGGTGAGAATTTTGGGAATGTGTGGTTCATATGTAAAGAAGACCACATAAAGGACGCTAGTGCCACTTGCTCTTGAGTACTGCTCGAGTGCTTGGGATCTACATCAGGACGGATTAAAGGAAGTCATTGTAAGCCGGCCGCGGTGGCCGAGCGGTTTTAGGCGCTTCAGTGTGGAACCGCGCGACTACTACGGTCGCAGGTTCGAATCCTGCCTCGGGCATGGATGTGTGTGTCGTCCTTAGGTTACTTAGGTTTAAATAGTTCTAAGTTCTAGGGGACTTATGACCTCAGATGTTAAGACCCATAGTGCTCAGAGCCATTTGAACCATTTGAAATCATTGTAGCAGTTCAGCGGCGGCCTGCTAGATTTGATACAGTAAGTGTTCACTTCAGCCATCTAACAACAGCAGTTATTGTTAGGTAGCTAGAGGGAACGCATTGTGTAAATAGAGATACGCGGGACCGGTGAATATACATGTACCCGTCGTAATGCACCAAGTGTTGGATATCACCATTCAGTTTGCGTAGGGCCCTGAATATGACACGTACTGTCGAAACTGGAAATGTAATTAATATACTTCGTGAAACGTACGGCTATTGGTATTCCTTATTGCTACAAATTTATGAGCAACCGCAGTCCCTCGTCCACTTCAATGGTGGGTCATCTAAAGCTTGCCTATCGTGATCTTCGACTCGCATAACTGCAGTGTTCTATATGCTGCTATGCCCTTTTCAACAGCTCTCTGTTGCTGAAGAAGTTACGTCTGCATTAAGCAGGCGGCCTTCTGCATCAACGCTTTCTCTAATTCCTTCTCCATCTGCAATGATGCTAGAGCCAAAAATTAAAAATTATTTACTTGCTTCAATGGTTTCATTTAAACTATGACCCTCTGCTTTTCTTACCACCTGTTTATATTGATTTGTAACCATGTTTTTTTCGGCATTCAGCTGTACTCATATCTTATCCAACCCTTCTATCCAGACATTGAGTTAGCTGCATTCCTTTCTTATTGGCCTCTCCGGCCCACACATTGTGGCTGTGTTAGAGATTTTGTTAACTATCACGAAATAGTCTGTAAAAACTGGAAGGAGTTTCACTATAAGATACCGTGAGAATATGAATGCCTTCCGGCTAAATAATTTGATAAATCCACCTTTGCAATGCACCTAAGAGACCATGGTCACTCAGCCACAGCCATTACAGAAAACCTACAAATACTAACACTGTGAAAAAAGGAAAGAAAATGAATCTGCTTGAAGAGCTAGAAATTTATATCCACAGCTCTAACTCACCAGATCTTGTTCTGAACGAACAAGTGGAACTTGCAAACAAATCTTATCTTAACATATTTCATGAAATATTCAAAAACAGAAAATAATTATCCTCTGATATAATAACAAAGTGACATTCTATGGAAATTCGATGTAGCACTCATACAACAGTCCAAGGGTGATTATCATAATTTGTAATAGTCATATTGTAAACACAAGCTGTAACTGGCATTCTATAATGTGTTTTAGCTTTCAAAAATTTCATATGTGTAATATTATTGTACCTCCTAGATCTAAGTTCTCTGACAACAGTGTGGCGCAAAACAGTTCTAGGTGTCATTTTTTTAATTTGTTATAGCTTTGAGTAATTTCATATATATAACAACATTGTACTTCCTAGATCTAAGTTTTCCGTCAAAAAAGTGAATCAAAAAATTTCATAATGTGTGTCAAAAAACGTCGCTGTCTATAATAGCTTTTTAAATTTCTATATATGCAACACCTTTTCAGTTCCTGTGGCAAAGTTCTTTGACCAGAATCTACTAGTTTCTGTGTGAGCAACATCTTGACATCTGCTACATCTAAGTTCTTTGACCATATCCCACATGTTTGTATGTAAACATAATGTATTTCACGAGTGCACGTCATAATAGTGTAATATGGAGCTATACTTGGTAAAACTGATATATGGACGTGATAATGACCATAAGTGTGTAACTAAGTGGCAAAACTATCACCACAGCATAACTGTAATAATGGTGCTTCATCTTTTTGTAAGTACAGATATATTTTTGTCAAATGCTGCCTTGTTGTTGTTGTTGTGGTCTTCAGTCCTGAGACTGGTTTGATGCAGCTCTCCATGCTACTCTATCCTGTGCAAGTTTCTTCATCTCCCAGTACCTACTGCAACCTACATCCTTCTGAATCTGCTTAGGGTATTCATCTCTTGGTCTCCCTCTGCTGCCTTAGCACTTACAATTGTCCCACTTGTATCTGTGTAGTCACCAGCAAATAATTTTTTTGTATTTACACAGTGATCTGCAACAGTACAAACATGTACATGAATGTATAAACACCTCAGGACGGGGCGCAAGCCCGAAACCGGTCGTGTGACAAATAAATAACCTTTTATTGTGACTGGTAGCGGATATTTTTCTACAACCCCATAAAGGAACAGTCACGGAGTTCGACAGCATCTACTATGGATAAAATTCATTCAAAAAACGAAGCTGTTCGAAATTAGAGAGGGAGAGAGAGAGAGAAACTAATAATACACAATTTGTGTGTGTGTGTGTGTGTGTGTGTGTGTGTGTGTGTGTGTGGGTGTGTGTGTGTGTGTGTGTGTTTTGGAGCGAGAGGGGGGGAGGGGGAGGAGAGGAAGGCAGTGGAGCAGAGAATAACATGGGAATACCAGAGTACAAAATCGGCCACAAATGACCTCGGAGTTTTACACTCACAATATATGGCTACGCAGTATTCTGGAAGTAATGCATTTGAGCAGCCGGGAAATCTACTGCTTTTTAATAATTCTAACGGACCGAAAGATCAGAGCGTATCGCATTTCCACAGCAGAGAAAACAAACGGCACGGTGTATCATGGTGTCCTGGTGCTGGCGATATACGTTAAGTCAGCCGCGCGCGCAGTTCGGCGGCCGAGTTGGAAGAGCGCCGCGGCGCGGGAACAGCCCGGCCGACCCCGGGCCGTGACGGGTGGCTCCATCGGCTGCGGCGGACTGGGCTGGCCCCCCGCCAACTGCAGCTCTACCGGTAGCCTTCCCACTGTGCTGCCCGCTGGGGTAGGACAGGCCGGGCCGCGGGACGGGGACATAATGCACCGCCGCCATTTCCCCTTATCGCGGCCCGGTCACGCGAAGAAACCGTTCCCAGGTTGCTATTTACCTCCAGTTCTTTTTATCGTTTTAAAGGGCCCGCCCCTCCCCCTCTGAAAGCAAATTGTCGTTAACTGCAACACACGCCAGCTTTAAAAGTCGGCTGCACCAGATGGAAAGAGATTAGCGTACAGTATGTGCCCCTGATCACGACGGCGTAGGACGTTACAGCAGGAATAGCTATGTGAAAAATGTTTATTAACGAGCTATAGGTTGTTCAAATTCTGGATCAGGATTGTCTTCGTCCGTCCAGTGAAGGAGAAAATCAATTGCTTATCAGCTGCTTTGAAAAGCTCGTTTTCTGTGTGGTACCTTATATTAAATATCTTCTCTGATAATTGAATATTACGATACGTTCCGAACTAAAGCCATCGTGTATGTGGCCATGAAAATGTTTCTGTTTGAGAGTGTTGTTGCAGCGTATATACAACGAAGCGTGATTCCGATGCGGGTACACAGGGTGATTCTTATTAACATTTAAAGAGCCCCGAAACGAGTTAGATGACCACGAAACAGGTAATTTAAGGGGAAATAACCGGGTAACGGTGGAAAAGACTCGAAATTTTGAAACTTCCTGGCAGATTAAAACTGTGTGCCGGACCGAAACTCGAACTCGGGAAGTTTCATATCAGCGCACACTCCGCTGCAAAGTAAAAATCATTCTGGAAACATCCCCCAGGCTGTGGCAAAGCCATGTCTCCGAAATATCCTTTCTGTCAGGAGCGCTACTTCTGCAAGGTTCGCAGGAGAGCTTCTGTAAAGATTGCCCGCGAAAGGCCAAGGTCCCGATCTCGAGTCTCGGTCCGGCACACAGTTTTAATCTGCCAGGAAGTTTCATATCAGCCGATACTCTGCTGCAGAGTGAAAATCTCATTCTGGACTCGAAATTTTGTTATTACGGATTTCGAATGTACACAGATTGAAGAATTATTACCCAAAATATTATGTTTGAACTCCAAAAAGTAGCGATTCTGTGAGCGTTTGAAGCCGAGTGAAATTGTCAACGTTGCTTCAAATTTGGCCGTATGTCTATTCAATGTAGGCCATACTGCACTAACACACGTAGCAAATGCCCTTCAAATCAAAATCGGCGATGAAATGCCCCTATTATCTGAAAATAGAGACGCCAGCGACGACGCCCTAAGCGCCGGAAAGTGCTTTGAGATCGAAAAAGAGTGCTTATCAGGTCAAACTAGCAGAAAGCAACCATCCAATAGCCGGGGCAATAGTTATTATGGACCAGGCATCGATGTTGTCCCATAAATTTCAACTTTTGTCCTTTTTTTATATGATAAATACTTGTCAAACTTTATACGCGTTTTTCTCAAAACATGTTTTCGGCATGGTTGTCGTCGCCCACGCTAAAATTTTCATCTGATTTAAATGATTTTTGGTCTCCCTTGAAGCAAACTAAATTCTCTTTGTAATAGCTGACACTTTATATAATGATATTTAGTATTTTTTCGGCAAGAAAAGAGGGGTCCAAAAAATGGCCATTTTTTCAGATGTCTATAATTCGATCAAAAAAATTTTTTTTCAGATCCCTACGATGAACTAAAATCACGTCTGCAATTATCAGAGTGATATGTAAATTTCATGTTTCGCATAAGCACAACTGGAATTACAGCAACAACCGTTGATCTGGTTCCTTTCAGAGCTGCTTCGGGAAAATTCCAATTACACAGTGAAGATACTAATATTTTTCAACAAAAAGATACCAACAAAAACTTCAATGCATGTTCTATTCATTGCAGCAAACCCCAATTGTCTATTACATTGCAGTACGGAGAAAAAAATCCTGAATTTCAGCAATATTTTCATCCGTCAGCCTGTCGTTCCCCCTTAATATTAGACGCACGGGGTCGCAAATGTCGCGAAATACGCCAAAAGTGGATGACAAACGTTGAACATGTGACGTCACCAGATGACGTACCTCGCCACACGTGCGGCCGTTGGCCTTGTCGATCCTATCCTCGCCAGTGGGTGGGGCAGTGTTGAAGATCGTTCCGCTAGACTACCCTTTCTTTCGAACGCCTTATGCAAATGTGGGCTGCTGTAACCGTAGAAATTACAAAACTATTGTCCTCGCTGTAACCAAGCGAACTCTGTTCTATTTTGGTGTTTCCTTCCTTTTGTCCCTTCTCCTTTTGTTTACGGACTTTAAGTAAAGGAAATGTAAGTCACGTACTGGTAGCGACGCAATTCGGAAGCTTGGATTCGCTTGCTTGTGACGAAGTACTTTAGGTGTTTTTTGTACTGTACTTTGCAATAATCCAGTGGAGGCCTCGAGATCGTAATCAAAACAGCAAACCTTACCTCAATGTAAACACGTAACTGTCTAACGCAAGGCAGAAATATACTGCCTGCCAGACGCAGGACTCGATCCCTAAGCCTCGCGCGCCAAAGTCGCACACGTAGGCCCAGAGCCTCACCGGCGTGAGTGCTTGACTTGGATTGGGATGGCCAGGTGCGACAGACGGACAGGCTCAACGGAGGCACGTGCGGAGAGGTACGTCATCTGGTGGCGTCAAGTATTCAACATCTGTCATCCAGTTTTGGGGTAAGTCCGACATTTTCGGCCCCACGTTTAATATACACTCCTGGAAATTGAAATAAGAACACCGTGAATTCATTGTCCCAGGAAGGGGAAACTTTATTGACACATTCCTGGGGTCAGATACATCACATGATCACACTGACAGAACCACAGACACATAGACACAGGCAACAGAGCATGCACAATGTCGGCACTAGTACAGTGTATATCCACCTTTCGCAGCAATGCAGGCTGCTATTCTCCCATGGAGACGATCGTAGAGATGCTGGATGTAGTCCTGTGGAACGGCTTGCCATGCCATTTCCACCTGGCGCCTCAGTTGGACCAGCGTTCGTGCTGGACGTGCAGACCGCGTGAGACGACGCTTCATCCAGTCCCAAACATGCTCAATGGGGGACAGATCCGGAGATCTTGCTGGCCAGGGTAGTTGACTTACACCTTCTAGAGCACGTTGGGTGGCACGGGATACATGCGGACGTGCATTGTCCTGTTGGAACAGCAAGTTCCCTTGCCGGTCTAGGAATGGTAGAACGATGGGTTCGATGACGGTTTGGATGTACCGTGCACTATTCAGTGTCCCCTCGACGATCACCAGTGGTGTACGGCCAGTGTAGGAGATCGCTCCCCACACCATGATGCCGGGTGTTGGCCCAGTGTGCCTCGGTCGTATGCAGTCCTGATTGTGGCGCTCACCTGCACGGCGCCAAACACGCATACGACCATCATTGGCACCAAGGCAGAAGCGACTCTCATCGCTGAAGACGACACGTCTCCATTCGTCCCTCCATTCACGCCTGTCGCGACACCACTGGAGGCGGGCTGCACGATGTTGGGGCGTGAGCGGAAGACGGCCTAACGGTGTGCGGGACCGTAGCCCAGCTTCATGGAGACGGTTGCGAATGGTCCTCGCCGATACCCCAGGAGCAACAGTGTCCCTAATTTGCTGGGAAGTGGCGGTGCGGTCCCCTACGGCACTGCGTAGGATCCTACGGTCTTGGCGTGCATCCGTGCGTCGCTGCGGTCCGGTCCCAGGTCGACGGGCACGTGCACCTTCCGCCGACCACTGGCGACAACATCGATGTACTGTGGAGACCTCACGCCCCACGTATTGACCAATTCGGCGGTACGTCCACGCGGCCTCCCGCATGCCCACTATACGCCCTCGCTCAAAGTCCGTCAACTGCACATACGGTTCACGTCCACGCTGTCGCGGCATGCTACCAGTGTTAAAGACTGCGATGGAGCTCCGTATGCCACGGCAAACTGGCTGACGCTGACGGCGGCGGTGCACAAATGCTGTGCAGCTAGCGCCATTCGACGGCCAACACCGCGGTTCCTGGTGTGTCCGCTGTGCCGTGCGTGTGATCATTGCTTGTACAGCCCTCTCGCAGTGTCCGGAGCAAGTATGGTGGGTCTGACACACCGGTGTCAATGTGTTCTTTTTTCCATTTCCAGGAGTGTATTAAATTAAATGTCTCAGCGTCATCTCTTCGGAGGTATTTAAACGTTACAAAGAACCCTGTATGAGCACAGACATGTAGGCAAGGATATAGTGCGGCATTCCTGTCCTTTCAGAGAACGTGCGGTAAATGCACATATACGAACTCTGCCTGTGTAATTATCAAATGTGTCCAAACAAGACCGGTGAGCGGATATTAATTTCTTCGCTGCCGAAGAACAAATGACGGTAGAGACATATCGGAGAATGAAGAGTGCATATGGGGTAGCACGTCAGTCGAAAACAGCCGTTTTGGAATGATGCGCCAAGTTCTACACGGAAAGCGGTGCTGCTGCTTCATGATAACACATGTTTCCATATGGCAAATGTTGTAACGCAGAAGATACGCCAACTCAAGTGCGACCACTCGAACACCCGCCCTATAGTCTTGATCTCTGCCTATGAGGGTATCACGCTTTCAGTCCCTTAAGAAAGGCCTTGAAGGGTCGACGATTCATGTAGGACGAGGGTGTGCAGCAGGCAGTTACGGACTTCTTCACGTAGCAAGACACGAAGTTATACCAAATGGGTGTCTTCAGCCTGTGCGTAAGTGGGAAGATTGCCTCAATGATCATCGCGTTTTGCCTGATAGGCAATCGTTTCTGAACTGTACTGCTCGATAGTCAGTCAGTAAGCAACTTACCAAAACAGTGATACAGTGAGTGTTTGCGAGTACAGTTTCGCGATCATATTGTTGTTGTGGTCTTCATTCCTGAGACAGGTTTGATGCAGCTCTCCATGCTACTCTATCCTGTGCAAGCTTCTTCATCTCCCAGTACCTACTGCAGCCTACATCCTTCTGAATCTGCTTAGTCTATTCATCTCTTGGTCTCCCTCTACGATTTTTACCCTCCAAGCTGCCCTCCAATACTAATTTGGTGATCCCTTGATGCCTCAGAACATGTCCTACCAACCGATCCCCTTCTTCTAGTCAAGTTGTGCCACAAGCTCCTCTTCTCCCCAATCCTATTCAATACCTCCTCATTAGTTATGTGATCTACCCATCTAATCTTCAGCATTCTTCTGTAGCACCACATTTCTAAAGCTTCTATTCTCTTCTTGTCTAAACTATTTATAGTCAATGTTTCACTTCCATACATG